>NC_073699.1:16594827-16903755 GCF_023634085.1 Falco cherrug | reverse complement strand
GCAGCATTGAGTGACGCAAGAAGTCTGGGATGTTGCAGTCTGACACTGATGGGTCAAGCAGCTCCATGTTTGCTGAGCTGCATGCACTTCTGTAGTCTCCTCAAACGTAGCAGGCTCTGTCTGGGTGCTTACATTTCAATAAGTGTGTAACATTTGCAGAATCAGGAGTCCAAATCTGCCATTGACATGAGCTGCAAAAGCAGCTGGTCTTATGCTTGTCTAGTCAAACTAGACCAAACCTCTGAACCTTTTGAGGTTCGCCCATCACTAATAATTAACGTCTGACTTTGATAAAGCTGACATTTGGTTTATAAAGGCAGACTAATAAGCTCCGAGAAGGCTTAGAAATCCTGTCGACTAATGTATTGCATTACAAATATTAAAAAATACTGTCAAAATTAACATAATCTACTGCTGGGCACGTTAGTATATTAATCTGATTGGAAGCGTGACCCCTTTTTGCTAACTTTCCAAGTGACCCTGGTAAAACTGTGACATTTCTAGATATGTTACAGATAGCTGTTTTTTACAGACCTTTAAAAATATAAGATACAGAGAATGAAGATATAAAAAATACTGGTTTTTTAAGGCTTTTAAAATTTCTTTTATAGGCTTTTCTGCCCTTTGTATTTAATGAGTAGCCCAATGTTTTATTTGCTTTAGGCAACTGGTTTTGTCTGGGCTTTTTTCTCTGGCTTTCCATTTTTGAGGCAGATGTTATCTTTATGGTTAAAGAGGTTTGGGCCTCCCTCTGTGATATTTAAAGGGACCCAGAGCCTACTGATTTTAATTTGAGTGGCTGCAGCTAGCAAGTAGTGGGAGTTACTGACCTTCAGATGACATGCATGAAAGGACAAAGTATGATGGGAACTTTGTCCCATCTCTCTGTGTTTTTGTTGGACAGTGGCTGTAATGCACATCTGAATCTTTTAGGTATTTCTTTTCCTTCTCCTGCTGTGTGGATGGACATCATCTGGAGGACACTGAGGCAGTAGAGGATAACATACCAGTCACACAACAGGAAAAGAGGAACAAAATAAGACAAAATGGTATGTAGGGAGCAATGCATGTTCTAATGTCCTCGTGTTCTCATGACTCAGGGTGAAAGGTTTGCTTGCAATTCTCAATCTATTTGGGAGCACAGCATTAAAGCTAGGTATAATATTAATGGTAAACCTTAGCCCTCACTATTGGCTAAAACAGTTTTCAGCTTTTGACGTTCCTCCTTTAATGCAGAGTTGTTTCTTCCTACTCCTTTTCTACTCCTTGTCTTCTGTGAGCCTGGGAGCCTGTCTTTGAATTAGAGGTCTTCAGCAGGCTTGTGGTGATCATTGCCCTCTTCACTAAACATTCTGGGTGTCTCATTATGCCTTAAAGGGATCAAAGCCCAATTTCCCTCTTCTCCATCTCCTGAAACGTCTGTTGAGGGGTGTAGGTAGGAGCAGTGTGTCCCAGCTCCTCCCGATCAGGCAGCAATTAACATACCAGGAACGATGGTACACAGACCGTAGAGGATGTGTGGGAACCTGAAAAAATATGAACTAAGAAGTAGAGCAAGTAGAGGGGGTAATGAAGAATGGAAAAGTCACAGAAGAATGGAGTTCTTAAACTTCTTGTGAATATACGTTGATTTAATCAAATGATATTGGGTCAAAAAAAATTGGGGAGAGTTTTTAAATGTCTTTTTTTTTTTTTTTTTTTTTGCTTTGGCAAAATACACACATACACAGACATTTTGGCAGGAAAAGTCTGTTAAGCCTGAACTGCATTTTTCCTGGTGCTTCCTGGTGCTTTTTTTCCCCTTTTTTTTTTATACCCCCCCCCCCCCCCCCCCCCCCCCCCCCGATGAGCTACTGAAGATGAAAAAGAAATAATTTTCTTCCTGCAGGTCTAGGCTACTCAGAGCTGCAGGGAGTTGAAGGTGTGCGTCTCCTTTTTTGTGTCCTGGATACTGGCAGAACTGAATTCCCCAAAAGTGCTGGGCTGACTTAGTGGCCACCTGTCTGAATTGACTGTGTTGTCCCTAGCTCAAATGACCACCCAGCCTGAACTCTGCAAGGGGGGGCTGCCAAGCTGTGGTTAGTTTCTTCCCCAAATAGCTCTAAAGTGTGGCTTGCTGTGTGCTTTAAGTAAAATTATGCTACTGTTCAGTTCGCCGCTTGATTAAAATGTATCTTTCAGCATGTAAGGGTGGGCAGTGACTTCCTGGGATTAGAAAGGGAAGTGAACTGGCTGGAAAGCAGCAAGGAAAGATGTTGTTTATGAGTAGCGGGAGGGCAGAGTAGCATGTGTTGCTGAAGTTTGGGACTTGGCCACATTACTCAACTCCAGTTAAAGCTCTGCTAAATTCACTCAGAGTCCCATTTTCTTTCTTAATAGTACACACAGGAACGCTTTTACCAGAAAAGTGATTCATCTGCTGTGGTATTCTAGATAAATTTCGGGAGAGCAGGGCTCCCATGGGCTGACAGTGTGAACATTTGCCCAGGACAAATGCCCTCGCAGCCTCTCAAGTTGGCTGAACACAGACTTCTTAAGATTTGCACTTTTTCAATATGTAAGATTTCACTTGGCATAACAATTTGCTTCCCATAATAAATGTTTTAAACAGCTTTGAAAGTCCTTGCTTTCTCAGAATTTTGGTGGGGTGCCGCCCTCCCTGGGCTCCAGCTGCTGCCAGGGAAGCTCTGTGCAGGGATGCTTGTCAAGGAGAGGCTTCGTCACCCGCAGGGACTGCAGGTATTATAAACCCATCAGTACAGCCGCTACTGACGAGTTCTGTGTGAAGCATGAGTGAGCACGCTCAGGTGCCACTCCACTAATTTACAGAAACAGAAAACTTAGCTGTTTTGAAACGCGAGGGTTGCAGTGGCTGTCAGCTTAATGGAAAGAGACATTGTCTTCTTTGTTTCTGTTTCATGGAGAAAGAAGTTGATAAAACAAACCTATTTTAAGCCTTTTAATGAGCAATTGTTTAGAGCAGTCAAAACATTGGCTTCCTGAAGAAACCAATAACTAATATAACATTTTTACTATAGGTATGTGTGTGTATGTCTTAGAACATGAAAAGAAAACTGTTTATAACCTCCAGAGTCATTTGGAGTGGACTGTAACATCCCTCACAAGAAGAGGTCAAGATTTTTGGGTTTGGCCCAGGCTTTGATAGAGGCTCGTTTTCTGACAGTAGGAAATGGTATTGTTCTCTTCCCTCTTTTTCTCTGTCTGTCAAATGAGTAGGATAACATGCCCAGACACATTGGAATCTATTTCTCTAAAGCATCTAAAGATCTTTGGATGGAAAACAGTACCTATATATACTGAGTCTGTAATTTCTGAAGTTTTGTGTCTGTATACTTTTCTGGCTAAGTATATTTACATCTTAACAGAAATAAAATCAAGGACGCTCCAGCTGAAAAAACCAAATCTGGGTTTGAGCTTGAACTAGTTTTCCTCTTGTCCTTTTTTTTTTTTTTTTTTATCCTCATTAGTACTGTGCCATACCTACCAGCTTTTTGGACGAACATTGAGAAATCCCCCAGCTGATATTAATGGTCAAGAAGGAGAAACTGAAATACCACATTTTTGATGTGAATTAGTTATTTTGTTATGCTGAAGAAACTGCTTATTTTGATGGCAGTGGCTTCTGTTGTGTTTATGTTCCTCCACTGATCTCATCAGGGTGCCAGATGATCCATCCACACAGGACCTAAACCAGCTGGGTCCAATATTAATGAGGAAAGGAGCATGTTAATTGTAGCAAGGGGTTCAGACACTAGTGCTTCAAAGCCAGTTCAGCCGGACCAGACTGAGTGAGCCTCCCTGTGCATGGCTTTTCACATGATCTTTCATCATCTATTGAACATAAGGTCTACATGGAGACAGACATTTCACTGAAGAAGTTATTTTTGCCTTTAGCCAGGGGCACTGCGACCTGCCATCTTCCTCTTACAGGTGGCAGACTGAGTGATTAATCAGGACCATCTTACCAACTGTTGGCTTGAGTTTATTTTATTTTGTAGCAATAAGGTGAATTGGCTCTAGACTGGAGCAGGGGGGATTTCCAATTATTTGCTGTGAGCCACTCTCCTTCAGCTCAGACTTGGTTGGGTTTTTTTAGCTAAGGGAAATGTTTCCCTGCTGAAAGTCTATTTTGCTGTAAGAGGCAGGGGTTGCACTGACATTCTGGTGGTTATTGCAGTGAATCTCTTGGTCTCTTAGGTTTTCCATTTGATACTGTTCATTTTGTTTTTTAAAAATCTGAGAAACATGGTGGTGCTTGCACGAACTTTTAAAATTTTGCTCGGGCACAGGGTGGATGCTGATGGTTCTTAGATGTGCAAGCCATTGCCCTTCTCTAACAAGCTCTGGTAGAGCACTCACAGCCTGCTGGTTTTGAGAGAAAGATCATTGGCACCAGTAAGGTCCTATGGCACAAAGTCTTTTTGTTGTAAGCTGGAAAGACACCCAAACATCAGAGGCAGCTGTCAGCAACCCTTGCTGTAGCCCATAGAAGTGAGGTTTATGTGAAGAAGGTCTCTGGTATCCAGGGGTTCTCCTTCGTAGTTCCAGAGATGAAGACAACAGGGTGACCATTGCTGACAGGGACCGCTGACAGACATTAATGGATCAAATATTTCAGAAACTAGGATGCAAGGGCACTTAAAATCTCTTTGACTCTCTTTCAAACGAATCAATAATTTTGTTAAAACTCTGGGGTTTATGAGAAATAAGAAATGAAAGGAAATCATAGTTACAAAGAGTGCTTATTTTATATGTGGTTGCTGTATTTCAGCAGGTATGTGAATTTTGGTCATCCTTTTCACAAATGAAAACACAATGTGAAGGATGTTGTGATCTCAGGCAAGTTTGTAAGATAACATCAAGTGTTATTTGGACAGTTATGTTTTCTGGGGTTACTTAAAAGCCACAGCTATGATTATCCCCAGTAAGAGTCCTTTCCTTTTAATTTACAGTAGTGCTCACCATGCTCACCATATTCTTTTTGCAGCCTAGGTTTACTGACTGTGTTGATTCACTGGATGCATCAGTTTGCTTTGAGTTTTCTATATAATGCTACTCTAAATATTACTTAAGAACAAAATACTTGTTAACTGATTTTATATTTCTTGTTGGGAACTTATGGTTGTGAGCTAATAGTATCCTAGTTCACAACTGCTATCCCTATCTCTGTCATCACTTGCTCTCTGGAATTTAAATCTGTGTTTTATACCTCTGTGTTCGAGATCTTTATTTTTATATATAGCCTTTACCCATCCTAGCCAGTATTATTTTCATACAGAGATCGGTTCACATTACATACCCTCTTCCACCCATCTCTGGACTGGGACACTTAGAACATTACCAGTATTACATTTCACATCCAATCATCAGCTAGTTGCAACTAGGAGAAGAAAACGTTTGTTTCCATCATGTCATCCCATTCCTACTTCACTGGTCAATATCTCAGTTATAGTTGTGATAAAATTAGTTCAAAGCATGAAGAAATTCAACAACCTATGTTCAGTAGTCATCAAGTATTGATAAAGGAGTCAAAATGGACAAGAACTTCAGCTGAAAATCTGGCACATGATGGGAACTTGTATAGGTCTCTTGGAGTTTTCAACTTTAAGAATCCTGTTTTAGGCAGGAGCTGAGTTTTACCAAAGAGTTTCAAAAAGAAGCAACTGCATCTAAGATTCTGCAGTCTGTGAAGCAGAGCAGCATGTTTTCTTTCATTCACATCTGTGAAGAAATTTCCATGAAAGACATTGTAATTAATGGTTATAAATCTGGAAGAGATCCTTATCATTACTCCAAAGTTCACTGTACCTCAGATTCATGGTCAAAAGTTAGTGGGAAAAAGTGATGTGATACATATATATATATAAAAATACATATTTAATATACATTATACACATACCTATGAATATGCATATATTTAAAGATATACATATATTTATGTATATACATATATATGCATAAAATAAACCGAATCTTTCCTATGCAATGGCTTCCCAGCTCTTCCACAGCTTTCAGGATCAACCACATTATGCCTCACATAGCAGATTCACGTCTGCAAAAGGTCATTTTCTGTCAAGTAACTGTGCTCATATACAAAGAGGCCATTTCTACCTTGTTCCTTCAGTTTGTCTGTTCTGTGATCAATATCACAGTCTAGACCTAGATGACTGCAGAATCTGATTGCAGCTTAATTTCCCATAAGAGCAGCTAGACCTGCTGAAACAGCTTGAATATGCAGCACTGAATAAGCAGGCTGAGCGACAAATGTCCTCACACCATATTGGGAAGCCCAATTAGCACAGCAGAGCGCATCTCGCTATGGTATTTTTCTCCCCATTGGATTTTGAAAGGATTGAGCTCTGGGACAGTCATAGTGAAGTAACGGAAAATAACACTGGTGTCCATCACTGAATAATTAATTCTAAGGAAACTATAGAGGTGAATGTGTGGTTTTAATTTTTCAGTTTATATAAGGTTTGCCTTAAATGCATGAAGATAAACTGATCGTATGTTAAGCACTTAGTGACCACTAAGGACTTTAACCTAATTCTTCCTTAGATTTAACTGGGGCAGTGGAAAGAATTACCTTCCCTACCAATCCTTGTCACACCACTGTCAGATGACACTGTCCCCTCGGTGTGGCTGGAGGTGCACCTGATCTACAAAGTTTACAGCCTGCAGGCATAGAGCACTAATGAGAGCAGCAAGCTCATTATTAGGCTTGACTGCATTCGCTGACTAATGAGGATGGGTAGCTTTATTTTGGGTGGCATCTGCTTTCCCTAATGCCAGCAGTGTCCCTGTCTCAGTTGCTTGTGAACTGTCTCCTGAAAGGCTCCACTTTAAGGCACAGCTGAGGACAAACCTGAATCAACACCAGTTGACTTTAAAATTCCCAGCTGTCTTTTGTGGTGATTTAAAAATGCTTCATGTTTAGGTTTTTCCCGGTTGCACAAGTGCCAGCTCTGCTCGGGAATCAGAAGGGAAAGCTTGGGACCACTAATTGCATCCGCTGTCACAGTTTAAGCCGCTGGTGCATGTGAGTCAGTATCTTTAGGTTCTCGGAGACAGCTCTTGGTCTGGTTTGCCAGATGAAGTGACCTTGTCTCTGCAGAGCTGCGGCACTGAGGTTTTGCTGGCTGAAGGGAAGGTGTCGAAAGGCTCTTTTCCCTCGACAAGCAGCCAGGAAGGGAAGACAGGAGAGAAGTGTGCCAGGGGATGTGCTCAGATGACTCACCTTGGTTAGGTAATGCCTAAGCTCCCATCAGCAGCAAATACAAGCCAAAGTAAAGTCAGGGCACATTTAGCCAGCAGATTGGGCTGCACAGCTTATTCCACCATGGGGACTCTTGGCTGAACTTATTTCTAGATCTTTGTTTTCTCTTCCTGTGCCAGCTACCTCCATTGAAGGTAACAAGGAGGAACCTGCATATTACTTTATTTTTATGCTGAGAATGAATTAATTCAGCTATGGAGGTGTCAGTGAAAACAGGAACAAATACAGAGAATGGATGTGGGGAAGGAAGGGAAGTATTGAAGACAAAGGGCTTAGGTACCTCCCAATCAGGGATCGCTCATACAATGGGCCATTAAAATTTAGCTGAGTCGAGTGTATTGTTTTTAATTTGTATTCCCATAACATACTCTGTTAAGGAGGGTGTATGCAGCAAATGCATATTAATGATGCTACACATTTGCATATTATAGATCCATAATACCAAGGGTGTAGTAAAAATCTTTATGAAAAGTGGTGACTATGCAGCAGTCAATTTTCTCTATATCTCAACCGTTTTAATGCTTTTTTTTTGCGCGCGCGCACACATACACACACAGAAGCATGCACAAAATCCTTACAACCGATAGCTATACAACATTAAGGGACTAATGATCTGCAAAATTCCATTTATAAAAGATGAAGAAATGTTAGATTTATATAGAGAATCATCAAATTATCTCTTCTTCTGGAAGACTTCCAGTTCTTTGTTCCTTTGTTCTAAAATTTTTTAAACCAACAACCTGCCAAATGCATTGGTTTTTAAAATATGTATTTAATCCACCTCAGTTTTACTGCCAGGAGGAGATTATCCTGAATTTCATTTTCAGAATAGTTTGTACGGCTGAGATACAAATGCCTGCAACTCAACTGTTTACAGTGAAAACTAGCCTCATCTGGGCTAGCTATGGGTTATTAGTGGTCATTAACTGAGTAAGAAAAGTGTTAGTGGTTATTCCAACATACGTGAACAGGCATGGACCCTCATGTCAGAATAAGACCAGCAACACAGTCTTCAAATAAGTCTCTGCTGGTCTAAATGCATAGTTAAAACCTCCTTTACTGTGGGTAACGCTTTGGACAAAACGTGTTGCATTTGCCTCCCATCAGTGCAACCTACTGTTCATGAATGTTGTTACTGGTTCAAGTGAACTTAGAAATGTGGTAAAGCAGAGGAATAACCTGGCCAGTTATACCAGGATATGAGCAAAAGTCTTGGATGCCACTTGTCCGTCTTGGTGAGGGAAGATTTCCTGGTGTAAGAGAGAAGCTTGTGGCGCAGATTCCTCCTGGCTTTGTTTCTGCCTCCAGGGGAATTGGTTGGTTTGTCACTGAAAACCTCGAAACTTCTGTGTAAAGGCTAAAGGCCAGGGACAGGCAAAGATTTCCACTCTCTTTTGGATGAGGTTTTGTGCTCTGAGAAGCAGAAGAATCACTTGTAGCTGCTTCTCGCGAGAAGAGAATCATGGCAAAAATGAGGAAAGGTGGACTCCAAGCTCACAGCATAAGAGGTTGATGTTGGGAGGTCTGGCTGATCACAAGAAGCTTCTGGCTCAGAGAGCGCTGCACAGTTTCCCATCAGCCAGTTTTTTTATATGGACATTCACGGAATGAGAGTTAATTGATGTCTAGGTCAGTATGTTGCCTGGACATGAAATGTTTGTTAACTCGCCGCATCCCATCATCTCATTCCTAAAGAAAGTGCCACCACTGATAGGCCAGAATGAAATGAAGGAACAGGAGTTGTCTGGTCTGTGACGACACCTGATCGTTTTCTCACTGTAGCTTCCTCAGTTGCTCCTGCCCTCACTTTTTCCATGGCACAGTAGGTGCATTACAGCAATGCTGCTTGCAGCTATGTACTTTGCTGCATACAGAATAAAAGTCTAATCTGTCTTCCACTGATGTTCACAGATCTTGCCGTTGACTACCGTGTGAGCTGGAGCATATCCTAATTTATAGAAACCAAATGATCTTTACAAACCCAACAAAGCTAAAGTAACATAAAATCATCTTTGGACCTGCTCAATAGCTTTATATACTCAGCAACACTTTCTTTAAGGACTGTAAATCAGAGGTTTGGGAAAGCCATTTTTCATTCTACAGACAGTGTCTCACTTTAGGAGTAAGATTTATATTTCCAGTTTATGCACAAATCTTCATCCCTTGCCTATTAAGGGATAACAAAAGTGGAACCCTAAAGAGTGAAGACAGGTGAGGGTCTGAATTTTAGGTATATATGTCTCTCTAATCTTCATTTATGTTTTTAATATCTACAAAAGTATTGTTTCTTTTCAGATTTATTTTTAACCTTGAAAAACAAAGACAACCCAAAAATATATTGCACTCAGATCTTCAATGCTGAAAGACAAGGAATAGTGAAGTACCTGTTTTGTGTCCTTCTGTCTTTTCTACTTACCTGCAGAGTGAGGAGATTAAAATGCAGAATAATGGACATTTGGCTGGGATAAGGAAGGACATACCCCCTATCTCCTGTGTGCCTGCAAGCAGTTGTCCATGGCTGTCCATTCCTTGGGGTACCTGCAGGTATATTCGACATGCTTTAGAGGTGCCAGGGCACAGCCACTGGGTCAGTGAACTATGTACATCCATCTGCTTCAACCCCTGTATAAGGTTTATGTGGGGGGTAATGTTTAAAGGTTAAGGCAGTGACCAAAAAAAAGTCATCCCAAATATGTAGCCTTATTGTTGGGCGATGAGAGGACAGCAATAACAAAATTCCCCTAGGTATGAATTTTATCTTGGCTATATTATTGTTTTCATGCAAACCAAATTTCTCCACTGCTGTAATCCAGCTGATTTTGTGAGTGAAATTAATTGGGACAGAATAGACCTAAATGTTTTGGATGGCTCTAAAAGAAATGAGGGAAATGAGTATAGTTTTTCAGGGAAATTAAGTGGATGCAATAGGTATTAGCCTTCCTAACAGGCCAGTTAAGGTCCATGCTTACCTCTTGACTCAATGTTACTCAGTCCCAAAGGGAATCTCCATGAATAAGAAGTGGAAGCAAAAAGAGTCAGGACCTTGCTATTTTTTCCTTAGTCAGTTGAAGGACCAGTTGCCCCATCCTAGTCCCTTTAGACCAAAAGGGAGTTTTACCATTGACGTTAATGGGAACAGGACCTGGCCCAGGAACCGGCTGCTTTGGATCTGCTTCTGTCACTCTTGCTGCATTGTTGCTGAGAGTACAGAACATCCTCGCCTTCCGTTTTTCACTCCTTAATGTTTCCTTAGAATACTTAGGCGGAGAGTGACTGTAAATGCTTAACCTTTGTCAATGGCAGACGTTCAAGAGAGTTTGGCTGCCTCTTTCTATTTCCTTGTGGACACTGATTTAAAAGTCCATCCAAAACATTTGTTCAGAAGGATATGACTAACATGAGAATCTGTCACTGTGTAAACACAGCGACCGAAAACTATTTGGCAGTGTTTTGTATCTACCGGCTAATAATTAGGTATTTACATTTGCTTTAACAGCACCAGTTGTGATGATCTAATGTAGTTCAGTATTTATATGGACAGCTCATCAGATTTTTTTCATTTTACAATGATTCAGCATAATCACATGAGAGATAACATTTAAAGAAAAGTACTTATTCCAATAACCAATGTAAAATTTCAGTCAGGACCACATTAGGAACGACATGCTGAGCTCACACAAGAACAACGCCTGCATTTACTGGAAACGTTGCAGTAAGGGTGGGTGAAGTCATTGAAAACAAATTGCTGTTCCCTTCCTAAATAGGCTTAGGCTGGAATAGGGTCCTCTGGGTTGTGACCAGATTTTGCCCTCACAGTCAGTTTGTTCCACAGAAACTGGGTAAATTCTCTTGGGAAACAGATCTGCAAAAATGTGCATAAGAATTTTGGGGAGGGGAGTGATACATGGATCTAACACTGTCAAAAATATATTAAAAGCCATAAACTATTTCCTGTTGTTTGGGCAGTTTCAGAAGAGCACATTCATGTACTGAATCTTTCATCAGTGCAGTAGGTATAATGTTATACTGATCCAACTGTGTCAAAAGTTATGTGAACAACAAGTATATCAGTCCGTAATTCAAATACATGTTATTCGCTATCATGAAAACTACAAAGACTATGAAGCCTTAATGATACAGATCCAAGTACACATTGATAAGCTTGAAGGGCATATGATTTGTATTAACTTGTGTACCTTCCACTGACATTGTTTTCAGAGCATCATAAAGGAGTAGGAAAATATTGTGCAATAGCCAGTACGAACAAATTTGCTTTTGATTCTCCTTCTACTAAAGAGTTTGTGAAAATGTTTGAGGACAAGACCTTTTTTGTGCCCACTCGAGCATTACCCTGTTTGGCTGTTTGCAAGAAGCAGAAAAATTCACGTTTCCCCACAAATATACCTCAGATCACCCCAACAGATCCTAGGAGATAAGGAAAGTCAAATAATGTACTCTGAGAACCACGGGAGTGATAGACTTCCCCATGAGCATTCCAAATCTAACAATGGCAAAGGTAATTCTGTGCACAGAACCACCAGCAGTACTACTGCTGCTCAGTACATTCGGTTCTTCACATTTTTTATCACTTATTTGGTACTTTGATAAGCTGAGGAATACATTTCTGTGCAATACACTTTCAGCTCAGCCAGGTTAGATCTCACCCTGGTACTTCCACCTCCTGTGCAGTATATTTTTTCTTCTAAATCATTAATTTCATACCATAAGCACTTTAGATAGAAAGTTGCAAGATACTATGGTAGAGTAATAGAAATGAGGAGTCATCAAATCCTTCCCACTGCTTTGGGGGAGGAGACAGCAAGGAGATGACAGGGGACAAGGTGAGAAGATGGCAATACCATGCTATACACATCTACCTGTACCAGCCAAGTAACTGCAGTTGGGAGTGGTATATTTTTTTGATAATGACCCTGAAAAATTGAAACTGTTACAATTTTTTTTTCCCCCTATGATTTCTTTTTTCTCTACTCTGTGATCCCTGACTCTTTCGTGGATCACCAAAGGCATAGGTATGGCTTCTGGGCTCTGTGGCCACTTACATTACGTGGATCCTTCTACATTTGAGAAGTGATGCTAAGCCTCTGGTAAAGGCTTTTCAATATTTCTAAAACTAACAGTAGTGGAATTTGATTTCTGTGGAGAAATTTGGTAGGGGCAACGTGAGGAAAGGAAGAGAGGAGACTCACATCCTAGCGTGAGATATTTTTTTCCTAGAAATTTCTCTCTCCCTGTTATTTCTTGCTTGAGCTGATCAAATGATCTAGTAAGAATGAGTCGTCTTTGCCAATGTCACCTTTTCGTTATTTCTCCACTCATAGTGCTGGCAATAAAAGACTGCTTCAAAGAGGAAAATATTCTCAAGATCTTGGCCTGCAGTGCTCTGAAGATGTGATTAACTTGCCAGAGGTATAGACAGCTCTAAACTCATTCAGAGCAAGAGTCTTGGGACTAGCTGGTGTATTTTGGATGTTTGCCAACATGGGAATGAAACAGAAGCATCTGGATATTCTGCATTCACACTGCAGTGGCAATGGACTGTCATTTCCAAAAGCTGGACATGCCTTTCATCCTGACTTCAGATGTGCTTCCTGAAGTGGTCACTTTATCTCTTTCTCCTCATTTGCTCTTGCCACCCAGAGCTGTGAGTGTTCTTACCCTCCCATCCATAGGCTCGGTTGCTCCCTGGCAATGTAGACAAACAAGCCCAGCACTTGCACGAGGCTAGTTAACCTGGTTAGGGCAAGCTGGGGACTGCTCATGTGAGCATCTCCACCAATAGATCAGATGGGTTAGTAATTTCCAGTTTGGATGCAGTGATGGAGGTCATGTAGCAATAAAATAAGTGGAAATGGATTTAAACTGAAAGAGGGTAGATTTAGATGAGACATTAGGAAGAAATTATTTACTGTGAGGGTGGTGAGGCACTGGTACCTGTTGCCCAGAGAAGCTGTGGATGCCCCATCGCTGGAAGTGTTCAAGGCCAGGTTGGACATGGCTTTGGGGAATCTGGTCTAGTGGAACGTGTCCCTGAGCAAGGCAGTGGGGTTTGGAACTAGATGATCTTTAAGGTCCCTTCCAACCCAAACCATTCTTTCACTCTATGATAAAATGAACAGCTGTGGGAATTAAACTCAGCTGAAACAGCTGGAGCTGAAAGAGGATGTGTGACTGCATCCTGAGACAGCCAGGCTAAGTAACAGAAGCAACTGAGCTGTGTTTATACAATTTCCAGGCACTTAAATGAAAAGATTACCCTAAAACCTGCTTCAGTCACCGCTAAAATACTAGAGCATCCTGCCATCTGTTCCCCAATTATAAAACTAACATGTCTAATTAACATCTCTTTCTTTTCTGGTCTCAGATACTCACAAAAAGAGGGAAAGAAGTCTGAGAAGCTGATTGCAGAGAGGAGCTCTAAATACACTTATACAAATACAAAATGACTACCCATTAAAAAAATATAAAGCTTAAAATTTTGCAACACCTAATTACAATGCCAAGAAGAAAAGCTCTAATAAATCCTAACTGGCAAAAATACAAAAATAAATCCAGATGAATCTTCTTTCAAAAGAACCCAAGAAACAAAAAAAACAAAAACCCAAAGAACCCATGAACTGGAAAACTTATCTGTAAAGGGTGAAGGATGCTTGTTATATTCTGTTATGAATTTGTCTCAAGTTTCTGATGAAAGTATCTTGAACAAGAATAACATTTGATAAACCATTACCTTATTTAAATTCTTAATATTTGTGGGAGTTTTCCATATTACAGACCATGTGTATGATTTTCAAGAAAGGCAACAGGCTATTATGTGTCCAGTTCTGTACTGAAAACTAAACTCCCCAAAATTTCTTTAACTCCTTTAACCACTGAAGTACATTGTTATAACCCAGCTGGTAATACCAGCTTGATGCATCTCATTAGAGAAGCTTGGTTTTCAGCTGCCAATAATTTTTCTAATCTTTAATGATTTGGTGTTTAATATTCCCTGTTATGTGCCTGCTTCAAATGCATTTTTTCCCTAAGCAGATTGGGTCAGCTGGTTTCATGAATTAAGTCAGGAAGAAAAAAAACAAAAAAAATAGACAGAGGTGGTTTGGTTTGATTTGGTTTTGCTGAAAAAAGATGGAGAAGTTGTTTCTTGAAATTTCTATTGTTTCATGGTTTGGAGTACTGTTTTGAATTTTAGAGGCACTTAAGACTGGTTTCATGGACAGTCTTTGGCTGTACCCACAAAAACAGCCTACATTTGTCCTTCAATGAATTTGTTTATGTGTCTTCATCCAGGGCATCTTAGATTTTTTCCTTGTAAATCCTCTGAGAATTTTGTTTTTACCAATGATGCTGTCCCCCAGCCTGACTTGAAAAGATGCTGCTGGTGAAAATGTTGGGACTTTGATCCTCCACTAAGGAGATGTGAGTGGGTCTAACAGAGTGAGGAACTGAGACTAAACAGGCATGAGAAAAGGTCTCTATCGAGAAAAAGAGACAAGGGTTTCCTCTTCAGAAAAGTGCACTTACTGGATTAGGTTCCCTGCCAGATCCCAAAGCCGAACCCGGATTTCCTGAGTCTGCTGTCAGCAAATCTCTGTGAAACCCTCTGAAAAAATGCCCGGTTCTCCTTCAGAGCTGTTCACAGAGTGGACAACAACCTGTTACTACTATCAGTTTCTCCTTTAAGCCTCGTGGCAGAGGCAGATCTCAAGTTTCCAGCCCCCCAATGATTTGTGTGGGTGTCAGCACTGCTCTACACCACAGAAAGTCTATCCTTTTCCCCCATTTGATGATATAAAAGTTGGAAAATGACATTCTTAGGAAATATGTGAAAAGACTAAAGATGTAATTTCAAGGCAAATATTAAAAACTCAGATTTAAGGTTGTCTTGGTGATCCTAATTCAACTCTATTATGCACATTGATACAGTAATTAAAGACGTCTTTGTACCCCATTTTTTTCCATGCCAAAAACTGTGTCTTGTTCATTACATAAAATGCATGTGCTCAGGACTACATAACAATAGAAGGATCCTTACCAGAAATACAGACCAAAGGAATGGGGCCCAGAATAAATAGGAGATGTGCAAAATATTATCCATCTATTATGTGAAAATGTTTCCAGAGAGATATGAACATAGAAGAAAAATACACTTTCTGGGCTAAAGACACATACCGCTGCACACAGACATACACATACCTATTTCCTCCTCTTCTTGATTCTGTTTACATGGGGGTGATTCCACTGCAGATGTAATTGCTATTTCCTGGTGACTCAGGCATTAGCTCTCCTGCACCACGTTTACAGACACAACCCCTTCAATTCAGCATTTGCTTTCTGTTTCAGAAGGCTCTTCAAATGAAGATTTATACTCAGAAGCGTAATGAAACAAATAGGGACAGTTTTCTTTAGCATTATTTGGGTAAAATATTGCCATAGGGACAGAAAAATTACCTTGATCATGAAATAATGTCTGAGATGGATTATATCACAGACATAGTTCTCTCCTTTTGGCAATGTTTTACTGGTGCTCCCTTGAAAACCCGTTGGAATTTACATCCTCTATCTGCATGCATGTACACATATTATATTCAGTTTTTCAGACTGGCTTTAACCCAAAATCTAATTTTTAAACCTGTAGAATTATGGATACGATTTTGTATCTGCACTTTGTTGGTGTAATTTAGGTCCCTGGAACAAGCAGCAAGACTGCACCCTAAATTACTAAGCTGCAAGGTACGTCAGGTGAAATAATATGTCATTGATGTCATAGAAAGTATCTCATATATTTTAGAAAGCAGAACTTCCTCCCCTGTATTTTTTGGTTTGAAAGAGAAAGACAAATCTGATGTTTGGTAATAAAACCCCAGCCGTGCTACAGTCTCTTTGTCCCAGTCCTACAATGCCATGAAACTGGTAGCTCTCTGCCTCTTAGGATTCCCACTATAAATTAAATCTCTTCATGGTGTAAAGGAGAGACTTTTCAAACCTGTATTGTGCTTTGTATTCCCCTAATGGAAAGGAAGTATCGGGGCAAAAGAAATGTAATTGAGCATTCTTCTGTCTTGGTTGTTCTTGGGTGCTGGAGTGGCCCTTTGTGCATGTGGGTAAGTGGGAAGAACATTCCTGAAGCTGCTCTAATTTATGCAAGGTACTGGACTGACATCTGGCTGCCTCTAGACTCCAGGGGAAGATATAAGTGGCTTAAAGCCAGTTTGGCCTGCTCTAGTGATGAGAGCAGCTCAGCCAAATCAGAAAATCTGGCACTTAAATATACAAATTATAATAATAATATTTTGGGGCAGAGGAAAAAATAGATGCCAGCCTTAGCAAATGTGGCCCAATGGTGATGCACAAATAAACCACCATCTGCTGGAGACTTTGCAAGCCTTTAAGAATTGCACTTTTGAGTTTGCAGACTTTTATTAAAATAGATAGATCATCAGGGCAAGGTTTAGGGACAGATAACTCAGCTGTGACTTCCATTTTGATTTCTTTCCAAAGCATGGCACTTCCAAATACTATCAGTAAGGTTTCTGTTTCCCTTCACAAATCTGCTTTAATTTACTGTTTGGATTATAAAAGAGGGAGGAAAAGAGTCTGATTGGATACTCCTGTGCTTCTTCCTTTATCTTTCTGTGCGCTGACGTTCTGGGATATACTATCTTTCCAGAAAAATGCAACAAGAATTGCAGTTAGAATCTGCTGATTTTTGATGTTAACTAAATGCATAGAAGGTACGTTGTATAGTATTTCTTCCGTCTCAAAACCTCTCTTTTTTGGCCGTTGACACATGCCACTAACATAACTTACACATATTTTGTGGTTTTGCTCTGTGAAAAGGAAGTATTAAGCTCTGAGACACTCTAATAAATTTGTTTGGTTTTGATAGAGATTGACTGCCTGAATGCTACCATTTTTACCAGCCATAAATTGCTCTACAAGCTGTTGGACGAAGGACCTTTCATACTCTGTTTTGACTTAAACTGGATAAATCGTTTGCAGTGATTCCTTCAGGAGGTGTCTGTTCTTTCTATTGTGTAAATTTGTCTTCAAATGCATTTTCTAATGAATTGCATCATTCTCAATCTGCAGATTGCTCACAAGTAATGCATTGCAAATGCTTGAAATTTTAGGTGGGGTGGTTACCAACCTACCTGTGTGGTGTTTTTTCTGGTCCCTGTAAGATAGATGCAGTTATCAAAAGCCCATGTCTGTTTCAAATGCAATATTACTGTTACTGTCAGAGTTTCCTGGAGTAACATCTAGAGACTGGCAGTAGCATCCTGATCAACCTGTGCTGACAAGCCACTCTTGTGAGTGGAAACAACATGATGACAACAATTTGCGATTTAAGCTCTGGGCTCATCTACTCTTTCTGGGGAGAGAGCGGACCACACTGGGCTTCTGCCTTGTGGGAAACGAAACAGTCCGTGAGAAAGCGATGTAAGCCCCATTTTCCTGATGAAGACCTGAACCGCACAGTGATTGAGTGGTGAAGACTACAAGGTCATGATAAGGACTGGAATTCATCCTAAATCGTAATCCAACATTGACAATCCAATAGTCACTCTTTAGCCACCTATTTGTGTCAATCTCTCCTCAGGAGAAGACAGGACTTTCCCTACCTAGTATCCCAGTCAGTGATTAAGAAGATGACTGGCAATACACCTGCCATTGTCAAAGGGTTAACCTGACTATGAGATTCATCCTCCACGTCACGCAGCACTGCTAAATATATCTGTTATTGCAGCTTATTAGATTTGCCAAATGTCTACATGTCTCCCTGACTCCTAGCTCTCAACATGCCTTTGTCCAGCTGACTCATTGATTCATGACGTCTTTTCGGCTGCATCACTGGTAGCATTGATGTTTTTCATTATTTACTGATCACCAGGCTTTTTTCTTTCTTAAATTTTGCTCCCTTTCTCCCCCTGCAGCATTGTCCAAGAGAAAAAAAATCCAGTTTTACTAAACCCAAAATTACAAAGAGCCACATAACACAACTGCTGGCTGCACAAACTTTGAGAAGCAGGGTGTTTTATGGTCCCACACAATGGCAGTGTCATAAAGGAAAGCTAAGTGGGTTCCTTTGTGAGCTGGTGGGGTGGCTTTATATCAGAATAAGAAAAACAGCTGTGAAGCTTACCAAAGCCACTTTCAGAGCTATATTTTCACTGAGAGGAAAGAGAGAAAAAGACTAACAGAGAGAACGTGCAAAGAAACTGCTTGAAGAACAGGTGTTTCCTGGCAGGTCAGAGCACAGTAACCCAGCTGAAAAAAGAACTGTGATAAGGCATAACATCAGCATGGAAAGTGTTCAATATTTTCCCAATCACAGCTATTGTTCTGCTTAACTGATGCTGGCAAACAACCCTGCTGCAACCTTTTAGGTACAGAGGATCAATGAGCTATTAACAGTGCCACTGGATACGCTGATATACAGAATAAGTTTTATTATATTGGCAGGACAGCTGTAACTCCTGCTTCCCTTAGTGCTGGTATCAGGAGTTCTCCATTCTGCTTGGCTCTGTAAAGTAGAATAAATACTTGGATGAAATCTGGTTGTTAACATTTTAGGTTGTTGTGAACTGACACAACCAAGGGCGTACCCAGTGTTAAAAGAAACATATTGATTGCATCTCTTTGAATATTTCTTGTCCAGCATGATGCGCATGCTAAGCAAATCAGGAATGGTTGATGGGGTTAAATGTGATCATCACCACCATCAAGTATCGGCTCAGAGTTGCCCTTTCTGCACTAATCAGATTTCACGGTATTAGGACTAGAATTTGTATTAATTTTGTCTCTATTCCTTGCGGTGCATATTTGTATTAGACATGACAGTTGCAGCCATGAGTTTGAATCCTGTGTCCTGCAGTTAGAATCTGTTGGTTTAGCCACAGTCTAAGACTAATGCGAGGTAGCTATAAGCACCGGAGACCAGTCATTTAACGTCTCTCATTCACTTTACACATCCAGAGAAATGAGAGGGTAAATATTTGCTAACTTCTTGATGACAAGATTGATCAGTTAGTAACTACATGCACCAAGCAATACAACCAATGGAATGAACCTATAAACCACTTTGCAGCTCTCTGGATTTTGGGCCGATCTGGAAATAGAGCAAAAATTAAAGCAATCAGGCATGCCGTAATAACTACCATCTCTTAGGTATGAGCTGTTAGCAGCTCACAGTCAGCAACAGCCTGGTGTCTTACTGGTGGTCTCTGCTTCAGGGCGGTTTCCGCCATCACCATCCCAGCCAGCACATATGAGGAGGACAGGATCAGGAAACAGAGGCCAGCTTAGGCAGCAAGAGTCTGTGCCAGTATATGCCAGCTCTCTAAAGATGCAGGCCATTGATGTATATTTTGGGTCAACATTTTCACCTTTGCCTCCTACTGATCTCCACTGCTGATGCAGGTGTTACTTAATGCCGAAAATTAGAGCTGTAGGATGCGAAAGGACAGAGCTTGGATTCACTGCTGGCTTGACCACGCAGTTTTGAGCACTCCTCGGTCCTGACAGCACCCCCCTCTCCGCCAAAGAGAGGAGGATACTGTGCTGATGGAAACCTGGGTGAGCAATAGTTAATCCTATGGTCACAATTTCTCTAAAATCAGCTGGCTTCTGCTATGTCTGAAATGCTATTTTAGTGCTTTAAACTTCAGGCGAACTTCCAGCACAGACACTCTTATATCCCAGAAGGCTGGTTTAAGTGCATATATGTTGAAAGCCCAGAGAAATGGCATTTAGTTCACTGTGCCCTGGATCTATTGCATAAAGGATTAGGAATTTTATCCTCACAATTGCTGCTGGTCTTCATACATAAGCAAACTTCTTTTGAGGCTGGTGAATATATTGTGGTCTGACAAATTTAACCTTTTTTTGGAGAAAAAAGACCCAAGTGTGCAACACTTGGCATAGACCATAGATACATGGTCGAAGTCCTCTTCAATCCTCTCTCAGCCTATTCTCAGGACCTCATTCAATTAAAAAGTAAGGAAAACATCTTCAAAAGTGCCTAGATGACTCTGAGACCTAAATTGCACCATTTCCCAATGGTCATATAGGCTCATGGCTGTCTAAGACTTCCACTGAGACGTAAATTCCTAAATGCTTTAATTATGACTGAGAAGCGAGGTCCTAAGTCACTTAGTTGCTTCTGAAAATTTCATCTGAGAACTGGACAATGACATCAGAGTTTAGCCTATGTTGTCAGGCTGCATGTGCGTCCTGATGTGGGCAGAGCTTCAGATTGAAACCAGGGGTTTTCCACAAAAAAAAGAAAAGGTTTAATACAGATCAATCCAACAAGGGAAAAAACAGGTGAATCTCTTATGGGTGGTAAATAAAGGAACTTTCGCAAAGTAAAAGGCTCCCCAAATCTGCTAGCATGAGTTACACAGGAGCTGCACACAGGGAGGGATTAGGGAACCCAGGTACTCCTTTACCTAGTACTGAGTAAGAAGAAACAGAAGGATGAAGTAGATGGTGTCAGTCTCTGGGATCCAGCTGCCTCCTGGTAAAACTGGTTATAAATTGTCATTGGAAAATTTGTCTCTAATCAATACCTCTTTGCTGCTCACTTCCAGGCTGTCACTTCCAGCTTAGCAGAGAAGCCTTGATGATACCTGGGGAACTTCTCATCCTGCATGGGGGGATTCTGTGCTGCGCAATCATGTAAATTACTTACTTAGGTGAATGACGCTTCTCCCTTGCATCAGGATCATCAGTCCCTGGGGAACAGGGGCATGGGGCTGTCAGCCCTCCTGAAACATATTTTATCACTGGTTAAACTTGATGGTAGAAACAAATGTACTTTATTCCTTTTAAATCTAAGAGTTGAGGGCCGGGTATTTCATTTGAAGACGTAGAAAACAGTGAACACCCACTGTAGCTTGCTTTCACTTGTTTGGTTTTACAGTGGCTTCCATCTTCCCAAAGTCAAGCCAAAATGATGCATCCAGCTCACAGATTGTTTAGACAGCTCTGTTCCTCAAGATTTGTCTTCTGTAAATAAGAATCTTGATTACAGTGTAATATCCATTTTCTCTCTCTCCCTCTCTGTGGGGTTTCTTTTGCATAAATCAGCATAACGTTGCTAAAGATAAAGGGATACAGCTTCTTATTAGTTCATATTAATCTCAGAGAATAACACATAAACACATTTGAGAATTACAGTGTTTTTAGAGAAGGAATTCCTAACTACATGAGCTTGGAAATGAGGTACGCTCTGACAGCTGGGGTATACGAATAACTCCTGAATTTCCCATTCACTGCATAACTATGCTCCAGCTCTGGACTGTAATTAACCAAAAGTACTTATGGCATATTTAGAAGCGTTTATGCATCTGTTTGTCTAGTGTACACCAAAGATGTTTCTTTCCATGGTACTTGAGTTCTAGACCACAAATGAAGAAATAATGTAGCCACAAAGGGACATCGTGCAATTTATATTCCCAAAGAATCTATGGAGATTGATATTGCACATATGGATAATAAGAGAAATCTATTGTCCTGAAAAGCTGTAGGCCCAATTGAAAACGAAAACATAATTTTCTAAATGTTGAATTTACATAGAGAAAATGTGAGTCTTGCAGTGACACATACAGGGCACATACATCTTGCTGCCTGTTTCTCTAACAAGATTATAAGGATGGCCATACTGTGACAAAGCTAAGGTCCAGCCAGCTGGAGTGCTGCTAGAGGGGTGGCTCTTTAATAGGATCAGATGTACTCTGCTCTTCTGTGAGATGTGATGGATTTCAGTGGGCAATAACGGTTCTGTGCAGAGGACAGTAACTCTAAATTGCGGGAGGAAAGGAATCACCTGGATGCTTTATGCAGGAATGAGTGTCAGGGTGGCTACAAAGGGGAGGGAAGTAAGGGAAGAAAAAACATTTGCATTTTCAAAAGGAGCTATTTTGGGAACTGTTTTGGCCCATTTCCCAGTTTCTTGTTCTGGGTGCGTGGCAGTCAGTTTAATTAGTTTTTTCTGTACAACTTCTGAAATGCTGCAGTTGTGATTTGTGCCTGGTAGGTCATTAATTTACTTGCTGCCAGTTTCAATGCACAGCCTCTCAGAGCTGGCAAAAACGTGCACTGGCACGTGATTTGTAGTGATTGGTGGTCATCATCCATCTGACATAACAGGTGAGAAAAAGAAGAGATGGACATTGGAAGTGTTACTGGAATTGCTGAGTGAAAGACACCATCCATTGCAAATATAGTGGAAAGATTATCCTTTGGTATTACATTAACCCTCAGCAAAGCCTCATTGAGGTAGATACTCTTTATACCACCATAGTTTGTCTCAAAGGGCTTGGCTTCGATCACCAGAATAAATTAATTGCCATTTCCCACTAAAATCAATTTCCACAAATCACACCAGTAGGTGTGATGTTTACTAATAACTTTGAGGATTTGGGCCATCAAGTCTTAAAGAGCAAGGCAGGCAAAGGGCTTGGGTAGGTCGCACTGAGAAGTGGACTGATTTGCCCCTCACAGAGGTAATTCACTGACTACAGCCAACTGCTTTTCAAGTCCTACTACAGAAGTATATATATTTTTTTTAATTTTTCCTTTGTAGGGAGGGAAATGATCTAGTCTATCCTGGAATCTCAAGGCTTCCCTGGGGTGAGTAAAATTCCCTCTTCAGGGTTCTCAGCTGGTCTTTCTGGCTGGAATTTGCACCAAGACTTATGGTCCACGTGCTACATATGACATGAAAGCAGCGTTGCAAGAGGACAGCCCACCAGTTCATAAGGCTTATATATGGTCTTTCTAAGTGTCTTAGACATGAAAGATCAGTGGTGAAACATAGACTGACTCAAGGTATCAATTAACATTTCCAACCCAGACAGATTCATCCCCCTTCCCAGTTCATCCTTATTTGTACCTGTGCAGCTGAGGGCTTGTCAGTACCAGGGGTCCCAATGCAGGCTGTTATTACCCACACAATATATGCCTAGACCATATATTGGTTCTAAGAGGTTGCCCTGGCTTTGCCTTCTTTCGGCTGGTTCCTGAGAGAGACATTTACCGGAGGCAGCAATGGACCATCCAAGTCCTGCTAATAAGCAGGCAAGAAGTCACATTCCTTCATTATGTAAGTTCAGTGGAAATGTAAAATAATTGAATTTATCCCTAAACAACAGCATATTTATCTTTATGGCAGAGGCCTGCGTTATCAGAACAGCATGGGAACAAATTCTCATTATGTTGATGGAAATCAGATTCTGTTTCCCATGTAAACCATGTGGTACAGCTCCTTGCTTTCGGTGCCATATGTTTTCAAGATCACAGTGATTTGCTTTGGTTTGCTTTCATTTACCTCCTAGAAATATGGCAGTCAGGTGGAATAGTAGATGCTGTATTTGCTTCTGCTTTGTTGATAGCTCTGTGTATTACTCAAATCCGTGTATTTACTCCCAGATGAGAAATATCGTTAAGGTATTGTTAATGCTGACAATATATCACTCTTTAGAGCAAGGTGATTTTTTTCATTATTATTATTATTATTTTAAAAGCCAGCCCTTTGGAATATTATAAGCTTAGGAAACTCTCAGTTACATATTTAAGATCAAATTTGTCAGTAGGCTCCTATCATTGCGCACTTTTAATCTCCAAAACAGGGGCTCCCTTTCACATATGGTTTAAGCCCTGTCTGCTGAGGTCTTGGATTGTAGCAGAATATTTGATCTGTTGAACTGGTGATCTTGCTGGGGTGGTGAAGAAAGAGAAAATCTGACTTTGTTTCCAGAGACCCAAGAGTAAAACTTAGCTGGATGGACCAGATTGCTTTCACGTATAAACTGGTATACATTGGCTCCACATCGGCTCATTTGGGACTCATTAAAAACAATTGAGAGTTATATACCAATGGACATCTTTCTTTAATGAACTGGGTCTGAACAACAAAACCACCTCAAGCCCATCTCAGCTTATAACATTAGTGTCCAAGCACTGGGCATTTTGATACCATTACAAAACTCTTGGAGACAGGAAAGGGCTTACTGCTTTTTTTACAGGTGAGAAACCGAGGCAGAAAAAGCAACTGGGATCACGTTCACAGTCACAAACAGGAAAACCTTTGCAGAACCCAGAATGGAAACCAAATCCTAGCACCACAGCAAGGAGGCTGTCTTACCTGTCTAACCAGTTGACCTTTGAAATACACTTTTCCAGATTTGACAATGCTCATATTCAACTGCAGGTTTGAGCCCTGGGTTTCAAGCCAACCTGCCGTATGAAAATTTCCTTGCATCCAGGTTTTTATTAAAGCTTACCCATTTGTTGTCCAAATCCTGTCAGTATTAGGAGAAATGTCTATGCCTAAACTCTTCTCTCCTTGACTTTAAGTGAACACTTTGCCTGCCAGGCACCGATCTTTGATCTGGATTTCCTTGCCAGCCCTTCAAAACAATTGCTGTCACCATGGCATCTTATTTCCATATTGTGTCTGAGAGTGACAGCAATTATTTCCCACTGGAACTGACTTCAATGTCACTACACTGATTAATCAGCAAAGGTTACTGTAAGGGAAAGTATCGGTCTTCCTTTTCCATTGGAGCAGGAAAATGCCAGATCTTAGCAGCACAGCGCCTTGGGGATGGCTGCATTAGTTTTCCAATGAAAGGTTCTGCGCAAGTCACACCTCCCATCCCCCATGCCTCCCTACCACTCCTCTCTTCCTAAAACACACACTGAGTGTTATTATATAAAGTTAATTCTATAACCCAGGGTTCTTTTATTTTTTTCTTCTTTTTTTTCTTTCTTACTTTTTTTTTTTAGTGCTACTGACCTCCCATTTCCTTGTCAGTCGACACCAAGCAATTCCCCAGATGGAGAGAAAGATTTCCACTTTGAATATCCCTGAAACACATTTAGAGCCAAAGGCTTTATCATGGGAATAAAAGCACTGAGGTTCTCACAGCTGGGAAGATTTATACAGCTGAGCCTTACCAGCTTAAATGCCTACAGACAGAAACAGCTGAGCTGTGTATTATTTCTTTTCCCCCAACTTGCAAGGGAGATGAAAAATGCAGAGGCAGCCTGCAGATAGATATGACTGACAAGGGAGGGGCAGATCTGTCTACCCGTAGCTGCTGCAGTGGCATTTTTATAAGATAATTTCAGCTCCAGAGGTGAGGAGGCTGGGGCTGACATGATTGCCCTAGCCAAGAGGAACTGCCCTTCCAGCTAAAGCACTCCAGACAGTGCCAGGGAGCCTTAAGCATCAGTCAGGGCAGCATGGAGCTGAGCCATGCTGATGAGCCCCAGGGGGAAGGTGTTTGGTAGAAGATGAGCTGAGCTGAGTGCTCTGCACAGCAGAATTGTTGTTTTCAGTCTGTGTAAAAACAGAAGCCAAGATGTCTCTGCTCTTCTCACAGTAACAGCAGCAGTATTTTATGCTTTAAAAAGTGAGGGCAGATCTGTATGAGTTTAATCTGCCCCCCATGAAACAGGCACTCAATGGCCGTGCTTCCCTTGGAGACAAACAGGAGGGGAGATTCCCAGAGGCTCAGCTTCCCGTCCACCCACACAAAGACGAAGACGTGCTGACCTGATGGAAGCAACCTGCAGACTCCTCTGAGGAGTTTGCGCTAGTGCTGGCCAAAAGTGAGCAGAGCAGCCCCACGAGTGCAGCAGCTACGATAATGTCAGCAGGTCTGTGCCTCCCCTGCTTCTGATGTGTGTCTGTTGCCCTGCCTGTGTGCTGCCTCTGCTGTCAGTTGTCCTTCATGCCACCTAAACCCTGGAGATGTGGGCTCCACTATGTGCTGTTCATGGCTTCATCACATCTCTTGTAGCCCTCAGCCATGACTCTAATTATTCCACCATATCCAGGTGCCTTTGTGCCAGAGAGGGGGAAGAAGTCTAAGAACGGGCAGAGCTCAGTCTGTGTGGGGTTCTGTGCCCACCCTCCGTGAAAAGAAGAGGCCTTCAGAGTCCATGTCACCATGCCATGCTCGTCATTGCTCCTGATTTTCCCACCCAGGCAGCCTGTGGTCTGGCAGTGCATTGCTTCTCCCTGTGGGCCCAGGCAGGCTTGGGATCCAGTATCCCTTCAAGAATGTGTTCACTCTGAGCCTGGGGCCATCCTTGCCTTACTGTAAAATGGAAATGAAATTACTTACGTTCTTAGGAATGCCAGTGAGCCACTTTTGAAATGGTCGTGGTAAGGATGGCCAACATCCTTGTAAATCATTAGAGGAGCAGAGCTGCATTTTCTAAATGCTGCCGGTAAATCAGCATGGGAGGGGAAAAAAGAATTCAACAAACCTGGATATTGATTAGAAATGTATTTTAGCAATAGGGAAGAAAACAAAATATCCTAAAATTAAGGGGTCTGGAAAACAATTTAAAAGATTGAATTGTCAGTAATAATGTATCTAGTGACTGAAGTGCTCAGAAATAATCGGCGTCTGTGCTTATCCAGCCTGAGGGACCTGACAGGGGGTCTAATTTACGATACCAGTGAAAAACCTACCCTTTGAACACCAGGTTACTGGGGATACTCAAAAATCACTCATTCTGCAAAACTTATGTCATCATGCCTGCCTGTCAATATTCAATTGTTGTCTTTTTCTTAACTGTAATTTTTCTTGGGGTATGGACTTCAAACCCATGTGTAACAGCTGTTAGTCATGTTGCTTAACAGAAGAGCCACCCCTCAGGGTCAAAACAAAAGTCCATTTACCTTAAAAACCCATTGCTCACAATGACTGTAAATAAGAAAAGAATGGGGACATCAGAACCAGACACTAGGTTCAAAAGGTTTTCATCAATTTATACCTTGTGAATTTATATAGAGCATATAGATGTTTTATGTTTGCCTTTATCCTTTTGGTAGCTCTCTGCTTGAATTTTGACTGCCCTTGAGCACTGGAGGGATGCTTTACTGGGAATTGCACTCAGTGGTTCCCAGATCTTTACCATGAGTGAGTAAATCTAAGTCAGAATCCATCACCATGCAGATATAATTTCTATCCATACTGTTTGGTATGTGTATTGGAATTGCCATTTCCACCCCCCCCCCCACCCCCACCCCCCCCCCCAGTCATTCAGTTTTACGACATCTTCCTATGACTTTCCAGTTCATTGTAGATTACATTATGCTGGATAAGTCTGTATCATTTGCAGGCTTTGCCACATAGCTCTTCACCATATTCTACTGCCTTTTATAAGTTTTAACAGCATAGATCTCTATGGATTGCCACTGTGAACTTCCTTCAGTTGTTTAAATGTATAAATTTATTGCTAACTTTTCCTTTCTATCTGTTAAGTTAATTCAGATTCGTTCCTTTGTCCTGTGACAACTTACTTTTTTTAAAGACTGCAATGAAGGGCATAATAAAAAGCTTTTCTAAATTCAAACTTCATTATTTTAACTGGAGTGCCCTTCTCCCTGTGCTTGATGGCTCTGTCCTACCCACACCTACTAATTCAGCTCCTCTAGTAGTTCCTACTGATTTGCCCGTGAATCACGTAAAATTTATCCCTGAAACGTTTTTTAAAGATGACTGTTACCTTTCCCACCCTTCACAACTTTGACACCAAAGCTTATTTATGCAAAAGGAAATGCACTACAGCTAAAAGCTCAGCAATTTCATGTCTGAGTTCCTGAGACCTCCTGGATGAATAAATGCTTTCCAGACTTGGGGTCTGGTTACTTCTATTTTATTCACTTGTCCTAAAAGTTCTTCCAGTGAAGCTTCAATATGAGACAGTCCTTCAGCTTCACATTCTAAAACATGGCTCCAATATGAGACAACGTTTTCTACAGAAAACAACAACACAGAGAATTACCTGCAACATACGTATCTTTGAAAGCTACTTCTATTACTGGAAGAATCCAGAGGTTTTGGAGGGCAAGATGGACTAAGGTTAGTAAAAGCGATACAGTAATCTAGACTTACTTTTTGTTGTCACTTGTGTGTGGTGACATGGCTGGGAGTGTTGTTTCTTCCTTTTCCCCTCAGTCATGACATCTGACTATTGTTTTAATCCACAGACCCTTCTCAGGCTCCAGAGATCTCCATCTCCACCACAATGTCAATCTCTGTCCTTGACCTTTCCTACAGTCATCAGGAGACTGATTTTGCACCACAGAAGCACAACCAGCGTGCAGATAACAGCTAGTTGCAATCCCAGTGTTAGAAATCAGCAGTCTCCAAATTATTATCGACAGGAAAATGAGAGAAGCTCTCCTTTCCTTCTAACATTTTTGTGTGCTCCGTAGAAATCAAGGAACATCTGATGGGGACCATATGAGAGACAGTTTAGGGGTGGGGAAGAAGTACAGCCCTGTCTCACTGCAGCAACCTAGGCAAGGGAAGTGATGACTCCCTTTAAGGTTTGGGAATGGAAAGAGCCAATGGTGTAGTGAAAAGAGGGAGCGAAGGGAAAGGTACAGACTTAGAATGCCTCCTTTGGAAAACTCAAGCCTGCTATATGCCATTCTGTATTTCTTTATCTGCTGTGCGTGACTGAACCTCCCACTGCAACACACCCTCACCCCCACCAGCATTTCCCTCCTTCTTCAGAAATTCCAGCCCCAGAGAGGTGAGAATGCCTTTGTGTAGGTACTAGGTGTATTTCTGCACACTCTTTGGAGACTTTTGCTGCCTTGCAAACTTCAACTGCATATCCTTGGCTAGTCAAGCTTTGGTGATTTGCACCGGCCTAGGGTCTAGCCTGTGGACTTAAGAAGGGTCTGTGCTAATCCTGTGTGACCTTCAGTATCCTCTTTGGCTTTGTGTGTGCCTTTCCCTGCCTCTGCGGCTGCTGAATACAGGAGGAAGAAAATTGGGAAAACTAAACTTGGGAGAGGTATTACCGGAAAGCCTAAGCCTGTAAAAAAAACTAAATTAAAAAGTCAGAAACTTGCTGTCTCAGCTATAGACCTCAAAGGGTAATGACACGTTTAGTGATCATAAAACATGTCATTTCTCTTAAGCATTTGGGAAGTTGTAAAAGGGACTGAATTAAGTTCTGGAAAACTTAAAAAGTATAAGGCAGCTTAGTCAATATTCACAGGATATGGGGAATGTATCTTTGTTTATGAGTAAGGAACAACACTTGTCATGATAACAACGTTCACAAATGATGGAGGTGCAAGGAATAATTCTGAGGTTCTGAGTGTTTGGCCCCTGAATGAACTTAACGTAACTCAAAAGATCACTAGAAGTTGGCCTTAAAATATTTAGACAAAAAAGTAAATTGTATTTTTTCAGAGCATTTAATTGTATTAAATTAAGTTAATTTCCACTGTGCTCTTGTACAAGGAAAACAAAAGGTCTTACCACTTAATGGGCCATTATCTCAGCTGTCAACAACAACAGATAGTACCCAAAGAAGTCCCCACCCCAGCCCACCCCGAGATTTCCCCTTCTAGGTGTTCTGGACAGAATATATCCAGCATTTCTGAGCTGCAAAGGATCAGGTCTCTAGCAGTGGGATCAACTGCATGATAAAAAGTTTTTATGGTTGAGAATTTTTATGGGAAAAATACACAACTTTTGAACACTCTGGCACTTTGTGTCTATGGATGCAGTGGTAGCTACATATACGCACGCAGGTGTTGTTTCTGTGTATGTATGATACCTGTCTAATGGGTTTACTTTAACTGTAGAATTAATAGGGATTCTCACTTGGGCTTTCTGCTTGCTTCCGATTTCTCAAAGAAAAAATGCTCACCTGAAGTAAAAGACATTTTAATTCATGCTTCTCTTTAGGGAATTGGGTATGTGTGGGTGGAAGAAGGAAGTACTGACTTTACATTACCTGTCATTTCAAGAGGGTTACTCCCCCGCTTTGTAGTAAGTGTAAGGGTACAATCATCAGAATTTCTTACAGTCTTCCAAACCTTCAGCAGGGTCAGAAGCCAAACTTCCTCTTCACTAGGAAAGATCCCACTGCAGTATGATGGACCAGCAGGGTGAGAATGGAGGTCAGCACTAGTGGCTACGTTGTGATTTGGGAGGGTACTGCCGCGTGACTGCTCCGCTCTGAAGCTGGCTGCACTGGCTCTGCTATGAGGGTATATTCTGTAAGGACAATGGGCAGGCCACCGGGTCTTCCAGAGAACAGCTGAGATCTCTCAGATGGGTATTGCCCATGCTGGTGATGTCAGTGTGAGAACCTCAAACATCACTCCTTGACATTAAGGAGCTAAATGAGAATCACTCTGTTGTAGTCCAGAGCTAAACGTTTCAGCAACAGTAGGATTAGAGATAGGACAGGGAGTGGGAAAACGTGCAAAAATCTTTTCTCAGACTAAGAATCTAGAAAATATGTGCTTATGAATTTCTTTTATATTGCTTTGTTGGCAGAGGCACATTTTGATTTTGCTTAGTGCTGGAAAGGGATTCCTTCTGTATCCCTTATAGGTCTGAAGCTTAATGTTAAAGTATCTTGACTCCAGGACATAATACAAAGAATGTCATTGTTTATTCTTTGATGTTCTAAAGCATCTTATTCTTCAGGGATCTCAACATGCTGTACACACATTAATTAAAGTCCATAGTACTCCTAAATCAGCTGCTATTATTCCCAGTTGATTGATGGAGAAGCTGAGATGAAGAGAGATTATACGGTACATTTTCTAATGTGGGAGTATGTGAAACCAGACCCACAAAATTCATGGTTCAGCAATTAAATGGAAGCAATATGATATTTTTCACATATACTGAAAAACCTCTATGTTACACTGAAGCAACATAAAAAATTGTTCGTTGAGACCTTGGTGTCACAATACTCACAGAACTGCAAGGATTTTCTGGATGAAGGAAAGCTAGTCTGCATGGCCATATTCAACAGATGTCTCAGTGGCATCAAGTTCAGATCTAAATCCAAATATCCAATAATATTTATGGCTATTTGGATTTATGGTTTCAGTTGAAGCTACTAAAAAGAACAGCAACGCCCAAAGCAATGCAGGCAATGGACCTATGAAACCAGCAGGTAGTATCAGACAAAGCGTGAATACAAACTGTCTACTACAATGTGAATCAAATACGCCACTGGTGAGCACAGCAAACTGTGTCACATAGCTTCATATTTTATAACAGAAGAAATGAACTGGGTAGATCCTGGTCTCCATCTGTAATAGCCAAGAAATAATTTTAAAAGCTTCTGTGAAGATTTCTGATCAGATTTTGTCTATTTATTTTTTCAGTTACTGATTATTTTTTTTTAAAGAATATTACACAACTGTCTCAAAGGCATATTTAATCCTGTTCTTTGAAGAAACAGGCTTTAGGAGCTCCATCCTCCCCTTCATCGGAAGTATCCTCAGATGCAGCTTCCTCCTCTTTATCTGTTTCCCTGCTTAAGTGAAAGATGCCTGGCTGATGGATCTCAGTATTACTCAGAGTAAATGAAAACAAGAAGTTTGAAATAAACTATATTTGAGCTAATTGCTGTTTTGTCTTTTGCTTTCTCACCAGGCTCCAGCATTGCTGCCTTGAGGCAGGTGGGCTTGCAGCATCCCAGACCAGAGTCCTTCAGAGCACTCCTGGAGCCCTGTCTCATGCTGGGGCTTTCCAAGGGACCTCGATCAACACAGGCTGTAACAGCTCAGGCTTTCAGCCCAGAGCCTCATGAGTTTTTCCCATTTAGTTTGGGAAGGTGAGATGGCCCCACCTCCCACAGCAAGCTGCACAGTGCATGCACTGGAGCCAGTGGATCTGTACGTGCAACTAGGGGCTTTTTGGTGGCTCAGAGACAGCAGAATGGGACCTCTTGCTGGCTGCTTTCTGACTGCAAAAGCATTGCTCCCACTGGATAATTCAGAATGAGCTGGGACAGAGAAACATTTAGGATCTGAAGAGAAACCTGAGTCACATTTACAATTGCTATTGCAGTCAACTGAACAAATAAATAAAAAAATCTTTTTAAGGTTAATAAACAGGATGTAACTTGTTAAACCTTAAAAAAATACCTAAGCAAGCCAGTCCTTTGCTGTTATTGCATTGAATTCTATTTCTGTCTTAGCTACTGTCTTGCTCTGTGACCTTGGCATGCAATTTCCCTCCCTCGTCTCCCTGTTCTGCCTCCCACCATTTTCTGTCTTGCCTATTTATGTTTTCTTTCGCTCTCAGTATTCAAGTTTATTTGTTCTGTCAATTGAATCCATTCTATTATTCAGGGAAAGCTGTTCTCTAAAGCATTTTGTCATCCAAAATATTCCCTAGAATATCAAAATTGAAAGTAATGGAAAGTAAATAAACATTCACAAAGCATTACTTCCACATGGAGCTAGGACCTTATTATACCTGGCTGTGTGACAAGTCTGTCAGTCAGTAACGCTTATTTCTCCTTGCAGCTGGCTGTGCCACAATGCCTCTCTAAGCCCATTTTTCTGAATCCTAAACTGATATCTATCTTCTGCAGTGCCTGGTACTGACCTTAAGGTTTCACTTTTAGAATTGCTTGCAGGTCATCAGATGGTACCAGTCTGCATCCTGCGTGCAGCGGTTTGAGGGATCTGTGTTTGCAAAGGCAGAGATCAGAGCACAGGGCAGAGGAGTACCTAAATGAGCCATTTCTATAGGACACACTTGAGACACAAATCTGAAATGTTACCAGCTCAGACTTTCCACCTCTGATATTTTGTGATTCACAGTCCAAAGCTGTTTCCTAAACATGTACTCCAAAGTTATCAGGCTGAGTACCAAGGAAATGATTCACTTTCCCCTTTTAAAAAGCAGCTGCTGTGTGTTGGAGGGGCACGGCTGCCTTTTGCATTGTTCAGTGCTCAGGCACAGGGAGATCTGGATTCAGCTCTCTTCAGCCTGACATGGTTGGGGTCAGGTTCTAAGCACCAGGATATTCCTACTCACCATCCTTGCAGCAGTGCTGGTGTACGGAAAAAAAGGGCAAGATTCAAAGGGCCAGAGGCAAAGCAGGAATGAGAGACGCTGTCCCTGTACCTAAGAGACGAGTGCATTTCTTGTCAGGAAAAATGGTGGATTCTAGTCTGTTTTGCCAAAACAACTCAAATGCTCTGTATGGGAAGACATCAGACACAATTAAAAACAGGGCTGAAGCTGAATTCTCTCCTTTTCCTTACAAGGCTTTTAATTGCTAAAGCCTAAAATATGTTTACTACTATCTTTCTTTCTTTTTTTTTTTTTTTTTTGGTTGTTGATTTTTGAACAAGCGGCTCATATTTTGGTCTAAACACCAGGTTCTCAATATGTCTGAGAACCCCTGTCTCATTGGTAGCCCCACTAACGCTCAGCTCCTGAATCCAATCAAAACTTATACTTACAATAGAACACCCAGCCAGAGCAAGATGGTAGCATCTGTGGATATCTTGTGTTAAACTGACAAAAATATATGTTTCCATGTTGCCTCAAATGAAGAAGTGATCAGGCAGGGTTTTATGGTGTCAGCACCCTAATTCTATCTACAATTTACTTTAGGTTCCTTATTTCAGTGTCTGATAATCTGGTACATTCAGATGTTTCTTCTGCAAATGGCCATCATAGATCAGGACAGTGAATTCTGTCAAGACACAGTGCTGAGTCAAACAGATACACAAGGTGAAAGACTGTAGGAAACTGGCCCAGCAATTCTCATTCCCTTGTGAGGTTTTTAGGATTTTAGGGTGATAGGTGCCTGGCTGAGTATGGTCAGTATAAGATGACCCAGCTCAGCTTTCCTATGCACTGATATCGGACCTGGCTTGTTTTAAGCTAACCTAGATGCAGAACACACCAGGTAGTGTGGCTGTAATTTTGTTTACAATGAGATGAATAGATTAGCTATAGCTCATAACCGAATTAAGGCTGGGTCTTTTTTTAAAAAAAGTGCAAAATGTTGATTTCACTTTGGAAATTTGTGATATTGGGATAGGCAGGGGTGGTCACCAGTGGATGCAAAGTACTCATCTCCTCAGGAAGGATACTAGGAAAAACATACTCAGACCAAGGGCTTCTTGTGCAGTGCTCCTGCAATCATGTTACATCTTTTGACTCCTTTCCATCAACCCAAGCTGGGTTTCTGTCAGGCCCACAGGGAAAAAATGCAAGGAGTTTTATTTCAGGGAAGTTTCCTTGCAACTGCTATTTCAGAGGTTTTCAAGTTGTTATGCACTGGGCCTACAGGATATAGGGAATGTCTCTGAGAATGTACTAATGAAAAAAGCATCCACCAATAACTAATTAATTATTTAAATCCACCATAAGGCTGTCCATACCTGCACTGAAGGATCTGCAAATTGAACATTCTTTTCCCTGTCTGTTACCATGGAAGGACAGAAGAAATCTGTCCATCTAGTGTAAGCTACTACTCCATTATATTAGCTTATCTTATTAAATATTTTCAATTGCAAAGGGCTGAAGTCTATAATATTTTATACAATGGACCGGTTCTTTACAGGAATGATTTAGAGTTCTACATATAAGACACCTCTAGCTCTCAGCTCGATGACATGATCTACATTAATCCGGCATGACACGGTTGTAGATCTTCACAGTTACAATGCTAAAATTGAGGACTAAATCCTCTGAAGTGAAACTGGAGAAAAGGGGAGAATCAATATCAAGAGCTGAGTTTGCTTGATTTAGCCTCATGAAAAGGAGGCTGAGGAGGGACCTTATCGCTCTCTACAGCTGCCTGACAGGAGGCTGCAGACAGGTGGGGGTCAGTCTCTTCTCCCAAGTAACACCAACAGAACACAAGGAAAAGGCCTCAAGTTGCACCAGGGAAGGTTTAGATTGGATATTAGGAAAAAATTCTTCACTGAAAGGGTTGTCAAGCATTGGAACAGGCTGCCCAGGGAAGTCGTGGGTTAACCATCCCTGGAGGTGTTTAAAAGATGTGTAGATGTGGCACTTGGGAGCACGGTTTAGTGGTGGACTTGTCAGTGTTAGGTTAGTGGTTGGACTTGATGATCCGAAGGGTCTTTACCAACCTAAATGATTCTATGATTCTAACTATGCCAAATTACATCAGCTATGGATACATCTCTGTATTGCTTTCCCGTACTTTTTAAGTTGCGTTCCTGAAAATCCTTCCAAAGGCACTGATTAGGCTGGTGAGATGGATGTGGTTGATAACTGTTAGTTCCTGCCATATGGATCACAATTGGAGGCTCTACAACTTGCTAATGACCTGTCTTAGGAACAGTCTGCCTGAAAAGATGAAGAAATGAAATGTCCCTGTATTTGCTGTGCTAAGCTTTGTGTTGGCAAACACTTGCTAACATATGTCATCGGCTTTGAAAAGACATGGTTTATTTATATGTTAATTACTGCAACACTTTGGGAAAAATATTTGTTGGTACAAGAGCTGTGTAAATAGTCAAATGTTGAGATCTGTTGCCATTTAAAAAAAAATGAGCGCTGGCCAATAAAAATCAAGAAGTTACAGTATGAAGGGCATCTCCTTGCTTATGGCTCAGTCCAGTCTCACTGAGATCTCCACTGATTTCTGTGAGTTGTGGGTCAGCATTTAACTGTTCTGCATGCAAACAGTAAGAAAAATTCATGCATACCCTTCCCCGAATTGGCACACTGCTTCGAGACACTGCACTACATTTGAACCCAGAAGATGGAGGTCACTTCTGGGTAACAACACACAGTGGACGGTGTGTAAGTGTTGCTGGAAGCAATGTCAGTGATAAAATAGATCTCATCCTTCCTCAGACCCAGGGCCTCATCTGGACACGGAGCGGGGCTGTTTTGAAGGTGTCATGCCTTCTGTGAAACAGGAGCCAAAGGCCTTCACAGCTATGATCATTAAAAGTACCTCAACATCATTTGCAAGAAAATTCTGGCATTTCTGCTGTCTGAGAAAGTCACTGGGCAATGTGTAGAATTTGCTTCTCTGAATTCTCCTTATTAGTCGCTGATAGAAATGCTTCCCTTCAGACCAGCCGCATCCCATACTCCTGGCAGAAACCTGGGTAATGACATATCAGGCACTCCACAGCTGAATTTCTAGGTCGTAAAGTACTTCACAGTGAAAATTGTTCTGTCAATGTATTGAATTTTCACAGTGTTGCTATTAGCAATACTGTTTACCTTGAGGGCAAACAACAAAAGAAACAATTCTCTTGGATCTGCTTGGTGGTTACAAACTCCCTGTTGTTTACCGAGTAGTTTACAAACTCTTGGTTTTGTGTACCAGTTGTATTACAGGGCTGTGATGATGGAAGTGAGACATGCATTTTTTCTGCATCGATAGCTGAGAAGCTGCTGGGTGCCACACCCTTTCCATGCATGGGCAGAAAGTTGCTTATCTTGCAGCCCACATTGTTATCCAGTTCTTCAAAACTACGAAACTATTGAGACCTGAGAACCCCAGAGATTCTCAGCTGCCAAGAATACATATTTTGCTAGGTGTTGTATTCACACTAGGGATTAAAGTAAAATGTGGGAAAGATAAGAAATAGCAATACAATCTTTAGTAGCTATCTCCTGTATCCGTGCATGCGATGAAATGGAGAGTCTTGCCACTATGAATGGGAAAAAGATCTCACTATACAGTCTGATAGACGTTTGAGGTATCAGTTATGCTCATTATAACTTCTAGAGAAAATATAAAGGGGGAAGGGAGTGAAGGCGTGAAGGACAAACTTCTACAGCCTTGATACCCACTTGTTTATCCATTCTCAGTAAAAGCAATACAAAGGCTGCTGTTAAGTATTCCTTTCCGGTCAGAGACCCAATGTTTCAGATGCTCACTCTAAAAGGGACTTCCTTGCTCCACTGAGCTCAATTTAAGGACAGAAAATAGACAGGTCAGGGCTGATACGTTTGGCTTCATTCCCTGCTGCAGAACATCAAAATCTCAGTGGCTTGCATTTTTATGGCAGTGAGTGCTGCACAACAGTTGAATAATTTTCAACCAAATGCACTAGTAAAACAAAATAATAAACTTTGTCATTCAAAGACTGCTCCTTCCCAGTAAGTGAATGATCATCCTGTAAATGTAAAGGTTGTGAAGGATCTTCTTTAAAATTATTACTGCAATCTTGTTAAGGATCTTGCAGTACTTCAGCTGTCAGAGGTGGGGGGAGGTGGGGTGGGCTGTGGGCATTACGTTTGATCCCCCATTCTCAGTGAAATAATATGAAACTACAGTTACAAAACCCTAAATGAGAGAGAAAAGGTGTCTGGATTTGGAAATAGATCCAACCTGCAGATCAGCACCACTGTCAAGACAAATAAGGTACTGAGTTCTGCAAGTGGCAACCAGAGAACAACTCTACCTTGATGTATTTTAGCCCCTGATCATTATCTGTGCAGTTTAAACAGGGGACCTGTTCATCAACAAAACTAACCTATGACCTGCACACTATTCTGAGAAGTTACAGAAAAGCACAGCCTTCAGGAAACCACACAGGTTAAATAGACAAGTTGCTTAAAAGTCTATATTCTTGACGCCACCCAAAGAAAGAGCCATTTCTGATGATGTTCACAGCTTACCCCACATCCTGTTTTAAGACAGAGCACCTGCGTAAACTACGTGGTTTTATTTTTAACCAGCTAGCTCTAATTAACCTATTGCTGCCATAATTTCTTCCACCCCAGTGGAAACCTGCAGTATCTCAAGGGTTGCCTAAAAAACACATCCAGCAGGAAGCAAAGCTCTGGGTGACTGTTCATGTGTCAGGTGCTTCAAATCTGTTGGATTTCTGGGTTTGGTATTGCCCTTGGTGTTGTACATACAGATGTCGCATGATGTGGTCCTGTTTCAGGAGTAGCACTTTCCACATCTCTGTCCAGCAATGGACCGCACAAGATACCACATCTCAGCACAGTGACTTATTTTTTCATTCTGAGAAAGTGCAGGGAAATAAAAGCCTTGTAGCTCTATGAACAATTTCATAATGTGCCACCTTTCTTCTAGCAGCTGAAGTGACATTGTAGAAGATGAAACCTACAACTGCTGGATGCAATTTCCATACACATGCCATTGTTTCAAAGAAAACAACAATTTTCTGAATGGTCACGAAACTCTTCAGGGTCCCACATGCAAAAAGTCCCCAGAAGTCTCCCTTGAACAGTTTAATTAAATTCAGACTTCTGGCAAATTGATTGAAGGGACAGGTTCTACAGGATCCCACATGCCAAAGTCATTTGGCAGGGGCAGGCTCTACGAATTCTACATGGGTAATTTCTCACAATTTCTTTACATTAGCAAGCAAGTAACACCTTCTTCATTCAGTCTTTCCCTCCTGTTCTCAAGCTGAGATTGATGGAGCAAAGCTTTACACCAGCATTACACGATGACATTTTCTTCCTTTCTCTTTAACCTGTTGGTACTCAGTTTCCCAAAATCCTTTGGAAGAAATAATGGGGTAAAAGACATTGTACTTTGGCCCTCCTATCATTCCAGACAGTCTATAGTGAATCACCACCATCATGGCTCCATCAGGACTTGTGTATCTTGACCTGAATTTCTCCTGTGGCAGAATCAAGGAAAAAAGGTGATTGTCTATGAGGTGAGAGGTGTTTGAGGAAAGGTCAGCATAGCAGCTGTGGGAGTGCTGGTGCTACCTGTGTGGTGGTGCTTGAGCTACATAAAAAAGCTCTGGGAATGAGGACAGAGGACTATGTGGCTGTTTATTTTCTTATCCTCTGTAATAATACACCTTCCTGGCTTGTTTTACAAGGCTCTTTTGTCCCTCAAAATTCCCAGAGAGAGCTTCTGCTTCATGTTTGTCTGTATTCGATGTTTGAGGAGTAATGGGAAGAGAACAGGTGCAGGCACATATGCAGAAACAGCTTTTTTACAGCAGTTGTTTCACAAGGAAGTTTGCCTTGGTCATCAAATTAACCAGTCTGACCAGCACTGAGGTGAGACTGCTGGTCAATCATGAAAGTGCAACAGGGTGTAAGGGAAGAGCAAAGGGATGTGAAAAACTGAACTTCAATTACGGTAAAGCTGAGGTTTTTCAGCTGATCTGGATGTTAAACTAAGTTACTTCCTCACTCAAAACAAGGACACACCCAGTGGTGAGAACAAAACAAAGTTGTTTTGATTATTGCTCTCTTCCTTTCACTTTTCAGACTCTCCTACCTGCCTCCATTGCCCCAGTTAGGGTTGTTGTGTCCTTGCCTAGGAAAGACAGGACTTATTTTTGGCAGTTGTCTCTACTAACTGGCAGGCTTCATAAGGAGCAAAGATGCTATCACCAAACTGCAATAAGATCTCTGCATTAGTCCCCTCATGTTATAAGGTGGTAGTGAACAGGGCTCTTCTTAGTTTTCTTTTTTTAATTGGCTGAGTGATTACTTATATGAAACCAACCTCATTTTAAGCTTGCTCAGTGAAAGGCACAGGAACAAACACTAGCTGATGCTTCATGATGACCTTTCTAGTTGCTATTGTATAACTATGTCCTGAAAACATTTCTCTGGCAAATTTCCTTTTCTCTCCTCAGATCAGAACTGCTTTCCTTAGATAATTTAGAAGTGGATTGTGCCCAGCCTCACACAAGGTTGGAGAAGAAATGTTTCAAGGAGCCTTTCCTCCTTTGTGCCCTTGGGTATAGGCTGGCATGATCCCTCACCTGGAGACAGGCGATCAAAACTTACCTAGAGGATCTGGATTCTCAGCTCCAACTCATGTCTTAGATGATACCTTTGAAAACGTCACTTGAATCCGCACTCATTGAGCCACTGTGTGTATGTAGTGCCCTGCAGTCATTGCATTGCACATCAAGGAGAAACAGGCTCATTGCAACCTCTGAAGTCATTGGACCATTTTAAAGTCCAATGAGACCATAGAGCAGGGATGCACAAGCAAAGGTCTCCCACTGCATCTGAGCCTTCCAAATATTTCCATGAACTATGTTGGATGATTTTGGAAGATCTGGAAGATTTATTGCATCTGTATTGTCTGTATGTTAATAAGGAATGATACTTTATAATGTCCAACTCTTACTTCCAGGACTGACTTAATTGGTCAGCATTCTGTATGTGGACTCTATGGATAGATGCTACCCTCTCTGACTTTCAGGAGTTGGCAGAGCTTAACAAGACATCTATAGTCATCTTCTAGGACTTCTAGAATGATACTTTGCTTTACATTGAGTTTGTGTTTTGATATTTAAGAAGAATGATGAGGGAGACTGGTTTAGTTGAAGTATATTAGGTATGTTGTAGACTTAATTGGGATTTTCCCTGACTTGAATTATTCTTCCCACTGTGTGGACCGGGAGCTTAAGATTTAGGCAGGGCCTGTGATTTGTGTATACAGTTATTTTCCCTTGAGTTTTCTGTCACTCCTTCCCCTTACTCTCTTAACAAAATGATTTTTAGAGTGTTTTAATTGTAGGAACAGAATTAAAGCCAGTATAGAAGGATGAACTAAACCATACACAGTTCTTTGTGGCACATTGCAGAACCATTCCCTAATGGAGAACAGATGGGGTTTTTTCCCCCCAACAGTGCAAAATTCCCACTTTTTTCCCTGTGGGACAGAAGCTACTGGCTTTTAATATCATTACTCATCCGTCTAACGTAACTGATTTAAGAACAAGATGCCTATAGGATTGCACGCCTAATTAAATTCTTACAGCTCTCTCAAGATGTCTTTTCTCTTGTGAACCTTGCATGTATGCAAGACATGAGAGTCTGCATTTGTGCAGGTTTACTTGACACTTGTGTGGTTTTTACTGGCACTTACAAATGGCGAAGTCCTGAGGGACTGCTCATGCCTCGGTTTTGGATCCAACACTTGTGAATCCTGAGCTTAACCCAAATTGAAAATTGTATAGGCTGGATTCCCAGCTGCTGAATATTGATATCTCTTTATTGACTCCTGCAGAGAAGCGATGGTTTCCATCAGCTAAGGATGTGTGCATGGCTGTGTAGGTTTGAGGGTGCCCATCTGTTTAGCAGCCAGCAGGGGCTGTTCTCATCAGTGATCCCAGCCTACAAGATTTGAATTCTGACCCCATCCATCAGTGTCCCCAGGGTGATAAGTCTGAAAGAGGATAGATTCAGTGGCCATAGACTGTTTGTTTTAATATAGTTTTGTTTTCTTTACTTGGCTCTTATTGAGACAATTAAAGTTTAAATTACCTCTCATCTTCCAGGTCAGCCATGAGCGATAAAAGGGTTCCAGTAAAGCAAAGAGGAGAAGATTACATGCTGGTTTCCTTCTCTAGGCTTGCATGGGGAAGATCTGTAAGATTTTAATTTCCAGACCTGCTTAAAGGATGCTCATAATTTTTACAAACCACAAGTTTTGACCATCCTCCTAGTTTCCCCTTCTACCCAGAAAAAAGAACATTAAAGCAAAGCTGAAGAATGTAATCAAAATGGGATTTATGTCCTGAGATGTCTTTAAATGTCCTTGTAGTATTTAAATAAAGTGGAAATTATCTTTGTTATTTGTGCCAAGCTGTATCATTTCTTTGGCATATCCTGTTCTATGAAATGGGAAGTGGTTTTGCAGACTTCCTTATATAGGGCCTCTGTTTAAAATAGTTTGGGGCATTTTTTTTTCTTCTTTAACTTTGATAAGAGAATTTAAACTCTGTTTACATTCTTCAGCTCTCTTCCTTTTTATCTTCAAGTGAAGCTCTGTTTTTCTTTGAAAGGTAAAAATGTCATCCTTAGATGAGAATAGCATTGTGCTAAGACATCTGATCAGACAATATTTTACTGCCAGTAAATCAAGGGAAAGTATGAACTCTGCACTTGGCAAGGAAGGATTCATAGCTCACAAGATGCAGCTGAAGAAAAACTTACCGCAGCAAAGTAGGATCAACTAAAACAGAAACAAGGATTTTGGCAGAAAATCAGGACGCTGCACAATAAGCAGTGGGTTCCTATCTCTCAGGACTAGATGCAGGGAGAGGAGCAGGGAAGCGGGGGAAATACCTTCAGGGAAGGAGAGATAGGACGTGGTACTTCCTTGTGTACAACTTAAAGCATTTTTACTAGCCTAGACGAATTATTTCAGTTTTGGGAAAATGAACAAGGATAGAATAATTATAAAGGGAGATTCTCACCTGGAGCTACTCCTTTAGGAAACAAAGCTGTCACTTGACCGCAAGACCAGCATAGAGAATCTCCTTACTGGAGGAGAGCTCTGTAATGATATAAAGCTAGCAGAGCTCGTTATGACGTCCACACAGATTCGCTGCCTACCTAACCTGCTTCCAGTTCCCTGCAGGAATAACTTCCTTACAGTAAGTAGGTTATAACAGCTGTCAAAACCCCATCTGGAGCCTTGGATACTGTAAGCAAAGCCCCAGCTGACTCTTCCCAGATCTTTTGCATCAAATGCATCCCAGGGATGAGATTTGTCTGAAGTCCTCATGGTGCAGAGTGCACAGTGGCTCATCCTGCTACAAGACCAGGAGTTGTTCAGGCAGGGATGACTTCCACTTATCTCACTGAGAAATCTGTAGGGTGAGATGAGAGCACCTCATTTCTATCACCCAGTTACCTCCAGAAAATGTCTCAGATGAGGAGAAAGAAACAGAATGGTAGCTATGGAGAAAAATTTGTGAGACAGAGATTAACGGAGATAATGCAGAGGATGGACTGTGGAGAAGTATGAAGAGGTATTCTGACCATGGATTGGAGACAGCTGATGTGTAGAAGAAAGAGTGGAAGATACATTACATTACTTTCAGGATTAATATTTCCATGTTCTTTGGGCATGAGGAAGAAAGGAAAACTGCATGGCGAGGGAAAAGGAAGGTTATATTATCTTTCTATTCTTTTAGAAGAATCATGGCTGTTAAGAAAGTCAAAGATGAGCTGTTTCCCTGAAGAATGAGAAGCAAGATAAAGGCAATTTCTCTAGCTCCTCCTTTTTGTCTTCCTATTCCCCATTCCTTATGGACCCAGCTGAAGGGGTTTCATATTCAGCAGCATGAAGGAAAGCCATGAAGTCTCTGGTGCTGAGACACTCTTTGCCTTTTACTAAGCACTTTTTTCTGCACAGTGTCAGCATTTTTGTCTGAGTTCAGGACTGAGGTATCAAACAACAGTTTTATCAGCCATCCAGACTTGACCTGGGGTCAAGGAGCGGGGGAAAAACACAGGTACTATGGAATAACTTGGACCCTGTGCAGCTTGAACTAAAAGCTCCAGTTTGCATTGTCTGTGACTTTCTTAGCTCAATTAAAGTGATGCAAAATACAAAAAAATTCCTCCGTATTTAGCAGAAAAGATAAGGTTTCATTCAATTATTTATCTGCACATCTCTGCTGCACTAGGTTTTTGAGAGAGGGTATCAACTTGCTTAATTGCCTTCCCAGTTCAATCCTGAACCAGCACATTGTGAGCTTTGTGGTGCAGAGTGCCCAGGGAAGCTTACAAGTACATAAAAAGCAGGATATTTATCAGCTTTTGACTCATTAAAAAAATAATGGTTTGTTCTGAAACTGTAAAAATATAAACATGGAAGTGGCAGTGGATTATCTTTTTTAAAACAGATGAATAAAAGAAAAGGTTTTTCCACTTAGAGAAGACCTGACAAAAATGCAGGATATGACCCTTTATAGGAGCTGATGACTTGAGATGGATCCTGTGGAAGGAAGTCATAGCTGTAACGTAACGTGGATTGGTTCTCTACTGTGGGCAGTTTCACTGTGGAGCTGAAATCCAACCTTCACCTGGTTTTAAGGTAGCAAAATTCAGGGCTGTAGCTCTTTTATCATTCCCATGTAGCCTAGGAGATGGGTCTGCTGAAATGCTAACTAGAAACCACACGTTCCAGACCTAGATATTTCACTGGTTTTATGACCTTTATTGAAATCAGGTTTTGTTTTCATCCGTGCTACAATCAAGTTCAATCATAGATAATCTAAACTGGGAGCTGAATAATTTCATTTGATTGGCCCCATGTCTTTGGTGAAACCATCTCTCATTTACTTGACTGCCAGGCATATGTTGAATGCCAGCTTGAGCGGGTTTGTGTCCCATGTTGGTGTGTGGTTCTGTGTTATACGCAGTCTTCACTAAGTAAAATACAAAAATCCTGTCAGAAACCATAAGAGTAAATATTTCCCTTGGGATGGGGTAGGGACTGATGCACGCTTGTCAAAGTTTGAGATTTGACAGTAGTAAGTTGTTTTCTTAGGAACTCCAACAAGATGTAAATTGTCCCAGGCAGTATGAGAAAAGAGCCTTAGCACTGTGAACAATGCATCAGTTTTCAATAGCAGCACAGCAATACTAGTGCCACAATGAGGTTTTCCCTGACCTCAGAAAGAGTTTGTGATCTAGAGAAAACCAGGGATCTGACTATTCCATTAGAGAATATATTCATTCCAGATTTAATCTGGACTCTTGGTGTTTCACCCCTTCCTCTCACACATCCCCCCAAATCACCTCAGCCATGCATAGCCAGATGTGCAACTCAGAGGCTGGATTTAGCTCTCACTCAGTCTGGCAACCTGTTTTCTTTGCTGCAAGGACACCAAATACACCAGTTAAGCCCTAACCATCCCCCAGAACCATCCCACATCTCCTGATGTTTCTGGGAGGACAGACACATTTATCTCACAGTTTGAGAAGCAACACTGCATCACAAGAAATCCTAATGGTCCACGTGGGAGCCCCGTGCTGGCAGGCGTAAGCGCTGTCATTCCTGGCATGGCTATCCAGATCTGACGGGGCGTAGGATAACTGCTGCATATTGGGAGTGAAAATACCCTCGGGGCAGAGGCCATATTTCAAGATGAGGCAAGAAGCTAGGCAAGTTTTTGTTTTCCGTCATACAGCTCTGTCTTCCAATACAAATAATATCACAGTCCTATGGTCCAGAGACACTGTTGGCCAGAATAATCTCCTTCACAGCCGTCAATCAGGCAAGTTCATCAGAGCACTGGCTTTTAAAATATGTATTTGACAAAAGAAATACCAGTCTACTTCCTACATAACTCTGGCCATTTTTTCTCCCTCAGTTCTTTGCTTCTCATGTCTTACTTTGTTCCCTTTCCCCCTTTTGCATGTATTGTCCCTTTTCTTCTCTGTAGTAAGGAGGAAATCTGTCACCCTGAGAACCTGCAACTAAGACCACTCTACAGATAAACTGTGAAGTTAACAGCTATGATGAACTGACACACTTAACCAGCACAGTAGATAGTGGCTGATGGCCAGAAAAATAGATCTTTCTTGTGCCTACATCAGTGCAGGACCCAAGGAAGAGGCAGGTCCCAAACTGAGAGATGGCATTTCAAAATTATCTTAATGCGCTACAAGACAAGGAGCAGCAGATGAGGTAGCAGCACAACTGCTGAAGCACACGAGACAGACTTCACCTAACCCAGTGTCATGACTCACGTTGGCTGCTGAAGGACATTTTAGGAAAGGATGTAAGGAATACGGTTTCTATGCAAGGTGACTCCTCCTTGGCATCCCTCCTTCCAGCAGTCAGCAGCTTGGGTGCTTTCTCCTGTTAATCACATTTAATGACCCACAGTGGCCCTCTCCTTTATGCATCTGCCAAACCCCTTTTCAACCCATTCTGTGCATTGCACTCCACATCCACAACTGCTTTATGTGCTGTGCGGAAAAAAAATAATAATAAAAAAAATTACTTCCTTTGGCTTGTTAAATTTGCTGCCTGATTGTTTTATGAGGTACCTTCTAGGTATGAAAAAGTATTCTTCTCATTAGAAAAAGCACAATAACAGTGTTCTGTTTCAGCTAGGTAAGCAGCCACAATGCAGGCTGGCATGGTTTCAGAGGCATGTATTACATGATATTTCACTGATGTGAATGCCAAAGGCCTAGCTTTACTTAACATGTTAGCCTTTTACTTCTTATACTCTCTTACCTTTCTGAGACAGTTCAGTCGTTTCCTTGTAATAGTGGTGATCTCTGAAAGTAGGTACCAGACCACAGATGCTGAAAAATACAAAACCTTTTGAGTTGTGTGTGTAGGTCTTTTTCTTTCGCACTTGGTTTTTCCCTTATAGTTAAAGCATAGTAATTTTATGTGTTTTCTTTCTGGGCATATTTATTTCATCTCTAGCAGGAGGTTAAGCAGAACTTGATTTGTCTAGACTCATTGCTTCAAAGACTCAATGGCAACAGAACTGAAAATCCTTATCTTATTTGCCTTTGCTCCTAAAGGGTTTGTGTAGTCATGTTAGCTTGTGCTTTTATGCAAGTCTTGGGACCATTTACACAGCAATCAGAAAACATGTCTCTTTCCAAACAGTTTCTCAATGTGATTACATATCCTAGCCATTATTTGTGTTCCTTTTAGGATTCTTTTAAGTTGGACCAGATGCCACATTTTGGAGGATTTCACTGGGGCTGGATGAGTCCCAAGACTTCAGGAATCTTTAGGTAGTAAGTTTACAACTGGTGCATCCTACCTGACTAGACTCCACAGGGACAGCATGACAGCATTCATGTTGATCAGTCTACAAGGAATGGAAGAGCAAACCCACACTGATAAATCTTCAGTGAAAGTCTTCAGTGAGGACTGTAGCATTTAATAATTTTCTTTGGAGATCAGGCTTACGGTGAAAGCCACAAAATTCAGAGTTGCCTAAAATGACATAGGATCAATTTTGTCATCTCTTTCTTGTAGCATCCATCCTCTCCCTCTGTTTACTGGAATTTGCTGAGTTTCTCTTGCTTTAAGTAATCTAGTGCTTGTAATGAGAGCAATAATCCCTTAACCTTTCCTAGCTTGTATTCTGTTTATCCTCCTGCTCCCCTTCCTGTGAAGTCATCTTCAGGTGCACCTGAACCTTATCGTACTGCAGTGTCATACTTAATACATCCTGGAGCCTGACCTTATCTTTGCATCAACAGATACTTCATACCATCTGCTCATGAAATGACCATTACCAGAAGATGGAGTTTCACAACCCAAACCAGGATACATATGTGCTATTCGATGCATTAGAGCTGGTCTCTAGGATACAACATCTTATTTGAAAGTAAGCAAAATAACTTACTACCCTTTGTCACTATACAGTAGCCTCATGTATGCAACTGCTTTCATCTGTAAGGAAAAACGGGACCTAAGAGGGTTTTGTGAAATCTGTGAGTCTGTGAAAACAATCTGGCCAGTGTTAGCAGGCTATAGATTTAGAAAGGAATTTAGAGAATACAGAGGGCAAAAATCGCTATCTGAGCGGTCTCGATTCCTACAAGCACTAAACATAACAACCGCGTCAGCCACAAAATAAAGCATACCCCACTATTAACCTGGCTGTGAGATGATCTGATAGTCTGTGTTTCTCAAAGTGTGAAAGCAAAAAGCTTTCTTTGAACTAGAAATCAATGGCGATAACATTTCCCTTTTCCCCCGCTACAGCAAAGCTGGAGCCTGGGTCCCGGTAGTGGAAAGTCCTTGACTGGTGGCAGCGAAGAGAAAATCATCACCTGCTCAGTCACAAACAACACATAGGCCTACAGCAGTTTGTTAAATAAGATCAGCTAATAGTTGCACAGCGGAGCTTCAAAGCTTCACAGCGCAGTTAATGAAAGCTTTGTAGATGCCGTGTTCCCGCTGAAGCCTTGGACTTTGGGTTTAATATTTAATGCAAGAAATCTGAGGCTATTTAGACTTACTCAGTTTTCAGAATAAAAAGGAACAGAATTGCTAGGAAATGAGCACGATTTTTGACTTCTAGACCTGATCCCAACTTTGTTTACAACATTTAAAATGACTTCACTAAATCATTAAAGCAGATATCCTGGTTTGCAGGTACAAGAGCAAACCTTGAACTGGAGTCTCCGTCCTGACTAAGTTTGATTTTTGGATGGAGCTAGGCTTCTGTGTGGTGGAATTATGTGGGGGACTCAGTCTTAATTGTGCTGTTTCCTCCAGTACCCCAAGTTGATACCTAATCTATCCATGTGTTAGGCTGTATTGAAGGGAAGGTTTGTTTTAAAAAAAGATTTCCAGTAACTCTTCTCACAGGGTGCAGCACAGTAAGTTTGTAAAGAATCAATTATTTGCAGTAGCATTGTAAACATTTTAGCCCACAAATTGAAATATGTATCATTAACGGGGAAATTTTGTGTATTTCAATGAAAGGGTTCTAGCTCAGAAGCTATTTTCCAGGAGAAAGAAGACCATTTCAAAGCCCAGTTCACATTGTAAAACCTCCTCCTTTGCTACCATTTTCTTACCGTAGAGTATATATAACCTTAATTTTTCAACATAGACATATGCATATGTATGCATGTATGTGTGTATGACTTCTTATACATGAGCATCCAAACTTTTTCATTTACTTATATTTCTATCCTTCATTTTTGTAAGGGTGAACTGCAGTGTCTTTCCATTATTCCAGTATAGTCAAATGGCACTGACAGTCAGACATAACATTGACTTATGAATGCCCTCTCTCAAGAGTCTTCATTTGGTTGCTGTCTTCTTTTGCCTAGCATAAGGTCACGCTGCAAGCAATGTGATGGACTGGGTACCCATAAAGGGTACATGGGTACATCCATGACACTTTAGCGCAATGCAGATAACCACATTAGCTCTGGATGGGATATTAGAAGGCAGCTGTGATAGCAAGACAAGTGAGCATGTGAGCGCTGGTGAATCTTCCTTTGAGATGTTACCACTAAGCTCTGGGATGAAGTTGGTTTGTGCTGAGCTACCAGACTGCGAATGAAGCAGCTGAGTTGTAAGCACATGTTCCCTTCCAGCTCTGCATAGGCTCCCCACCTTGCAGCACAGGGGTGACAATGAGCAGCCGAGCAGGAACTAACACTTCAAGATGCTGCAGCCATATGTTAGCTTGCAAGAAGCAGGGATGCCCAGTCTCTACTGCCTTTTCAGAGCCAATTTGAACCTCAACCAGAACTCCATCATGTCTCTCGCAACAAAACTGATGGCATTTAGCAGAGAATGCTATTCACATTTGTTCTTATCAAGTCCACACTAATTTAAGCATGCATCCTTTTACCCTTGCTGAATCCAAAAACCATTGCTTCTTTTCAGGGTACTGGAATTTCTTGTAGCAGAAAGGTATCTGATGGTGTCCTTCAGAATGGCCCTTCAAATTGCTTCCTTTATCCTAAGTCCTCCTGCAGTGCCAGAATTTTTTCAGCATAGCAAAAATATTTCATTCATTATCAGGAGCTTAGTCATCTGATTCTTGGTGCTGATGCTGCCTTTCTGAACAATGGCTGGCTGCCACTCTGTCTGCTTCTGTGGGAGAGCTGCACTCTGTAATCTTTGTGTGTTTCTTTCTCTCTCTCTTTTTTTAATATCCTTGGCTTTATCATGGGAATTGATTTTTCTAAATGTCCACCTGGTATGTTTTCTCTTCCTTAGAAACAGAGATCAGGTGTTAATTTGTACCAATGTCACTGACTTCAGATGATAATGAGTTCAGAAAGGATGGAAAATCAAAGTGTATTCCACCATGCCTAGAGGAGCAAAACTGTGTAGGGAAAATCTTCCACGGCTGGGCAAAGTAGCTGGAGGGCACGCTACCCCTCCCTTACTGTGCCTTTATGTATCTGCCTTTATCCTCTCTTTAAATGATTGGCATGACCATACGACCCCAGGGGAAAAGATGGAGAGAATAAGAAGAGCCCCACAAAGCTGCATCATGCATTAGCTGTGAATAGAACAAAGCCAGGGCAACACAGTTCTGAGCAGCTTTACTCCATCCTCTCTGTCCCTTTGGGGAAACCTCAGATCACACGTGTCAGCTACCAGGAGCACAGCAAGAGGTAAGCTGAGCTGCCTTTGCGTGTGGAGAGTAACGTGGACACAGATGTAGAGTACTCTGATCAAAGCCTCCCATGATGGGAATATGAGCTGTGGAGATCCCTGGGTCTAAATGCATTTTCTTGGCCCAGCTTCGAGCCCAAATGGTATCATACTTGTTCCAGTCTCATGTGCATAGGAAAAATTAGCCTGAGGACCTTTTGTGTTCCTTTATTTCTCTCTGCTTGGAAGGAAAACCAGAGATATTATGGTCATGAGCATAGCAGAAATGTTGGATAGGAAAGGGCTTCATGAAGGCTTCTTGATAAGGATATTTACAGCAGCACTGTTGCCACATCATCTTATTCTGTTCTCTCTAGAACAAAGGATTTGTCCAGAGTCTCCTTGTGTCTCCTTATTGACAGTAGGGATGGGGGCCTGTAGCCATTGCTTGGGACCAGAGCATCACAGATCACATTTATTGTGCTGAGCCTCTCACAGAGAATTTGTAGGGTTTGTTTTTTTTTTTTTCCTCTTTGAAGGTGAGCCTGAGAAATACTTGTGCACCTTTGTGTACAGGACAGCGTGGCACACGGATAACGTGGCAAGCTTTCAGCAAGTGATCATCAAAGCTATTAAATGCCAATCAGCTAAGCTGAAATTATACTAGGTCAGCTTAGTGGTCTGTTGACGATGTCTCTCATTACCCAAGTGATAGAGCTACAGATAGTTCTTCGGCAAAATGCACTGTTATTGTTTTTTCCTGACTTTTTTTTCTTGATAAAATTAATGAAGGCCAGAACTTTAAGAAATGGTACCCAAACTTGGGCTCTTCTGTCAGTAGTCCAGTTCCCCAAAGTGGCCCGATTTTCAGAAATGTTGAGATGGCAACAAATCCCACTGAAGCTGATGAAGATTTTGGCATAGATTTTCAGGGCTAAATGATTAACACAGATATGCAAATCACTGATGATCCAAGATAACTGCCTTATTTCTGCTTACACTTTTGATAAGAGAAGCCACCGTGGAAAGGAAATGAGTCACATGCTTCTAAAAGGGCAGGAGAGACCCGTTTCTGAACAGTGTGAGTACATTCCTGGCAAGACCATGACAGGGAAATTAAACAGAGTAACAGATCAAACATGAAGGCAGATGAACTGCGGTAGCAAAACCCCTCCCACAAAGATGGGTTTTCCCTCTGATAAGCTGTGCTGTGTGGCGCTCGCAAAAATCTTTACAAGCAGAGTGGGTGGCTTCCTGAGGCTTGCTCACAATAAAGCAAAGGGAATAACACCGTGGACGTCCTTGTTGCTTGGTGTACATACTCACCCACTTTTAATACAGAAGCTGATTTGTGACACTTTCTCTCTGTGATAGGAAAAGACTACCTGAAATTGGTAAAACTAACTGCTAACCTCTCCAAACTCCAGCAAGTTATTATTTGCTTATGCAACCCCACAAAAGAACATTAAAAGACTTCAGATGTTGTCATTACCATGTTGGAGGACATAATGAAAAACTAAGTACTGGACAATCTGTGATCATCAAGGATGGGACAGAAGACTTGCTACTTGCTAGCCCTGAAATCTGTGGGAAATTTGGGACTGCATTTAGACATTGTTACCCCTACACTGCTTTTCAGTTCAGACACGCTGTTTGCAGGTTCCCTTGCCTAACGCTCCTTTCTGTGTTTTCTATATGTATTGGAATCATTACGGCCACTGTTTTCCATTCAGGAACCATGGCTGAACAAGGTACTTGCTTATGTACTTGCTTAGATGTCAACTATGTTAAACTCTCTCCTTTTAGTTTTTGCCCTAAGAATTTTATATTTTTCAACGTTCTATATTTTACCCAGAATTGTTCTTTATATTGACTTCTGATTTAACACTTTCAGCAGTCCACCCAATAAAAGGAAACATTCATTACTGGTATGAAGAAAAAACTTATCAAGAAAGGACAATTATCTGAAGCAATACCAACAACCTGATCTAATTTCTCTGGCAAGGATGGTTTTCAAGTGATGACATGACTATGGGCCAGATTTGAATTCAGTGATCCTAGTGTAAATCTGAAAAGAGTGAGGAGTGCCTAGTCTATGCCCTGACTTACCAATGCAAGCCCCCTGAAGTCAGTGGAGTTGAAGAAACAGAACTGAATTTTCCCCTTGGAGTTTAATGACATTGCTTTGGATTTACGTCAGTGAAGCTGACAGCAGACAGTCATTTTGCTGAACATTGCCAAGAGGAAAGATCATGGTGAGCTGCTAATATTTGTTGCTGGAAACAATCCAGGAATGACACAGAAGCCAGATTTTTACAAAGCTTCGAAACCATGCTCTAGGCACCCTATGTGGGTCAAGGTACTAGGCAGTAATGGAAGTCAAATGGGTGCTAGGCCTTTTTAATCCTGTCTGATCCAATAACCTTCTAATTTCGGTCATTTTCCTTGAGCTTCTTGAATCTCTTTCAGGACAGCAATGAAAGCAGGTGTAAGAATGACTTAAGATCCAGCTAGGCTCCCAATGACAGCTTAAACAAACAATATATAAGTAACGTTCACCTTTTCTGCTAGTTGCAAATGATTGGTAGATTCCCACATAGAAATTAAACTGTTAACAATCCAGTCTGGGAAAGTGCTGAGTGTCTCCTACAAGGTGGCAAGAGGCACCTGCTGCCAGCATACAGCACCGTGATAGCTCCAACTGGAAAGTTATCCAACAGCCTGTTCTGATAGACACTTACAATGGAGTTCTGTGATATACTGCTTTTGCTAAGGAAACTGCTTGTGGGATGAGATATCAGCACAGAAAGGAAGTCAGGTTTCTTGCTCTCAGAATGCATACGGGCTTAGGCAATTTTATAACCAATACATTTTTTAATCCACCCCCAAAACTGTTTCCTGGTCTCCTTTCATTCTCCAAGATGAATCGTCCCTCTAGTAGAGACAAGCAGAAAAGACTGTGACCTTTCAAATGAACTTGGAAATTCCTAAATATGTTTTTACAGTATGGCTCAGGTGCTCACTCTTTGTCTGAACAAAGTATTTTCAGGGAGGGGGAGTGGGGGAAGTATGTAAGAGTGAGTGTATATGTGTGTGTATGCATATGCGTGTGAATTTTCTTCCTGCCTCTCCACTGAAAGTGGAACACATAATTCATTTTTTCGCTGTAGTAAGATCTGGTAAACTATGAGTAAATTCTGTTACTGTCTGGTTAAATGAACATAACAAGGCTGAGGGGAATTATCCAACCTATTTCAGGTACATGATGAATATATGTTTTCAATTCCGTGACTGTTTATTCGTCTCTTTTCCAGTAAGAGTTGGTGAATATTATTTTAGATCAATTGTGTGAGCAGTTTGAGGAATCCATACAGCTGGTTGAGAGTCACCAAACCACAGTTCATATTCCAAGGAGAGCACTGCAGTAACATTGTGCCTTCTGCATGCTTGCCTCTTTCAGAACCCAGTGAAATTTAGATGTTTGATCCGAAAAACAAAGCCAAAGTAAAGCCCTTAAATTCCTATCCTAGAAGCAAGTTGAAGCTAATTACTAACAAATATTCCCCTTGAAGTCTGTGGATATGAATTTGTCAGCAGATGATGCCTCAGACATTGACCCCTTTGTCAAGGTGAACTTAATCAACCCAGATAATTTGTTGTTTATCTGATGGAATGCTGGAATGGAGCTCTAATGACAATCTTCGCTAATTCCAACTGCCGTGTAAATATCATAAAAACATACAGTAAAGATATGGCCTGGTTCCAGGCATGAAAATATTGTCCTTTGTGATTAATCAAATGAAGGGAAGGGAATGACTGTCGTGTCAATGCTAAAAAAAAATTAATATTCAGCAACAGGAGGTTATACTAATGTGCCTTTTCAGTACTGCCCATACTGTTTTAGCTGGGTTAACACACTCTGGAAGCCTTTAGGGTCTTGCAGACTGGTCTCTGTCCCTGAATTTGATGGCCGTGTTTTTCATCTCATATCTTAGAAATGTTCCCCTGACATCAGATTTACCTCTCAGAATGCAGTCTTTTGCCATAGAGTCGAAGAAGCCTTGTCGAAGAAGGCTTGATAAAATAGAAAACAATCCAAATAATATGTTCAGCAGCAGATAACAATTAAGATATATGCTTCTTATCTCAATATTTCTTTTGCTTTGCCTCATTCCTTCATCTTTTTGGCCATCATTTTCCCGAACAAAGCTTCTGGCAGTGCGCACTGTAGATGACAATAAAATCCCCTGGTGGAAATTACCTTATCTAGCTTTTGATAGCCACACTATAAGTTTGTGTCTGAGCTAGTTATCCTATTATAGTCGACTCCAATACAGTCAATAGAGTTTAGAGTGTGACTGAGCTGACCAAAAGCTGTTGTCTGCTTCAGGATGAGAGGAATTACACCTTAAAGCCTTTTGAGTTGATTGACCTTCACTCTATTGATTATGAGGAGAGCCAGAAGTTTAGATATAGAACTCCACACTGTAGTAAGATGTGTCTCCTCCCTCTTGACTTTAATGGGGTGTTGATCAAACCCTTAATATACACATATACTGGGACTCTTGATTTTCTTTTCTTTTCTTTTCTTTTCTTTTCTTTTTCTTTTCTTTTCTTTTCTTTTCTTTTCTTTTCTTTTCTTTTCTTTTCTTTTCTTTTCTTTTCTTTTCTTTTCTTTTCTTTTCTTTTCTTTTCTTTTCTTTTCTTTTCTTTTCAGACAATGAACAAACAATTAGAAACCTATCAGTAACATAATTGTTCTGTGTCAATAGATGTACCATAGTGAGTCACTAACCTTGCAGCTCCTTTCATCATCACTCAGACAACAAACAACATTGGACACGACAAAATTATTTGGTATATCTGCTGTCAACATGAAAAAATATTACTCATTTGAGTTTTCCAAGTAGGAGATGGAGGATAGCTTCAGTTCATCTTTAACAGGTAGGTTCGTGATACATATACCTCTCTGGGAAAAGCAATAATCTGATGTTCACTTGTCTTCTCTTGATAGTGTGTGCTGTAACTTGAAGCTTTCCCTGGTTCCTTTTGACGTTGATTTGATTATTTTTGTTACTGTTTCATGTTCTTGCTGGACAGCTCCTTTTTCAAAGTGCAGTAGTAGCAGAGGCAATAGGAAGCCAAAGAACATCCTGCTCAGACTAATGAGTTTTTTTGTTAAAAGGACAGCTAGGTTTTTAGTGTAGTCTACCAGGTCAGAAGAGAACCAGAAGAACATGCTCTGTCAGCTATCTGCTGGTTAGTGTCATATATTATTGCTGCCTTCTCCCACCACTTTTTGCATTCTTTTGCCTTCATGGGTTTTACCTAGTTACTTTGGGGGATTGTTAGCACTTTATCCAGATTCAGATCTTTGTTTCTTGAGACTGACTTCAGGTTTTAGTTACATGAAGCCCTACTCATTTGTGAATGCCTATGAGATAACTTTAACCCCGGGACTGACGTTTGTAATAAGGTAAATAAGTAACAATACTAGCTGGAACAGGAAGAAGTGTGTAGATAAAACACTGCCTCTGTTAGGGGAAAGGTTGGCAGATTAGCTGTGATCTTGGAGGAATGGGACATAACGTAGACAGAAGATGAAGTATTCTCAGCCATGGAAGAGCTGTGTCATATGTTTTCAATTTGAAATATGGCCACACAGGATGTAAATGCAAACCAGGCTGGTGGAAGTCAAAATCCCCTCCTTTTGAGAACCACTAAATGACATTTTGGGAAGAGATGTTTCTGTTCCACTGTGAAGTTGGTGGTGGACATACAATATGACAATGTCAGAAAAATTTCCAAAATGAATGAGTTACATGCTTTATGCTGTGAATGCTCTTAGCTGTACTAATTACATATATATTTAATAGTATGTAACTCAGGGACAACATTATGCCTCTGACTTGAGTACATCATCCACACCAGGCCAGATCTAGAGAGAAGATCTTGAGGCCAAATGAGAACATGCCTATGGTTGTTATTATTAAGCACCCACTGTGGGAACATTCTTGCTATATGCTTTCCCAGTTCAGACATTCCCCCCCAGCCCTCTTCTCTGTCAGAAACACGATGTCTGTATGGACTGTCCAACAGTGGCTCTTACAGCAGGCATTATGTGGACACTCAAAAAGGCTCTGAGAAATCATAATGATAAAATACAAAAATGCATCCAACAAGAGCTGCATGTCTATATTTGTGGGAAGAAATTAATCTGTTTAAAGGTGTGAGATTAAAAAAGAAAAGACTACTCAAGTAGATCTGCTGATGCAGGTGTAGCATGACTGAAGACGGATATTTTCTGTGTCTCTAGGAAGGCCTTGTCAGTGTGATGCAAGAGCCATATGTGACTAATAAATGATGATCTTGGTTAATGGTTAATTGAAATGGTTAATCTTCTGTTACCTCTTTTATCTACAACATTTTTCCAAAGTGATTTGATAATATCCTTTTTGCCTAATTAGAGAAGCCTTCTATAAATCATTCCTGGAGGAAGATGATAGACTGCTGGTAAGAATGCTGGACAAACGAATTTAAAAGATTATTGAAAGTTTTAGGCCCTCAGTGGAAAGATGTTGAATGTATATGCATGTTAGTTTGTCTTTAACTTGCTGGTTAAAACACTGCCTGGAAAATAAATAATAAACAAACCCAAACACCTGAGCTGGTGACCAGCTGACCATTACTATTTGATTTCCTATTTTTAGCAATGTTTCAGTTGAATGTATTTATTCTTCCAACCCATTACTAAGAGTGCTTCACTGTGATAACAAAACAATTTTTTTAATCTTTGGTAGAACTATGTTTTAGAGACAGTGAAATAGCAGGAAGATGGAAAAATAATGTAAAATCTAGTTCTGAAATGAAACCACATAAACTTAAAAAACTCAGCACTCCTGGTGCTTTTTAGCGGTGAAATAGCTAGCAACTTTATTTTTACCTACTGCGAAGGTGACTGAGGTAGCAAAAAGAACCCAATTTATATGTTGTTTTCTATCTATCTGCACTATTGTGTTTCTGGAAGGCAAAGAGATACCTCTTACTAAGCCATGGCAGCTGTGAAAATCTAAATCTGTCCTCCTTTCCCAAGTTTTTCTTTATGGCAACGTTTTAACACTTAGTGCTAACTGATGATGGATATATTTAATCCAGAAAATTCAGTTGCTTTACTCCTGCTGCTGCTGCTATGGTTACAGGTAATGACATAACTTTTTGTTCTGGTGGTGGTGATGATAAGGGTTGTTATGATGGGTCAAACTGAGAATTTACAAAGTCAGAAAGACTCCTCTGAAGGCAAATCTCTGTTGTGGTTGAGTAGCACTTGAAACAGAAGTCCTGGATCTTCTCTCCAGGAGTTGAAGAAAGAGTAAGGTTTACTTTTTACCTTTTTTTATAGTCTTAAAAATGCATACAGGTGTCATTTATGTATTTAACTACATTTTAAAACATAGCTATGTGTATATGTATTTTTCTAATTATTACTCTAGATTAAAGAACAAAATAGTGTTAGGAAGAAGTGGTGAAGTCAGATGTAGAGGGTGATTAGATCCAATCCCACCCAAAGGCTTCCAGCAGTCTGAAAACCAAAGATTCCTTTTTCTCTCACAGCCATGCCTAACTCTGTTAAATCTATTTCTTCTGCTTAGGCCCATCACAGCTCATCACACTCCTTGGGTATGCCTATCACCCTGGAAATGTCTATGCTTTCAAAGAGGTCTCAACCCCTAAGGTCAGATGATTTTACCTGTATGCAATGTTGGCATGCTTCTGTCACTTATATCTTAGTAGTTTACTTTGTGTTTTCCAGGAAGCGGTCCTGCAGACCTCCGCCACAGTAGTGTTTCTATCCAATCCTTTCTGTTGGTAGGTGATGCAGGAGAAAAGTACAGGGGAAAATAGGTGTTTTCTTAAGGTCTACAGCTTTTTTAATCTCTCCTGTAAATCTCAGGTTTTTCTCTGTCTCTTGCAGAACCTGACAAAGGGAAGGATCCAAATTGGGTAGCATTCCTCAGGCTTCCATTTCCAGCAGCTTTCTAGTAATTTTGTCAAGCCACAGAAAACAAAAAGCACTGGGCCAGATTTCTCTCTCATTTACACCGGCATGCATTTGAACATAAAGCCAGCAAACTCAACACAGTTTCACAGCAATTAAAATAAGGTGCTATCAGAGTTGGATGAGCTGCTTTTGGTTGACTCTCAAGGAATTTAGAGGTATTCAAGCACATTTCAACCCAGGTGATTGCTTAGTATTTCTGCATATTCATGCTAACTATACAGATTTTCTCATCATGTTTGCTGACACTGACCACCCCTGCTCAGGTCCCATGCTTCATCGTCTAGGTTGCATTAGTGCCAAAAGAAACTTTTTGTGAGATAGTGGGAAGCTGTAGATTTCATAGTTAAATACAACACTGCATAGTGCATCTGCTCCATCACTGAGTCCTGATCAGCAGGTTAAGTGTTATAGACAGTTTGTGCTGGCAACTGAAATAACCAATGGATGGAGCAGCTGCCTTGCAAAGTGAGACTGGAGGGTCTGGGGAGCTTCATTTTGAAGGGAGAAAGCTGTGGAAAGTGTACAATGGAGTTTTATGGAATCATGAAGGGTTGGATAACGTAAATGAAGAATCTTTTTTTGCCACCCTCCACGATAGTAGAACTACAGAATAATTCATTAAATAATTATATGATTGATATAAACCAGATAAAGTACTTTCTTACATCAAGCATGATGACCTTCTGGACAGAGAGAGATGAGGATAGATAGCAGTGGCAACTTTAGAAGGAGGTTAGGGAAGTTCATGGACATCTGGTCAATTAACAGACACAATACAGCAAGAATATATCCCTAATATCCCTAACAAGGTGGCTGCAGAAGCTGAGGAAGCACGAGGTGAATGGGCCACAGGGTCCAGGTATGCTTCTTGTATGGCATCTCCTAGCAGCCCCTGCAAGAGACAAAATGCTGAGCTAGGTTATTATGGCCAGTAGGGCTTTTCTTTTGCTGTTATATTCTTACTTACTATCTTTTGTGATGTTTTTTCCATTCCAATTGTGAGGAACATTTTAACTGGCTTCTGGAGCCCACTAGAATGCTGGTTTTACAGCATGCTACTGAGGGTATGCATTGCATGCCCTGGGGTGCTGCATAAGAGCAGGAATGAACTTGCAAAGCTTTCTGGGACAATCTGGAGGACAGCACAGGGAAGAAGGAGCCAAACTCCTTCGTTCGGTGCCATCCAGCAGAACCCCTCCTGTGAACTGTCGAGACCCACAGGCACACCCAGGCTTTGTTCTGGAGGGAACTCGTTGCTTTATGGAAAAAAATAATTGAAGAATAAGTAACAGTTATGACATTTATGAAACAGGCAGGGATAGTCAGAGGACCAGGACACACAGCTGGGACCTGAGGTATTTGAGACCATGAACATAACTGGATTAAGTTTCACCTATACTATTAGCTAGTTTGCTGTACTGAAAAAGGATCAGGACAACTTGCAAAGGGTTGGAGCCAACAATAGGAGCCTGCATGGGGTCACATAGTTGACTTCCCTCCCCGTTTGGTTACATGGGCCAGCACTTGGTTAAAAATGAGGCCTCTTTCTTCCATTGTCCTGCATGGTGCTGGCAATGAATAGGCTCCTGGGGTTGTGGCTTAAAGGGATTATTAGGAAAAAAACCCATGCCTCCTACAAAAATCCAGCACAAAAACCTGTGGCAGTTTAAAAGACCAATGAAGAGAAGGTGTTGAGCTTTAATTATGGTCTTTCTCCATGTATGAGGCAGAAGAATCAGAGCAAATTCAGGTGAAAGCTTCAGCTCCCTCAAGACAAACACAGCAGGGTCAGACTGAAGCTGTTCCTAATTGCCTGAGCCAGAAGGAAAAGATGACAGCAAGGAAGGGCCCCTATATGGAAGCACATGGTGTTGTACTCCTGGTTTTTCTCAAATCCACATGTTCCTGTGGCTGTGGTAAAAATGGTGTTTGAGTGGCTCGTAAGATTTAATTGCATACAGAGCTTTACGACATTACCAACGTGCTCATTTTTACATAAACTCTTTTTGCACGTCGTAGACAATTTTGTGCATGATCTTGTGGCATCAGAAACAGAAGGCTATGGGCTTTCTTGACATTATTTACCTCTCTGCAGGAGCATATGATTGTAATGTCTGCAAATAAACATGCCCAGCAACAAAGGTTTTTCTATCAAGATTTTCTATGAGGCCCTACAACCTTCAGAATTACTATGAGACTTGTGTTGTCAGTTGAGTCATACAGAAAAGTCAGGATGAGATTATTTGCTTCCTCATGTCTGATTTATTGCTCTATTTTTCAGACCACTGCACTCCTAGGTCATGGATGACAGTGTGTGTATCAACATCTTTTAGGGGGAAGCTCTGAACATAGCTTGCTGCATATGGCAACCTAAATATGCAGCTCATGATCCTGTCCAAGTAAAAATTGCAATGTAAGGAAGCCCTGATAGACTGCTCTTCATTTCTGCCTCTCTTTTCCAGTAAAACATTCTGTATATTATGTTGATTGAATCTCTAAAATTGTCTGCTTCCTTCCTGCCTTTATAAATAGTTTCCTATTTGATGTGTATTTACTTTCATTTTTCTTTTTAGGTTAGAATGCACTTGTCATTGTAACAGTGATAATAATTTGCAATAGATGTTAAGATCCTGTTAGTACTTTGAGTAACAGAGAATTGAGACACTGACGTACAGTTCCCAGAAATATTTATTCAGTTTTCCATACTTATTTGTGTGTAGTTGGTCATTTCATAACAGCAGCCTGAAGAGAGATCACAGATGAACTTTGTCAGTTCTGACTGAGTTTCAATTGAAAAATTCTGTTAAATCAAAGTTCTTCAAGTGGATTTCAAGGAGTGTGAACTGCTGCACCTTCAAATCAAGAAAATGTTCATATGAATTTCTGGAAAACCGAACTGTTTCGTATTGTGTTGTGTATTATAATCTAGCCTCTGTGTGGGGGAACAAGATTTCACCCTGTCTGAATTTGCATGTTTATTTCAAGTTATTTACTAAATAATTTGTTTCTAAGTCAAATTCATTAATATCTTTACTCTTCCACACTTTTTTGATGTATTGCTGTGCTGGGTTGACCCTGGCTGGATGCCCGGTGCCCACCAAAACTGCTCCATCACTCTTCCATCCTCAGCTGGGCAGGGGAGAGAAATTATAACAAAAGGCCTGTGGATTGAGGTAAGGGCAGGGAGAGATCACTAACACGTTGCTGTCATGAGCAAAACAGACTTGACTTGCAGAAATTGATACTACCAATCTAATCAGTGTAGGATAATGAAAAATAAAACCCAAATCTTAAACCACCTTCCCCCCACCCCTTCCTTCTCCCCAGGCTCAACTTCACTCCCAGTTTCCCTCCCTCCTCCCCCCCAGCAGTGCAGGGGACAGGAATGGGGCTGAGGTCAGTCCCTCACACGCTGTCCCTGCAGCTCCTGCCTCTCAGGGGGAGGCTCCTCACACTTTGCCCCTGCCTACTGGGGGCTGCATGGGCTGGGGGCACGGCCTGCCCCGCCGGGGGTGCATGGGCTGGGGGCACGGCCTGCCCCGCCGGGGGCTCCAAGGGCTGGGGGCACGGCCTGCCCCGCCGAGGGCTCCATGGGCTGGGGGCACGGCCTGCCCCAACGAGGGCTCCATGGGCTGGGGGCACGGCCTGCCCCGCCGGGGGTGCATGGGCTGGGGGCACGGCCTGCCCCTCAGGGGGTGCACCGTGGGCCGGGGGTGAATCTCTGCTCTGGACCTGGAGCAGCTCCAGCCTCCTGCACTGGCCTGGGGGGCTGCGGGGCTGCAGCTCCCACACAGTCTCACTCCTCTCTCTGCTGCTGTTCTGCTGCAGTTTCTCACCCTCCCTTCTTAACTATGTTATCCCAGAGGACCTACCACCATCGCTGATGGGCTTGGCCTTGGCCAAGCAGTGGGTCCATCTTGGAGACGGCTGGCATTGCCTCTTTTGGACCCAGGGGAAGCTTCTAGCAGTTTCTCACAGAAGCCACCCCTGCAGCCCCCCTGCTGCCAAAACCTTGTCACACAAACACCATACAATTTCTCCTGGTCTAGCAGAGGACATTTATTAAGCAACTGTATGAATACCTTATTACAACCAAAACTTTCTTATGCAACCACTCAGGCCTGATTGGGAACAAGCATCATGTACCTGAACAGTAGATTTTTATTCATTTATGGGACAAAGACGTCCAAAGCAGTTTTTAAAAATTCATTTCTGCACACCAGATCTGTTCTTGTGAGTGCTTCAAAGTAATTACAAAGGGACAGTGATATGGTTTGTGTTCAATGTGACCAATTTTGTGCCAACAAGTGATTGCATTTGTAACTGCCCATTTGGTGTGCGCAATAACATGTTTGCACTTCTGCATGCTTATTTTGGAGAGCACAAACCAGGACCTCACAGTCTGCAATGGAACAAATGAAGCATGGCAAAGAGTCATTGAGAAGACTGGCTTTGCATGAAAATTCCTCGAATCAGTAGAAGTGTTGATCTCTAGGACAAAACCACCTTGCTTCACTGATTAATTCTTTATAAATTATTTTTAAACGTGCCTATTAGTGTAATTTATCTCTTGTAAGCTTGGTGAACAGGTGTTTTTAGCCCTTAAAACCTTCCAAGAATCAAGTCCTCTTTTTATTTACATTTTTAATGGTTCAGTTGTCACAGCCAGCCATGATACAGAAGTGATTCCACTGAATAATTTGACTTGGCATTTTGATGTCTGTTTTTTTCAGGGCTGAGTGTTATTTGGCTTATCTTGACCTGTGTCATGTCATTCAGCGACACTTACCTCCATTTTTAACTACTTTTGTACTACTCCACTAAAGAATTATATTCAGCCTGAATATCTAGTTTCTTATATTTATCCACCCATAGCTCTCTGGGCTTTTTCTTTATGTCAGCAAGGTCAGACTTATTCCTCTTCTAATTATACACAGTACCTACTCAAATCTGTACCACTCGAGCATGTCAGCTGTTGAAGTAATTATATTAGTATGAATGTCAAAAAAAAAACCAAAAACAAACAACAAAACAACCCAAACCGAGAAAAGGAAGGAATAAAAAAATACAAAGAATTTAAAGCTTTAAGGGGAAAAGAAAATTGTTCTTACTGTCACTGAATGTACTAAGTCCACCCAGACAATATTGTTTCAGGTGTTAAACAGTCTGGGGACCTGGCCTGAATTTAAGTCAAAAACACCAGTATTCTCACTTTTCATTCTTTCTTATTAATGTTACCTTCAGGAAGGCATCTGTGTGCCCGAAGGAGAAGAAATCTTCAATCTTTCCCACTGAAGTTATTGTCTTACTTTAAATAAGATTGCTCAGGACCTCCTAGAAAGAAAACAGCATACTAGCTTGTATGAAATAAACAGTTGTCAGGGCTCTGCTGAAGAAAACATAGTGGCTTTCAATTAATTTTCCATTTTCATTTTATCTGTTCCTTCAGAGCACACATATTAAGAAATTTACAATGAATCACAGTTGCCTTTTCAATTTAAAATCTTAACATGCTCTTTACTTTTTCACTAAAGAACCTGTGTCATATAGTTTATGCTACAGGTCTTTACTGGTAGAAATCCTCTCATTTAGCAGTGTTCAAAGCTTAAACATATTGTTTCTTTTATATATACCTAGCCTAGTATCCTTTTCCCCTGGTGTATGTAGTGCCAAGCTCTTCCTTAGAAGGGCACAAGGAGGAAAGAGCTGTGCACAAAAGATAGTGTTTGATTTCAGTAGGGTTTTGACTGACATCTTTTCACATTTTCTGTTTTGGGATGACTTTGGGCAGAGATAGTCAACGTAGTAGTTAGTACTTAGAAGATGATGCAATTAATCTTCTGGATACTAGGTATCAAAGCAGGTCTGCAAAAAGCCCTAAACCAGCTTCTCCAGTGATAAGCACTTTCTTTGGTACGTACCCTGGATACATACCACATAAAGTACTACATAGAGTAATATGGGTTGTAAGTATGAACAGCCAGGGTAGACCAGTGATACCGGGAGGCAGGCAGCTTTCACAGCTGATTCTGATCACCTCATGAGCAGAGGAAAAGACCCATATTTTTCTAGTCAGTTTTGCCCTAAGCAGAGTTAACTGTGCAGTATGTATTTTATCAATTTTGGCAGTGCAGTATTCTGCAGTTGTTTTTATACATGGTGGCCACAGTAAGAGAGCACTTGCTGTTAACCATTATGATGTAATGATTAGATTTTTGCAGTCAGTTACACTTCACAGAAATCAAGTAACAGCAGAACCATCATCTTTGCTATAGGTCAATGAAACCAAAAACCTGTGTTTCAACACTCTGATGATAAGAAGCTCCTTTCTCCAGTTGAAACAGGATGGACTGGATGACTGGATTTTAGTTACTCTGTAACATTACGTCTGAATCCCTTCTGCATCATGAAATGAAGGTGAGATATGATTACAGTAAAAATTGCATAGCATTTTTAAAGTTTGTTTTTAAAGCTGGTTAATTTGCTCTTGTTCATGTTTGAAAGTTATTCATGTACCAGAGTGATTTTTTTTCTGTCATTTATTTATATACAGAGGAATCCTGATCAGCCACAAAATTTGCAAATTGTTCCTGAATTCATCACTTCCAGCTGAAAAAAAATTAAATCAAAATATTTCTCACTTTTAAGACAAAATTGATTTTTATTTTGGAACATTTCATTGCAAAATTGAGGGTTGGTCAATGCGGACTTGATGATTTGGAAATATTTTATATTCATGAAAACAATATTTGGGCCCAGACATTATACACTACGGTCCAATAAAAGGCATCACATCCTCTACCTAAGCTACCCAAGCTATTTATTTCCTTAGCTTTGGAAAGTACACACAGCAATACAAAAATATGTTATTTACATGTATAAAAAACCAGCATTCTTTCAACATGTTGATTCCTGCCAGAGCCAAGTGATGCGGTCCAAGTCCACACCGTGAACTGCCCATTCATCCAAGAGAGCACACTAAGACTTTGGAGCGCTTCTAGATGAACAATGTTGAGCTATTGAGTACAAATACTCATCGCTTGGATACATTTTTCATTTGATGTCTAATGGGAGCACTCTGGCATGCAATTCATAAATAAGGGAATGCAAGGACTGTTTCTTCTGTGTGAAATCTCCTCATATAATCTTCCAAATGAAATATGACAGTACTGTAGGCAACAGACTACTGTAACTTGTTTGCATATGTTGCCTTGGAGAGTGATGCCACAGTTAGTAGCTCCATCTTTCATGAGGAAACATAAGGCTACAAAAACTCAAAAGGTCTATCTCCTATAAGCAAAACCACATTTAATTCCCAAGGAGCACAACAAAATGGCCAAAGCAAGGTGGAGTTCCAAGGCAAACAAAGAGTGATATGGGAATTTTTTCTTCTGGTTTAAAACTCTCATTTGTTCCTCCATATCTAGCAGTTTTATATCAGAATACCACCTTCCCTTGGCAGCTTTTTCCAATTAAATTATATTGTTCTGTTGTTGTACTAGCACCTCTTCTACTGATGACTGTACACATTGCTGTTTGTTACAGCTTTTAAGACAATACTGCAATACTTCTATCATTACCTCTGATTTCTCTTCACTTTTAGTTCTTTATAGCATCTAATAAAGCTGCAGAGATCATTCCTAAATAGGGCCAGAAATACTTCTAATGTGCTGTTAACAAATAAAACTAGTACTACCTCATAAGAGCATGATTTTAACCATAGCCTGAAGCCTCGTTAGAACCAAAATGACTTACAGTTTATGCGTTAGCATTTTGCTTTTAGCTGTATGCAGAGTGAGTGCCTCAGGATTTCAATAGCAGGTATTTTTTCTGGTTTTAAAGGATGCTAACTGTGTTTAATTTAATTTGCATTTTTTTCCTTTTCCAACTGATCTTGAGATTATTAAACATCAATTGATAGGAAAATTGTTCATCTTTAAAAATGATGAAATAGACCTGGTTTTGTCATCTAAAGCTGACTAGAAGTTAAGGGATAGACTATGTATTTAGGTTACCCAAAACTTTACAGTTGCAACTAGTCTGCAGACGGCAGCCACCTGGAACCTAGATCCACCCTCTCCAAGTATTGCCTCTTACTGATGACAATTTAATGATTGGGGCACACACTAAGGGAACTGTGAGTGTACCCACCAGCGACATGCTTGTCTATTATTAGAGAAGATCTTACTGGCTCACTTTTTTTTTTTTTTTAATTGGATGTTCTAAATAATTTCCCTCTAACCCATTTCATGGGGGAGGGGGAGAATAATGCCGTTTTTGTTGGCTAAGCATAGCTACTTAGAACTTAAGTTGTCACCATGTTATGCACATATCCCAGCAGAAGTGGGAACACAATTGACTTCTTGAAATTGGGCTGTAGGATGTTCTGCGCCAACTTTTTCACTGTGAGGGGAACATCTTTCTCTGTCTTACCCAATTCTCTCATTCTCCCCCTTTTTCTCTCAAGAGAACTTGAGACACAACCAAGTTACATTAAAAGTAAGAAAAGCATTAGATACTCACAAAATAAAGGAATTGCCTTGGCTCTGGTTCTTAGATAAAGGTTCTGAACCCACAAACTCTTCAGTGACTTCCTGACACTAGTTGTAGTAAAAGCCCAGAGAAGATGTGTCATTTGGGATGCACATGGGAAAGCTAGGTATTTTTAAAGGCTTTTATGAAATGAGTGGTGATAAAAACTGTGAACAGCTCACTGGCATCATGGAACTTTTATTTAGCCTTTCATAATAAGCTGTGGAACTATAATATCTTGAGAAAACATTTTCAACAGATCTATTTTTGGCCTTTAGTTGTTTGGCCTGCAGCCTGTGTACAGGGTTAAGTAATTTTTTTTCTGCCACAAGGACATCTTTCTGCACCACCATCATGGTACCAGTGTTCCCTTGCTACCACCTCCAACATTATTAGTAATAATGACTTTTTTTTGTCACATTTATGTGGTCCTAATCAAAGAACAGAAATTCAGGAGAGCTTCCTCTGCTTAAATGTGACTGTCTGCAATTTAGACGTCTATATCTGGCCAAATATGCTTTGGTCTGTGCCCTTGCCATGTTTGATTTCCTAGTACAGACGTACCCATTGTAAATCTTGCAAAATATTTCTGTTGTGATAAACCGTTGACGCTTTCAGTAAAGTTCCTAAAATTCAAATTCAAATGCTATGTTACAGTAGCAAACAGCATATGACGAAGGAAAAATGGGACTAGTAGCAAAAAAACATGTTACAGGATACTGCCTGGAATATATTCTGCCCTCAAAACAGCCCACATTATCTCCCATTAACAGTAATGGAAAGTTTGCATACACATCAAGGTAGAATATATAGCTAAGCCTTTGACTGCTTTGATACATATTTATGAATGTAGCTATACATTTATTCCTTCAGCCAATTTAAAAACCTGTGATTCAGAGTTTAAATTTATTCATTAATACCTGCAAATAGAGAAAAACGGCATGGAGCCAACATTAATTTAAAGAAAAACAATCTGATTATATGGTAAAATATGTCAGGCATAAGGAAGAAAATGAAGGTTAATTTTTTTCTCCCCTGAGTTGAGATTAGAGACACTGTCAGAATGATTATCCCATTGAGATCAATTGTTTGGAAAAAAAATTTGGAGATTAAAAATTTATGATACAATTATAGACCAGATCATTAGTGTCAGAAAGGGTACATAGTATTTTGCATAGGCAATAATAGAAATAAATGTCTTAGAATATGGAATTTTAGAACAATATGTCTGCAGCTATGAAGAGTTTTGATCAAGATACATTGTATAAGCAAAATATAAGCAAAAATATAGAGATATCTTATAGAGATATATATCTATGTAGAGATATCTATCTACCAATCTCATAAATGAGATTGGATTAATTTGGGCTAGGTTTCCTAATTGATTTGATATCACATAGTGAATTACTGTGAAATTAAGAACATTGAGAATTAAAATCCTTTAGATTCATAAAACAACTGAAGACTAACATCAGGTTGTAGATCATGTACCCACCTACCTTCTCTTAAAATTCCAGGTAAAAATTTCTGTATTCCAATGTATTTTGTATTATCTGTTACTTTACTTTATTTTAATTTATTTTGAGTATTAAAAGACTTGTACCTAACTGCACTGAAAAGTTATTTGCTATGTTTTGTCTAGCTCCTGCTAAAACTATGAGCAGCCTGTTTTGTGGAAAACAGGTATCATTGCACAATCCTGGCTGACTCAACCCATAGAAGAAAGTAAGTCTTAGCTTTCTTCATATTAAGGTTTGATATAAGAGGAAAAACCTCTCCTGGCTAAACAGATAAAAACTAAAAGCTACCAAAATCCAAGGTAATCTCCAAAGGCAACAATTTAGAAATAAATAATGATAACTGGCGTGGAACTTCTTGGCTGAGTTATGGGGTAAAGGATCATAAAGATAGATAAAGATCAGCGGTGTCAACGCTAGGGCAAACTGGTACCATACAGCAACAAAACTCTCCCCTGCCAAGTGCTCTGTGACATCTTGTTGGATGCTTCTAGCCAAACAATGTCAAAATATGCTTATCCTCCATTGTAAATCTGTCTACAGTTTGGACTCACTTTGCAAGGTAGGATTTTTATGCCTACCATAAAAATCATGGTTTGATGAAATCCATTTTGCCAAAATTTTGTGTTGAGCAGGACATGGACAAAGAAGAAAAGAGCCTGAAACCATTCAAAATAAACTTCAGAGAGACCTATTTAAGAGTCTAACTTTGTCCACTGCATATGTGCACATGACTTGCAGTGGGAAGGATTACATGTTTATTTTGAAGCAAGGTAGTTAAAAGTGGACCTTAAAAGCCTTGTTTTATGATATGCACTTGACTGCATTGCATTTCTCACTTGGTGTTTTCTAAGTTTTGAGTGTTTGTCTTTGCAACATCAGGGTTCTATCAAAAGGGTGACTGTGCATGAAGGAGAGAGTAATTTGCTAGGTCTGTAATATGGAAAAAAGGAGAAAAAATCCAAAGCAAAACACAAAATCCATCAGGTAGCAAGTGAGTGACATGCACAGGTACCCTTAGAGGCATGACAGCCTTTAGATCCATTGCACAGACCTCTTGCCTCTTGAGATATATTTGTAACTGCTGGGTAAGGTTCTCATCCTTTTTGCTGAGCAGCACTAACAGACACTGAAACGTACATTTTCCCAGTGGAGGTGTACAAAATGCTTGTTGGTGAATGTGAGGTTTAGGAGATGTGGAGCTTCAGGTACATCTGTCTCATTTTCTCTAAGTGGTACCTGTCCTGGTATACAATGCCACATTTAAGTTCTAAACTCTTGCTGAGCTGAACTTTGTCCAGTTTAAACTGGACTGTATCCTCCTTCACAGAGCCTGGGCTTAGCAATCAGCAGGTAAAACACTGAAATCACACAAAAAGAGAGAAAGAAAGAGACTTCCTGGTCTTGAGAGCTGGCAGCAGGCAGGAAAACACAACTAGTATGGAAGGAATTTTTAAGCACACAGCTGCCAACTGCCTCAGCTCTTGTCTGAACACGGACAAACTCAGGGGCTTTTTGAAAGGCTACAACTAAGAGACAGAAAAGGCATGCAATACATCCTTAGTACAGATTTCACCTTCCATCTCTTAAATTTTTAGTCTCTACCACAAAATCTAGTATACTTAGTGTTATTCCAACAAACTATTGTAAGGCATTATTATTATTATTTTTCTGAGATGGCAAGCAGTGAGTTTTACCTCAATGTCTTTGAGAGATGTATGAGGTATTTTGAATGCTAGTATCTTTAAAAATTCAGCCTAAGGCAGATACCAAGTCTGGAAATGTTTAGCCTGAGCGGTTACAGTTTGACAGAATTTTAAGCCAATGAAAATCAAGATTTATTAGGGGTGTTGGGAAACTTCAAATGTAGGCGGTGTTGCCACCTACATTAACAATACATGTGAAAATTCAACAGCTAGCTACAGAAAATGAGACTCGTATTAGAGTGTTGGTATATTAATATGCATATGGAGAGAGAGAGAAAATAAAATGCTTTTTTCCATATTTTTTTAATGAGACAGAATCATATGTTAGCAAGAAAAACAGGCATACTTAAGAAATTAAATTGAACAGAGATAGGAACAACCCTGGCTTTATACATTCCCTTGACAAATCTCTTGAGTTTTTATGACTGTATAATCCAACTCCTGTCACAGTTTTCTGCCATGGCATCTTTCAGACGATTGGTTTTGTGCATAGTTATTAGTCTGATGCTGCTAATCTCTCATTTCTGCAGGAATAAACTCAACTGCTTCTATCTGAGTGCTTATAGTTTCTTTTAAAAGAATGTAATTCAGGTGGCCTAATGGGAAGGTATGAGATCCAAATTTAAAGAAAATGTTTGATCTTTTGTGCCTGCTAGGTGGTCTAGAAACTGGGCAGTATACTGGCAGAGTTTTCCAGCTTCATCTGGAAGAAGATGGCTAATAACATGCAAATGTTGTACATCCTGTTAATTAAGAAACACAATTGATGGAATTTCCTTCACCCGCATTAGCTGGGTCAAAAGCAATGCATATAGGCCAACCTAGTTCCCCATCGGTGGAGAGGGTGACTCATCTCCACAGAAGATTAGTTTGTATTGCAGAATGGTTAGCCTCCCTGTGGAGCTGCCTGGTTTTCCCTGTTAATTACAGAGAAGGGTCTAGATCGTTTATGAATATCAGGCACCCAAGTTTCAGATGGCTGCATCTAACGGAGAGGGGATTTACGGAGTGGCTGTAATAATTTTCCTTCTTCCTGCAGGGATGAAGCTTACATCAACATGAATGTTTGTTATCTTCTCAGTGCTCCTATCAACTGTTAGCAGCTCAGATATATCTCATCCCAGCTTAAGATCAAATACTGAGGAGATGTGATAATAATACACTTGGTCTCTGGCTATGCAGGATACTAGGTGAACACTCCTTCTCCGAGTCCTCCCTTCAACATTCTGTTCTTTTTACCACAAGATGTTCCTGACTCACCTACTAAAAGTAGTATAGCTTTACAAAATTGTCTTAACTTGCTTGTAGACTTTGAGGCTTCAGCCAGACAGAAGTGATGTAAAGAAGAAATGTGCCTTTGTGAGTAAAATGATTTTTTTTTTTTTTATGATGGACAGGTCTTATAAGGATGAGTTTGTTCTTTTGTTGACTTAACATTCATGTGGACCAACCAAAACATAGTAAGTATATGAGTATTCCTACTCATTCTAGTCTATCACCTTTCTTTTTACTTGTTTCCAGGCTCTGGAAACTAATTCTTCACATTAATTCCTGTCAAAAATAAAGAATCATAAGAATATTTTTCTTTCACTAAACAAGAAATGATACTGCTTGTCTTCTTTTCAAGGTCCCCCTGTAGCTTATTCTTGTTTTGGACATCATATATAAAAAGACTAAATATCTGCTCCCTTGTTGATACCAGCCACGATATCCCAGAAGTCACACTTTTTTTCCATCATCACTTTCAGATTTTCTCCCAATGTTGAATAGTAGGGGAGCTTCTACCACACGAAAGGTGTGATCCCTTGCTGGGACCTCTGAGGTTCGGTGCAGTTTAAAGGATTACGACACCTTTACACAGAAAGCAGAGTGTGGCACTACCTTTTGAGATATTCTTGGTGATTCAACTCCCAAGTTTCCTGCAGTCAATGTCCCATCTTTCTTTCTCCAGAGCACACGAGATCTGTGACTGCTTTTCTCAAATCTCTGTTAAGCAAGATCTAAGTCCATAGGCTGATGAACAGACATTGTCTCACCTCACCTCTCACCATGTGGCCTCTGAAACACACCCTGAGAAATATCTCTTTATTCCCCAGGAGAAAGGCATTCTCCCTGGTTGTCCTGGTTTTTGTTCAAAGTATGCTGGCAAAGAGGGAAGGATTTCTTCTCACTTTTTTTCTGATGAGTTATGCAAAGACCGGAAATACTTATGGGCATAGTATTCTTAAGATACTTCCCACCTCATTTTCCCCCTGCAATCTTTTTGTCCGCTACTTGTCATCATATATAAAATGAGAAAGAAGAGTTGTCTGTGACTGATTCATTCTTTGAAGTGTCTGCCACAGCAGTGTAATAAATAACCATAAACTTTGTATCCTTGAGATGAGAAATCAATCCACAGAGGCAACTTTTAGATATTTCATCCAGAATAAGAATCCAAGAAGGAGAAAGATTAAGCGAAATGGAGAAGTGAAGAACTTGCCTGTCACCTTGCCTCATGTTTGTTAATTGGATACAACCGTAGAAAGAGGCAGCATTCAGCTTCAGGGTTCTTTCTGTGTGAAAAGCAAAGGTGAATTCCCTGATTCTCTATAAAAGCCATCTCCCTCTTTTTTTTTTTTTTTCTTTTTTTCTTTTTTTTTTTTTTTTTCTTTCGTTTGGATTATTGATTTCTGTGACATATTTTAAGCATCTCTTTCTAGCTGCTACTTTTTTCCATCCCAGACTCTGCCTGCCCTCCTCTGGTCTTCCCACACCTTCACAGGCAAAGAACTGAAATGCTGAAATATCTGAAAAACAGAAAATGTTGTAAGTAGGAAAGAAAGATGGTGTGAACTCAGGTAGTAATGCTGAATGTAATGCTGGTCTTTGCCTTAGGATAAGTAACATGAGAAGTATCTACCAAATTTAGGATCACTGGCGTATCAGCTAGGCAGACCTTTAGTCTCCTGCTTTGTTTAAGCACCTCAAAAATCTCATGGTGGATGACTTTGTGTCGGTAAGATGTGTATTTCAGGAAAGAACAGTGAATCCACTCTTCCTGAGTCACAGTGAAATATCTGTACATACTATCCTTCCTTTTTAGATTACCTTTCTCAATTTTAAGATACATGTGAAAATTTAGTATTCAAAAGTTTGTGGAAAACCAAAAATCAAAAACCAGTGTTTGCATGAAATCATGGGAGAGACTTTTTCTTTAGGTGTGATGTTTTCCATTTCTCCCTCAAGTTGCAGATGATTTCAAAAGTCCTATGGGCAACGCACAGGGACAGTTTCCTCTCAAGTTTGTCAATTTAATTTTTTGTTCCTCTTCCTCATGACAATGCAATGTAGCTGGGCAGGGAAAAAACAAGAGAGAAAAAAATTATGTCCACAACAGAGTACTGCTAGAAATCTGCCATCTGACTTGTGGTGGTAAATGATGTTTCAAAGTAATTGGTGCCTGCAATGTACTGATACACACAAAACCCCCCCGACCATATCCTAGAGATTCCTGTTGGTCTTTAAATTTTAAAAGCATTTGCTTAACTTATTCTTTGCATGCTATTCTAAAATATTCACAAGTATCAGTGATGTTCAGGGAGTTTGTACTGAACAGTTGGAAGCCCTTTCGTGACTGATCTGATCTGACTCACCATGTCCTCCTCATAAGTGCAATCTTTGCCGTTCCCCAGAGGTACCCCCTTTCAGACGGAAAAGTGTAAAAGAGGCACTTTGGAAACATTACGTGGGAAGACTTTGCAATGCAGTTAAATATAGTGAACTGTGTCTGAAAATGCAGACCCCTTGATGCCAGTGTTCATAGAATTATAGAACAGCTTGCGTTGGAAGGGACCTGAAAGATTATCTAGTTTCAACTCCCATGTCTTGGTCAGGGACACCTTCCACTAGACCAGGTTGCTCAATACCCCATCTAACCTGGCCTTGAACACTGCCATGGATGAGGCATCTACAACATCTCTAAGTAACCCGTTACAGTGTTTCACCACCCTCAAAGTAAAGAATTTCTTCCCAAGATCTAATATAAATCTACCCTCTATGTTTTTTCAGTTTAAAGCTACTACCCCTCATCCTATCACCACACTTCCTGATAAAGAGTCTCTCCCCATTTTTCCTCTAGGTCCCCTTTCAGTATTAAAGGCCACTGTAAGGTCTCCCTGGAGGCTTCTCTAGGCTGAACAACACCAACTGTCTCAGCTTACCTTCTGAGCTGCAGCCCTTTGATCATCTTTGTGGTCCTCCTCTGGACACACACGAGGAGGTCAATGTTTTCTTGACATGACACGGGACACTGAGCTCTTCTGAAGTGGTAACTGGAGGTTGGACTTGATACTTTACAGTCTAGAATTATACTAGGAAACTATATGAATTGAATTGAATTGAAACCTAAATTATCCAGTAGCCGTAATGCATTTGATACCTAGCTGGCATGCAGACACCTCAGTAGTAGGTATTTTCCTCTTCAACTGAGTCCCCCTCTGAAAAGCAAATAAAATTATGCTATATTGAAGCAAAAGTTACCAGCTTTTCCAGCGTCAAGAGTTGATGATTTTTTAAGTTGTCCTTTAGAAATTTCCCAAGTTAAAAAATAAATTGTGTCTTAAACCATTCGACATATTTCTCAAGTGGTTTCTCTCCTTTAAAGGACCGTGAACTTCATAACAAGGGTAATTTTTGTGTGTTTCACTTTCACATTTATAACTTCACAGTGATGTGGTCATAAATTAAACATCTGCAAGTGTTTCCAATCTATTCTGATTAAACTTTGATATTTGTAGCTGCAGATAAAGGGTTGCAACCTAGATGCTGTACAAACTGTAATGAATGCCAATCTCTAGATACTTTATAATTCGAGGCATATTCTGGTGGTGAGGATCTTAAGTAAATTTCCCATTAGTTTGTATGAATCACTAGTTTATACTGTAACATATTAATTTCATATCAATTAATCATGTGATTATTGGTTTAAGATATTCACAGTGGAAAAAGGTTTTGAGAAAGATGAGTAATCAAACTGCTTTGAAAAGCAGCTGTTCATGCATAGTTGACAGAAACATGTGCTGTTACTGTGTGTGTGTGAGGGATTATAAAAATTACTGCATTTGTAGAGGAAGAAAAAAATATCTGTATTTTCAAACTCATCTCATGTCCATTGAACTGAATGCTGTGCTGGTGGAGCTTCTGCAGTCTGTCTTCCCAGTTCATTCATTAAAAGTAAAAATTAAAAAAAAATAAATTGAAAAAGGCATGGAGAGGGGGAGGGGGAGAAGACAGTGCAGGAAATTAGAAATAGATGTGGGTTTTCCTGTGGCAGGTTTCTTCAGCTAGTTATCAAAAGCCTCCATTACGCTGAAATAAATGGCTACCTTGCAATTCTATCTCCTCTTTGTCAGCAAGCAAAAAAGAAGGAAGTGCAGTGTGCAGCTGAAAAACACCGGGCAAGATTGTGTAGGTGAAAACATAGCTAAGACTTGATTGGAAAGGTAACTGAGACTTATTCCCTATGTGCTCATGCCTGGTACTGAAGCCACTGGTTAGTGTTGAATTAGACCTTCAGAATTAGGCTATTAGCAGATGTTTCTTACTGGCATGGACATGGACGTTAGGTCACGTACTAGATTACCTGTTTGTGCAATTTCTTGCTTGTTTCACTAAAGAGAAAAATTTTCAAGCCTGGCTCAAGGAACTCATTTAGTTGGAAATATGTACCATTCAGTTCACGTTAGATGGAGTTTTCAAAGTACTCTCATTAACTTGGGTTTAACAGTTGTTCTTTACTTACCTTTCTACTGTAAGCATTCCCCTCTATGGGACTGTCAACGACTCTAAGAATAAAACTGGCTCCTTTCTGGTGTCTGACATGCCCAGCTAGAGCAGACAGGGAACATCTGGATCATCTGCTTTACTAGCTGTGTGTACTCCACTTTCACCCTATTTTACATCTACCTAAAATTCACCCTGTGTTTTCAATTGATCTTCCTATTTATTTCCTCCCTGAAGGCTCAAATCTGCATCCAGTGAAGTCAGTATGAATGTTATATGAGAAAGTTCAAGCCTTTAGACTGTGATTTAACAAGGTACTTAAGCACATGCCTGGCTTAGCGCACAAGAACCTTCTCATTGAAAGCAGCAGAAAGATTGCTACTGGCCTAATTGGGAACAAGAGTGAGCTATGAACCATTAAGCAGCTGCTGAATTCCAAGGCAGCAGTGACTATATTTCAGTGATGGGCTGGGCGTAAGCCCTGTGAACAGTTTACGATGTGCTTGGAAACCTGAAGAATGAAAGCAGCTCTATACCAACTGCACCCAACCATGGAATTTACCAGTCTAGACAATATATCTGCTGGTCCACAGCCACCAAGAAGCTTGTAAAAAGGAAAACGGTATTTTCCAGAACAAATTGAGAATTATATCTCCCCAAACTCAAGGCTAATCAGTGAAGAGCATTTGTCAAGATTCTCACAAAGTGGAAATTATTTTACGTGTCCCTCTGTCATCTGCCAGAAAAGGATTTTTAAGCAATTAGTTCTACATACATATACATGCATGCAGGCACGTTTACATACAGGATACTACACATACATATCCTTAACCTAGCAGGGCAAGACTAGCAATGCTGTTTCTGAGTTTGCTCTGATTTTCACCATCTGATGTTCCAGAATGGGGGCAATCACCAACATCTACAAATAAATATTTGAAAAAAAACCCCAAGTGATTTATTTTATAAAAGCCAGAAAATTCACAGAGACTGATGAATTCATCCACAGATACTGTCCTATCTTATTCCCACAATGTAATATTTGGTACTCCTGTAGGAGGTGTTTGATGTGTAGGTGAGTGTAATATAGTCATAGATAAGCTGTACAGTCTGCAGGCAGATGGCTACAACTTATGTGAGAGGCAAAACAGTGGAAGATTCATTGTGTGATGATAGATAGGAAAAAAAGATAATGCTCATTTTTGTAGGTTGGTATGATCTTCCCACTGCCCTTTATACTTAGGTCAATTTATGGCACACTTAAGACTGTGAGATACACACCCCTCAATTTTCTTTATCTCTTGCCCACAATAAAGCATCATAATCCATGACATGCCAGGGAAAACACCTAGTGCTTTAGGTCATGGTTCAGTGAAGTAGTTGCATTGCTTAATTGTGATTGCACTGCCTCCTACCTACAGGCAAACATGAAGCCATGATAGCACCCATGCAGCACCCTGGTCCTCCTCCACCCCAGGAATTCCCAAGAGACAGGCTTTGACTCCATGTTGCAAACACATGAGGTATAGCCCAAGCAGAGGTGACGTGAGGTTTACACCAGCTGCACAAGTCCAGTGCTCAGAGTACACAACAGGATGGCTCTCTGGATCCATTTAAGGCACCTTTAGTGTAAATGTGGTATGAACTACTGGCCATCTAACTCCCACCCTTGTGCCTCCACCTGGGCTAGGCTTGGTGTTAGACAATATCATTAGGAAACAGCGTTGTTCGGTTCTTGCTGCTGCTAACCCCTGAAAAGTCTCTCTTAGTCATTAAGGACTGTTTGTGCATTGTCCACAAAAACGGTGTTACAGCACTGAGTGAGAGTGGCTGCTCTGCTTTCAGGGGATCACACAAGAAATTGTGTCCATAAATAGGTTATTTTTTTTTCTTAGAAACTTGTCACTCTTTGTGGTCATTTATCTAAGATCTGTACACTGTGTCAGGGAAGCCAACCCTATCTAAAGTTGCAGTTGAGGTCTGTGTGTCGTTTATTTCAACTCGACATAGGAAAACAGCCAAAAAGAATTTCTAATTTAGGCTTTTCTCTCTGAACTTACACACCAGGACTTTCAGCCCTGCCTGGCTACATTATTTGGCACTGTGATTGATGGCAGCTGTGCATACCTCTGGCCAAAGTGAGGTACATCTGTGAGATACCTCCCTGCTTGTGCTTATGGTTACAATAACACCATGGCAACTGTGTGACTAGCCTGAAAAGTCACTTCTCTTGAGGAGTTTCCTATTAGGTGAAACTTGTAACAACACTAAAAGGTGTGCAGAAGAAACCATTTCAGAAGCATCACAGTACTGCTCAGGCAGGCTTATTAAAAAGAAGAGGTACATGTTATCTTGAAGTGAAATGAAACTTCCCTTTAAAGGGTTACACTTCAACACCAATAGGCACAAATTGCTCATTAGTCCAAGAACTTGTATGAAGAAATTACTAAAATGCTGCCTCTGGGTTGAAAGTGGAGAGCTGGAGAAGAACAGAAAGAGCACTGGCCCCCAAAGAGTATATTGCTTCTGCAGAACAGTTAGACCAAAGAAAGCCATCTGCAAACACTCTGAGTGTTTCGTTATTGGGAACAGCAGCAGTCGTCAGCTGGGGGAAGCTGTGGCCTCAGTTTTAAAGCAGGGCATTGTCTGATTTGGTCATTTGCTTAAAGCTTAAAGCATAAAATGTCAAGTGCTTTAGAGCTTAAGAAGTGATCAGGGATGTTTGTAAAAAAATACGGACGGAAAGACACCATTTTCTACTTGCTTGACTTTAAAGGGTACACCTGATGTTTGTTTACTGGGCAAAGAAAAGGCTAATATTAAAAACTTAATTGACTTTACTTTGCACCTTTATAATTCAGAAGGGATAGGATATTGTGTTATAGAAACTATATTTGCATGTGGGGATGGAAAGGCAAGGGGCTATAAACTCAGAACAATTCTAAGTGTCTGGGCAAAGCACAAGTAAAGTCATAGAATGACTCAAGCTCATCACAACTGATGAAAGGAACTGAGATGCTGGGCTCCTCTGTTGTCTCAGGAGCCCCAGGAGAAATCATAGAGCATCCCCCTGCATCCTCCCAGTTACCTGAACTGCTTTGAGATATGTGTTTGCTCATTTCCTCACTTTTCCCAATATACCACCTAGTTAATCCTCCCCGTGGCTCTTCAGCCAGCCCTGTGCATTCCAAAAGCACCATAGTAGAGAGCAGTTGGGTATGTTGAACTGTGAGTGCTGAAAAACTGTTGTTTTTCTGGCTTGCCCTCAAATTCTTAGGCTGCCTCTGATCACTATTGTTCAAGTTTTGAGGCAGAATATTTTGCTTCTGCAGCATGTCATGTGCCTCTTATTTTTAGCTTATTTGGCAATTCCTAAAGTGTTTGTTTCTAGTTCCACTAATTTCTTTATAACTGCATCTGTTGGGTTGGGGCTCAGTTCAGGAAAAACAATGACTGTGATTTTATTGTTTATGAATGCTCTAAGTGCATGGCTCTGCACAGATAACTAGACGGAAAGTCACAATTTCAAAATGCTATTGCTAGATGACTTAGGCTCTGTTCCAAAAATAATTAGGCACTTACAAATCTGATTTTCTATGAAAATCAAGAGTATGAAGGAGACCTTTGACTTGAGATCTCAGGCTTGGAAATTCAGCATATGAGTATTTGGAATTTTACTCCTGGCTGCGATCCAGTAAATGCCATCTTGTAACCTACTCATTGCAAATAGTCCCATTAAACAGTGTTTACCTCACCATGAGTGAACTGGGTTATGACCTCAGTAGGGACACAAGCAGTGAGTAATAGAAACAGATGGAAGGGATGTTAAAAGAGGGAACATTATGATTGTATGTGACTGCTATCTCAGGGTCTGGTCTTTTTCCTGTATCATCAGCCTGATAAATATTATTACCATTTCAAATAACTAAAAGAAGCCAAGTTGGCTTGATGTGCTTATATGGCCCCTTTTCACTAGCTTATTCACTTTGCTAAAGTGTAGTTACTTGGACTGAGATTGTTTAATCTGTTCCAGTTAACTTGTGTTTTTGTTTGGTTGTCTTTCCTTTTGGAATCTTTGAAACTGACACAGAGAAGCTTTGTGGGGTATGAGGATGGGGGTAATACTTTTTTCTTCACTCTAGAAGTGTTTTGCTGGGAAGCCATTTTGATGAGAGGCTTTCGCCCTTACAGGCTTTGAAGCAGTGAACTGAAATTTGGCAAAGGATGGGCTTGGTATGTAGAGTCCTTTGCTGTCTTTGTAAAAACGTGGCCAAATCATGTGTGTCTGAAACGAATCACTTTCCACAAGCTGAGACATTGTTAAAGATCAGGGGGAACAGTTCCCCATCTTGACAGAACATGCCCCATCCCAACAGTGAATGAGGACACTCATTACCAGAGCTGCAAGCTGAAGCAAGAGTTCTTTAGAATTGATCTTCCTTGTGTCTTGCTCCCTGGGACTGTGGTGGCAGTAGTCATGGAAAATTAGAAGAGATTGTCCCTTCTGTCAATGTTCCCTGTGCTGATGCCACCACTGGGAACAGATCCAGCTTAACGGAGGGTATGAGTGGAGATGAGAACAAACTGTGTGGTACCTCTGTCAGAAAGAATAGATGGATCTCACTAAGAAGTATTAAATGTGAAAACATTGAAACTGCATTGAAGATTCATCCAGAAATCAAAATCCAATTGCCAAAACCAGTGCCCACTTTGGATCCAAAAAGCTGAATGATTCTTTGCCAATATATTTAATTTTCCTTCCTAGTGCATACCACAGTGCTTAACAAACTACACAGAGGGGGGTGTAGGTGCATTTGTCACCACCTTCCAGGTAAAAAGTGACTCCTTTTTACAACACGCTTCATTGTTACTCTGTTGAGAGTGAAAGAAGAAAAGAGACACTCACCTTTCGGAACTTCAGGGAAACCTGGTCTGCAGCATCTGCTTCTCTTAGCTGGAGTTTTGCCAGCTCATCAAAGCTAATATCCCTTCTTCTGCAAATAAATGCCAAGGGATCTTTAATTAGCTAAAATGATCAGCAGTCAGGACCTTGATTTTTCACTTAATCTGAAAATAGCACAGTGCCCCTTAGCACATTGCTGGAACATTGGCACTGCACCAATGAAGAGAAAATAGTGCCAATTACTTAATCATACACTTCCTGCAGCTCAGCTTCTTCTACATTTCAAGTTGAGTTCATCTCAACAGCTGGAGAAGGGCATTGTCATTTCTACAGTTTGTGGGAAGGGAATATTCATGCTTTCTTTGGAAATTGTCTTGTAGGGCTGCTTCAGATCTTTTGGATTTGTTCGCTCGAACGTTAATACAGCAAACTCTAGTGGTCAGCATGTTGCAGTGGAAAGGAGTGAAAACAACAGTCCTGATCTATGTCACGATTTATTACCAATCACAGGTGAAGCGAGGGCTCCACCCTTTGTGCTATTCTTGTATACCACAGATTTCTGTTCTTAGCGTTAACTCTTTTAAACTAACAGCTACATCAACTCCCGATGTCCAGCAATAGTATGGCTAGTAAAGGCTGAGCAAGATGTTTGCAGAAGTCTCGGTGAGGTGTTTCCAAATCTCTTCAATTAGTCATAGGACCACTGTACTGGCAACCTGTATGAGTGTGCCTGCAGCAATGCTCCATTCCCACAGCTCCCAAGAATAGGTAGGAAAGCAAGCTGCTGCCCAGCTCCAGCTTTGCAGATCAGTTCATCCTTGTTTTAGGTGCTAAGCCAAAATTAATGGAATTGCACTTCAGAACAGACTTCAAGTATGCTCTGACATACCTTTCATCTTCAGATACTCATCAGTGTGCCTCAGCAACATAGTAAATGGTGGGATGAAAACTCCTTAAAACAGCTAATTGCTGTGTCCTGCAGGAAAGATGTCCCAGTGCCAGTGAAGGCTGTAGACTGGGTGCAGCCGGGAGCAGAATGCTGTGGTGGAATTGGACACAATGGGAACATACTGCCAAGGGCCAACTTCATGGCTCTGCACAAAGACTTGTGACCCATTTTAGCAGAGTTTTGTTTGGTTTTGATTTTTACTGGCAGTACTAAAATGAAAAAAGAAAAGAAGGCTACAATGAGAGCCAAATATTCTGGTATAAATAAGTGTAGTTCTGTCCAAGTCACAAGACTGCGAATGGCTTAATTCAGAGCTAAATGTCTCTATAGATGTAAGGTAGCTCTCTTCATGCCTATAACACATCTCTTAGAAGAAACAGCAGTCGGGTGTCATGCCACTGTTAACTAGAGTTTGAATGTGATGACACCACAACCGTCTTTCAGTGCCGTATGTTTCCAGGCTGGACAGTGCAAGACCACTGCATTCAAGTGGGGAAGGGAGTGCTGCAGTTTCCACCTATTTGCTGTTGCTGCTTAGCCGCTTGACCTGGTTCTCACCAGCACTGAAGGACCTGTTTTCCAAGATTTTTTTAATGCTTCTACTCCACCCTCGAATAACTTCTTCCCATGGAATCCTGCTAGTACCAGTAAAAAAATTTTAAGGCTATCCTGAAACCTCAAAGCACCACTGTGAATAGAAGAGGAAGATATTTTTATCCCCAGTTTACAGAGAGGGAAATAGAGGTTTGTAAATTACTTCCTCAGCATCATGATGCAACTAGTCTTATATTAAGAGTTAGAATGAGAGCACAAATATTTTGTCTTCCAGACCTGTATTTATTTCCATGCCTCTCTTTCTTTCAAGAGACCCTACATTATAATTAAATTAACAACAAATATGATTAAAGTAAACAGTTCAGTTAAGGTTTTCTGGAACGCTATATATATAGACTGCTTTCAAGTAAGAGTCAGCTTTTTCTTTCTTTTTTCATTTTTTTTTTCTGCCGCAAGCCTCCATTTCCTGCTTTCTTTGAAAAATTGTACTACGAATTATCAACAAGAGGTCACATACTCTAGAATTCAGCAGGCACTGCCAAACCTGTATGTGCTTCTCTTTAAAGTAACATTTTTCATGTTCTGTTTCACACATGGCCTCTGGAGCTTGTAGGTCATGCACAAATACAATGGTGGTCTTTCATGACCACAAGAGTTTCTAAATCACTGTGTTTTGCATTCTCTCCACCTGTGTGACTTATTCTGGTTACAAACCTTTACAAAGAATGATCCTCGCACACTCAAAATCTTGCAGCTTGCACCACTTTCCCCCCAAATGTGAAATTATTTGGTTCATAGCTCTTTGCAGGATTGCATGTAGTTCAGCTCCTGGGTTTACTAAGAAATAGAAAGGTGTTTGCTCTAGGTCACATCAAGTGTCCATCTAGCCCAGTGGCCTCCTGCTAGCAGTGTCTGTGCACTGACAACTATCGAAGAAAGTGAGTACAGGGCAAATATACTTCATCTCTGCAACCTTCCAGCTTGTAAGTCAAGTGCATAATTATGCAGCTTTCTGATGTTAGCTGCACAGCACTCAGAACCATAGCTATGGTAAAGGAAGATTGTAAAGAAAGGATTGGAGTAGGTTTGAGCAATATAAACAATATCTTTTCAGTTCCTACTGTGTTAAAGCCGGACAGGGAAATGATGGACTGGATTAGAAGATAGAATGGAATTCACAGGGGTTCAGAGGCCCTTCTTTGCATGATGTTTGGTGTCTACAATGGGATTAGTAATTGGAAGATTAGATCTGCAAGAACTAAGAACATCTGTACAGATGAATAAAACCTAGTTGTTTTACCCAGTATTGATATGTGCTTAAATCTTAATGTTTCCTCTCCCCCAGAAAGAGTAAATGAAGACTTGTCATTTTTTTTTTAACTTCAAGTTATTTATTTCAACATTGCAATTAAGTAATAATTAAGTTGCTGCAGACCTCTGTTGGTTCGAGAATTTCTAGCACCCCTTATTCTGAGCATTTATGTGTATGTATAAACACTGACTATCTACACGGTACCTGAGCACAGAAAGATCCCACACAGGTCAGTGAAGATCCTGGTCTCTGGCAGCAGTTTGCAGGACTTTTAAAGAAATGACTGGTGACATTTGCAAATGAAAAGCACATTGACCCCAGCAGATTAGTACACTGCTCTCTTGCATTGAGGTTTGGTGTGAAAAGAACTGAAAAACTTTTAAAAAATGTTAAGTGAAACCAAGACTTACTTGGTACCTCAAAGCCAAAGATCTGGTCCATTCTTAAGTCTTTTTCTGTGATATTTAGTGCTACTTACACAGGAGAAGTTTTCATGGTGTTACTGCAGATTCAAACCCAGTTATCAGAGAAAACTGTACATCTGCTATGCATGTGTGATAATAATAAGCCCATGGAAATCCCATTTAGGATTTTTCAAGCTGTACGTATGTTCTTGGCTTCCCATATAGTACACTAGATCCACAGTGGCTCTCATGCATTCACTCTTACAAAGAAATTGTCCACAGCACAAGATTCCTATAAGGCTTCAAGTGAAATCAAGGAGTATTCATTTTTGGGGGAGAAAGCTTATAAAAGGTGTGTATTGAAGAGGTTCATGCCCGGAGAAACTCTTTTTATTTGTTCCTTGTGTTGAATGCTTAACTGATATTTAGTTTTAAACACAATAACACAAACGGTAAAATTTTTCATCATGTAATGTTACTGAAAATCTAGCCACTGACTTCTTATGATTCTATCAGGAAACGGGACTGTTGATCTAGTAATCTGATTTCCTTGTAGTATTTAATTTTCTTTACATCTTCCTTGATAAAATCAAGTCTTTCAGAAAGGAAGCCCATTTTTATTTGAAAACTTTGAGTTCAGAAGAAATCATTGTTTCCTTGTTAAGATACTCCATTAGTTCAGCACCGGTAATATTCAAGGGTCCATTTTTTTTCTCTCGATTCATTCAGTATCCATTTCTTTTACAGTGACCCTACAAAGGTTCCTTGCACCCAAGATTTCTCTGTACAAGAAATTCCTGGTTGGAGAACTGCATTCTTGTTCTAAAGAGTTTCTCTATGTTCTTTCTTAAACCAGTTTCTGTCATCACTCTCTTTCAGCACAACACAAATTGCTTCTGTAGCATCGTATCTGCATCTTTTCTTTTTGTAGGAACAGCAGAGGTAACGACAAAGGCTCATCAATATCCCTTAAAAATGAGAGGCATTCTCCTTATTTCTCCCCTGATTTACTAACACATTTGATCTTCTGGGCTGCTAAAGCTCCATCTGATTACTAAGTAGACCACTTCTAAAATAACCCATCATTTAAAAATACTTTGCTTTTTGAAGTTTCAGGTCCATTCTTCCATTCACAGGAAGATCAGATTAGGTGGTACAGACTGCATTTTTCTCCCTTTTATTTTGGAGGGAACAGTGCTCCCTTTTCAATCTTCAGTTATTTACTCTTATTCAAAAGGGATGTGCAGCAGCCCTTGGATACCAGCATATATAGGTCCTCAGAGTCATCACAATGGTCAACATTGTGGATATATAGCCCCAAACCTACTAATGGCTTCATTCCAACTAAATGCGAAAAAGAGAATTTTGCAAGTCTAAACCAGAGGTCAAAACCATAATTTGTTTAATTTATAATTCACCTTCGAATTAATGGGTTAAAAGTCTCTTTGAGAGCCAAAATTATAGAAAACCTTTTAATTTTAGATTTATTTTGTATGGTAGTTTCCTAGATAGATCAGAAGTTTCATTCCTTTTTAAGTGTTCCCCCTTCTTCCTCTCACATATTGGCCAAACAAAGGCTCATGAAGCAAATCTGAGTTCACAAATTGATCAGAGAAGTTGATTGATTTTTTTAAAAAACAGTTTGTCTGTAAGATGCCAAACTGGCTATAATTTCAGCATAGCTTGAACAGTTATGATTACTTGGAGAATAGAAGTCGAGTTTTGTGTTTGATGTTCAATGAACTCCACGTGAATATTTTACAGTTGTGATGAATATTGAACATTTTTGGTAACAGTAGTGCCTGAAAGATATTGATGTATAACCGTATACTATACTGGCTCTTCACAACATATCACCTTTATGAATGCTAGAACAGACTCAGTGTTATCCTTAACTTCTCTGATATGTGATCTGGAATTAAGACATGGTGCTGAGTAATAGTATAATTGGCAATTTGAAACAGTTAATCACGTACATATCTCTCCATATATTTTTCTCTTTAACATTGTCTTCCCTTCATTCTGCTTCAATTCAAAGTGAGGGAGTACTGCACTGCAGCTTAAATAAAGCTTGGTTGAAATAAAGTGGGTAAAATTTTGTAATTAGAAATGGAGGACTGGATTGTTGAAACACTGGAGAAATGTGCATAGCTTTTAGTGAACTGCTTTGGCTCAAAAAAATAAAACTTATGAACTGAAAATAAACCATTAGTTTTTCAGAATTACAGTGTTTTGCTTACTTGATTTAAAGCAAAGATTGATAACAATAAGTTTAGTAATAGCAAGCAGTTTCAAACTGAGGTGACCTTGGCTCTAGGTCCTCTTTTGCATGTGAGTATTTGGATGTATACTTCAGCACCCTGGGCTGGCCTTCACCACCAGGCTGTCATGTGTTTCAGAGAATCAGAGGAAGCAGAACTGTCACAGCACCCTCCAAACCACGGGTCCTCAAACTTTTTAACCAGGGGGCCGGCACGCGGATGCAGTGACAGGCAGTCATCTGCAGCTGCTTGGTTTCCCCCCCAGCCCCTGGCGGGGGGGGGCGGGGGGGTTCTGTAAGTACCGGGGGGCCTGATTGAGGACCCTGGTGGGCTGTATCCAGACCGCAGGCTGTTTGGAGTACAGTAGTTTGAGGACCCCTGCTCCAAACTGTCAAGCTGCAACAAGGTCTTTCACCATCTCATACCAGCACACTCTTCATACAGTCCCTCTGCTGCCTTCTCCTAGTCTCACCTCATCCAGGGCATGTGCTCTCTCTCCTCTTGCTTCTTCCAATCTCTCCCTCAGCTGCTCCCTCTTCATTGGCTGCCCAACATCTTAACCAGCCACACCTGCAACTTATCTACATCGGCCAACCCGCCGCCTCTGAAGCCAGCCCACAGTTGTATATTATCAATGTTAATTAACCCAGCTTCATTCCTCTACACAGAACTACTTTCCACATCTCTCATTGAGACTGATTACTCAGAAATATAAGGGCAAGAATAGAAGCAAATGATAATTTGGCAGAGGTGGTGAGTGCTTAAGTTCAGCTGAGAAGAGGCAAGCACCGCATTCTTGTACCAGAAAGTTTATATATCAAACGCCTATTTGATTAAAGAAGAAACTATGGGAGGGAGAGAATATACTTGTATCCCAGACTGTTGACTGTATCCTCGTCCTGTGGAGCAAGGATTAACTCCTTGCAGTGATGAAAGAGAATTACGGGAGGGAAGAATTCAAAGGCAAAATGAGGTTGAAGAACGGAAGTGAGAGGGAGAGGAGAGGGAAGAGAAGAGATCTCAGTTGGAAAGACCTAAAATGATCATCCAGTCCAACTGTCTGACCAATTCAGGGCTGACCAAAAGGTAAAGCATGCTATTAAGGGCACTGCCCAAATCCCTCTTAAACACTGACAGGCTTGGGGAATTGATTGCCTCTCTCTAGGAAGCCTGTTCTAGCATTTGATCCCTCTCTCAGCACAGAAATGCTTCCTAATGTGCAGTTCAAACCTCTCCTGATGCAGCTTTGAACCATTCCCATGCATTCTATCACTGGATCCCAGGGAGAAGAGATCAGCATGTCCTTCTCCACTTCCCAGCCTCAGGAAGCTGTGGAGAGCAATAAGGCCACCCCTCAGCCTCCTTTTCTCCAAACTAAACAAGCCTGTAGTACTTAGCTGCTCCTCATAGGGCATTCCTTCCAGCCCTTTCACCAATTTTGTTGCCCTCCTTTGGACACATTCAAGGGCCTTCACATCCTTCTTAAACTCTGGGGCCCAGAACTGCCCACAGTACTCAAAGTGAGGCCTCAGTACTGCTGAATACAGCAGGCTAATCACCTATTTTGACCGGCTGGTTACACTGTGTTTATGCACCCCAGGATGCAGGTTGCCCTCTTGGCTGCCAGGGCACGCTGCTGGCTCCTATGGCTGATCCTTTCTGCAGGGATGCTCCCCCAGTTTATACTTGTGCTCATCATTGCTCCATCCCAGGTGCAGAATCTGGGATTTGGTCTTGTTAAATTTAATCCATTAATCATTGCCCAATGCTCCAATCTATCTAGGTCCCTCTGCAAGAGGGACGTACCTCCCAGTTTAATATCATCAGCAAACTTGCTAATGGTGCATTCAACTCCTGCATCCAGATTGTTGATAAAAATATTGAACAGAACTAGTCCTAGAATTGAGCCCTGAGGAACACTACTGGCAACTGGTCAGCAGCCAGATGTAGCCCCATTCACTGCAACCCTGTGAACCTTGCCATTCTTCCAGTTCTCCACCCAGCGCACCATGAACCTACTCATCCCACAGTTGGACAACTTTTCAAGAAGGATGCTGTGAGGGATGGTATCAAAAGCCTTACCGAAATCCAGAAAAACTATATCCACCACCTTCCCTTCATCCACTACGTGGGTGACCTTATTGTGAAAGGATAGTAAATTAGTTAAAGAGGACTTTCCCTTTCTGAACCTATGTTGACTGTGCCTGATGATTGCATTGTTCTTTAAAAGTCTTTCAATAGTACCTAGTATCATCTTCACTGTAATTTTTCCAGGTGCTGAGGTTAGACTAACAGATCTGTAGTTTCCTGGGTTTTCCTTCATGCCCTTCTTGTAAATTGGAATAATGCTGACTAGCTTCCAGTCAGTGGGGACCTCCCCTGACTCCCAAAGCCTTTGGTAGATGATCAGGAAAGGTCCTGCCATAACATCACTAGCTTCTGTAGTACTTTGGGATGAATCCCACCAGGCCGCAAGGACTTATGAACATTCAGCTGATACAACTGGTCGCTTACAATTCCATTGTCCACAAATGCAAAGTCACTGTTCCCACACTTGTGGTCCTCCAGCTCAGAAAGCCGGACAGCCCAAGGTCTATCTGTATTATTAATGACTGAGGAAAAAAAAACCCAAACCACTGAATGCCTCTACTCTTTCTTCATCCCTGTTTGCTAGGTGACTATCTTCAATAAATATCAGTGCAAAGTTTTCCTTGGATCTCCTCTTGCCATTAATGTACGTTTAAAAGTCTTTAAAAAAGAAGGTGAATAAGAAGGCACTCACTGACATCCTTTATTAGACTGTGAAAGTTTTCTAAAGGAATCAATAGAAAATCCCTTCACTTCAGTAATTAAAGCAATTGAAACATCTCTGTGACTATAAATTCAAGGACAGTCTTCACTGAATGACAGAGACGGTTTTGTTCTGTTTTTTTACAGTGCAGTAAGATCTTGGTTCACATCTTGTGTCCCCAAGTACTGTGGCAATAAAAATGTAACAATAATACCCATATGAAGAATTCAAATAATTAAATAGTATATATCTTCTTTGCTTTTTACAGAAATACAGCCATTGTCAGATAAGTCTGTGACTTGCTTTTAGTCAGAAATGGCTCAGACTTATAACATCTTCATCCCTTGTAATCAGGATCCTTTTGTCACTGTCACTCAGCGTGCCCTTGGCTACAAGAAGCAGCCAAACAGGCAATTAAACAAAATCTGTTGGTTTGTATTATTTGACTTTGTAAGAGCAGTAGCATCTCCAAGTGGTCTGTGGGTTCAGAATCTCCATTTCCCCTTCTATGCAAGAACCTATAATTTCCCCATTGTTTTTCAAATAAGGTGAAAGGTGTGTGTGTGCGTGCGTCCGTCCTTTAAAATGTTCATTAGGTTGAATTATCATGTAGAGTCACTTTTAGCTGACCAGATCTTACATCTTAGTTAACAAACTGAAATTTCCCCAATCTAGCCTTTCTCCATAGCTAAGTTAAAATGCGTGATGCAAGAACACAAGTTGAATCTACACTCCTTGTAAAAGAAGCAGATGTTGTTGCCAGCATCTCTGAAGCAGAGACAAGCAAAGGCATTTGTTGGTCCAGCTATCTGCAATGCCTGGACATACTTCCACTGTACTTCCACTGCAAGCCCAGAAGCTTCCTCCCTAGGGGACTCTTGGTCTAAATTCTGTTAATGCCTCTGGGTTTTTTACTCCCTCTTCTTGCACTGGGGAATTTATCCCTTTAATTTCCCTTAGCCTGCTGAGGTCAGAGGAGTTATACTGATTAATATGCAGGAGAGGAATTGTTAAAATTAACCATGTAATGGTTCATGTATTATCTGGGACAATTCAACATTCATTTACTTAATGAAAGTAAAGTACAGCTAGCTTGATCCAGAACATATCTGAATGCTGCCATTTCAGGTAAATAAGTTTTGGGATCTAGTTTTCTGGAGTTGGGGCATCATGGAGAAACTCCAGTATCTTGCTTTTAGCTTAGCAATGCCTTCTCTTTGGAAGTATCCTGAAGTTCCGTTACGCTGAGTACAAATTACTTCACTTTCTTCTACCTATGCATTTGGTGGGGATTTAAGGCAGGAATTCTCTCCCATCCATTAGAGTTTTTCCATAGCTGCTTTGCACACCAACAGAGTTTTGATCTGAGAAAACAAAGATTTCAGAGGAGACAAGAGAAGAACATAACAGTGTGGCTATTGATTTCTTTTGTGCTATGAAATGGTTCCTTATTCTCAAGATCTTCAAAACAAACAGAGACAAACCCTTTCCTAAATGAGAAAGGAGACATCATAAAATCCAGATCTCCCTCCTGCTCCCCCCCCCCCCCCCCCCCCCAGTATAAATTATACTATTTCCTACAGGAGCATAACACTCCTGATCTTAATATGGGAAAAAAGGTCCCCACTGCAGGAAATGCATGTTTCTCTTGCTCAGTTCAGACTCTTTAACAGACAAAGATGAACTGATGAGTTTCTTTGGCAGTGATTATCCCACAACAGCATTTCATTAAGTGGCGTGGGGGATTTCCTCTTTACTTCCGCTCCAGGCTTACTCACAGATCCCACAGATGCGGATCTCTCAAAGGACAGCCTTTTTTTTCCCTACCGAACCTCCAAGAATTTGAAGATTCCTTTTAGAAAAATAAATTTCCCTTTTATTGTGACTCAGACTCATTCAGTCCAATCCAGCCTATGCAAACACACATACAGCTTTAAATTAGCATTTGTGAACAAGCTGGGTTTCTTTGGCTGTTTGCTGAGACTTGGCAGTTCAGTTCCTTGAGGAAAAAAGAAAGAGAGATTCACGTCTATTTATGGCTTGATTTTCAGACATGCTGAGTACCTCCTGTGGACTTTGAGAGCTGTTCCTCTGAAAATCAGGTCACCGATGTGGTGCTGGAAGGAGAGAGCACAAGGAAAAAGAAGGGCCCTGATTTGCAAACACATGTGTTTGTACGATTTGGGGAAGAAAATAAAATTAATCAAGAAACCAGTTTTTAAAGGTCTTGTTTGGAACTAGGGCTGAACTCCATATTTCAGGCTGAATTCACAACTGAGAAATGCCCGTGTGCAGAAAAGCACTGATGGTTGTCTGCTTTCTAGCATAAGCAGAATACATCTTACTTCATTCCCCAGCTAGCTTGCTAGTAAATTACTCAGAGATTTATCTGTTAGTGCACATCCAGCACTGGCTGGAGAGCTTGCCCTCCTCCTGTCTGCCTCAGCTGCTTGTCACTGTCTCCAGCCAGAGGTTTCTCTCCTTTCTGCATGTTACTGAGCAGCTGCTCAATGGGAGCAGTCACTAAGTTATTCAGTTGAAGTAGACCAGCTAATACATTTTAAAAAGTAGGTCTTTGACTAAAATGCAGTAGGCAGTGCACATGTGACCTGTTCAGCTGTGGATCTGAGCAGGGTGGTGTTCTTTACCAGAGGTAATATCTTGCCTTAGTTTAGAAAGCTTATTTTTGACTCAGAATTTCTCTCTCTCTCTGTGGCACCCAACATTACAACCACAGTGGCACAGAGAGTAGCTGTTACAAGTCCAAACTACTAGAGATTTTTTTTTAAAATATTTTTTTTCCAAAACTTATGATACTTGGTTCCTAAAGTAAACCTAAAATTTAGGTCCCATCTAAACTAAATATAACCACACTGCAACAATGCACTGGTCCATTTCTTATTAAGAATTAGGAAAAAATTGTGCATACATAGTAGATTTTTATTCCCTCACCATCTGCTAAGACAGGGTTAAAGGTAAGATTTCCAAAGGTACTTAAGCTCACAAAGTGAGAATTTCTTACCTTTCAAGGACATTATAATTGCAGGTAAGTTGTTCTGTAGAATAGATTTCCATTAAAAGAGAAAGAAAAACAAAACTAAAACCACTTGTGTTTTGGGGCTATATAGCTTTCCTAGCTTTTTGACAACCAGAAGATATTAATAAAAATGTGATGTTTTTCTAAATTTCCAATACCTTCCAGTAACTCTAAATTCCACAGTAAATATTTAAATTCTAAGACTACTTTTGTAGGTCAAATTCCTTTAAATGGAACTGGAGCAATTGCTATCGAGGACAAACATTAAAGAAAAAAAATTAAAAAAAGAATGCAGTAAATTTGGTAGTCTGGGTCTCCCTGCAGGACAGAATGATGCTAGTTATTTAATTACAAATAGAATAAAATACCTTGTGATTTGTTATTTATTGATCAAAAAATAAAAACCCTTTTGCCAGTTTCCTGCAAATATGCAAGCTTTGGGATTTGGCATAAAAGCCCAAATGGATAAAACTGCCTCTGACCTGTATCCTAGTCCTGCCAAGCGGGTTTGAAACAGAAATTCCATGAAATAAGGGGTGAGTGGAACAGTAACCCTTTTATTTGTATCACCTACCATGGGTCTTTTATAGCCTTTTTAATCTAGGTTATTAAATATCAGTACAGATATGTCTTATGGAAGTTGCTTGTAAAGCTGTTTAAACAACACCAAGAAAACTAGAAAACCTGCTCATCACAAAACAGGAGTGAGATAAGACCAACATTGTCACACTGAAAGGCGATTTATATTGGAAGATGAAATAATCCACCTGAAATGTTCAAAAGCATCTAAATTTAAAGCAGAAATCCCAGTAATTACTATCTAAGCTGGGTATACGGTCTCTTTAGACAGCCTTAAAAATAGAACCTCTATGGATACAGGAAACTCTTTAAAGATTATTGTCCAAGCCTGCTCTATTTATTTCTTGCAAGAGCATCGACAGTATGTCAGACTGGTCCCTGCCCAAAGAAATCTCTTGCAGCACACAGCCGTACGGAGATCAGAGAAGGGCAACAGCAAAAGGGATTTACTACGCATGATACCTTACAGATGTAGCTGTCTAAACAAAAGTAATTGGGGAAAAACGACTGGTGTTTATGCTTAGAAAGACAGTGATATCTTGATCTTTAAGCAATAAATCAGATCTTTAGCTACTGATACATTTTAAAACAAAAGTTACTTATATCTGTTTATTGGCTGAAATGATTTTGAGCCAAGTTCTTTATTTCTTCTGGCTTCTGTCATTGTTTTTTTCCAGGAAGACTTTTGGCTGACTGGGTGACTGCTGATCAGTAAGAATGAATGCAAAATGCATGTAATGACAGGCAAATTTCAGTAAGCCCATACACTTAGGAGGGCTGGGTTCTTTTCCTGGTTTTACTCTGAGAGGCTATGTGATATTGGACAGTTCAGTACAGCTTCCAATGCTTTGTTTCCCTTGAAGATAATATTCCAGATGTTTTTCTGGAAGTATTTCCAGACATACAACACCTGGCAACACTGGACATCCAAGCAGAATCTACTTTGTTATCCAGCTTTATGCAAAACTCCAGAAAAAGCCAAAACCATCTCTCAGGCCAGTATGTACTCTGCATGTAGAAAACACTTTCATTCCACTTTATTTCTTAATATGGTAATTCTTAGAAGCATTGCCCTCATATCACATTTAGAAATATGGACAAATAAAGAACCTAATTCAGCCACAAAGACTGAAAGATGTCCTGAAAATATTTAAACAGAACATCACATCTCAATGTTTAAAAGTCTCTGTCCAGGCCTAAAAAATGGTTGCTAAAAGTATTATCTTTTTCCAAAAGTCCTAGCACGTTGTCGCACTTCTTGGAATCTCTTCTGCTCTTGAAATCATTTACTGTTGGTAATATTTTTTATTATTTAATGTTGAAATATTTCAAGAAAGGCCTCATGTCAGCTGCAGGAGGCTGGATGTAAACATACAGAAGGGAGAATGTATCTGTTTATCATATATATTTTTAATATCTTCCCACCTCTCAGGTCCTGTTTGTGGCCTATTTGAATTTTTTCTCTTCTTCCCTCAGCAGAGATGGTGTCCTACCTCTTACTATGCTACTCATCCTTGTGACTGTCACACAGTCACCTGTGTAGTCAGGGACAGTCTGCCCTGCTCGTAATAACGCTGAAACATCAGACCTTTATACACCTGCTCCTGAAAATCCAAATCTACCAAAACGTCTGCAGGAAATCAATCAATCCAAACGGTGTTATACTTTTTTCCTTCAGCTGAGTTCAAATTGTGTGCCTTGCTTTTGTCCCTGCTCATTGCAAGATCATTGGTTAGATGACTTTTCAAGATCCTTTACAACTCAAATTAATCTATAGTTCTATGATTCTCTTGGAGAGTTAAAACTGGTGTGGTATTTTTCCAGGCATAATACCTGTGATTTGTAGGCAAACTTCCAGCAAACCAGCCTGCCTCACCCTAAGCAGGTGAATCAAGGTGTCATACACCATTGTTTGGTCAGATGCTTGACGTATGATGAAATAGTTGCTTCTGGATCCTTCCATGGTGGTCCTCCTGTGTCAGCTCAGGAAAGCCCACCGTTTCACTGGGTGTGTCTCAGATGGCCAACTAGACTTGCTTCTTCCTTGGTAGAGCAGTTACCAGTCACAGAAAATAGTGCAAATTTTTATTTGCACTGAGATCACCAGGCTTCACTGATAATGCTCACTGAAAAACAGGGAGATGGTTCCCTTTTATGTTATATCATACTCTGAATACTCTGGTAGACATTCACATGTCAGTTGTAACCTCTTCAGACACAGGTTTACTCTCAAAGACCCTGTGAGAGCACAGTACTGCTGTCCTGGCAAACCTAAATAATCAGAGCAGGTCTAGACATAGGCAAGGAAGTTGTGATGCTTTTTTTTTTTTTTTTTTTAACCCAAATCTTTTCAGTGCACCAAGATAATAAAACAGGAGTGATGGAGAAATCTAAGAATCCTAAAATTAGAGCAGGAAGTTTTGAGGTGGTTTTTGCTCTTTTTTCTAATTATAGATCGAAAATACGTGGTTTGTGTTACTTTTCCGCTAGAAGTTAACAAACTGAACCATTTACACACTCACTTTGCTTGTTTTCTTCTTGTTTCTTATTTTTTTCAATGCAAACCCTTCCTCTGAATGGCTCCCACAGTTTGAACTACTTATCTACAGGTGCTGAAATATTTGATGCTTTAAGATAGAGTGATATGGCCCACTCTCTCCACCCACATGTCTATGGGGTTTGAAAACCAGTCAGTCAACAAGACAGGCTTGTTTGTATGTCTTCAATATTCTCACCCCCACAGCTGTCTAAAAAAAAAAAAAAAAAAAAAAAGAACTGTCTTTCTTTAAGCAAGCAGTGATGTAATGGTGCTTGTTAATGAACTCTCAGTGGTATCGTGATTACAGGACTTTCCATTAGAACGTCTTTTCTGGGTCTTCTCCAAGAAACAAATTCAAATGTAATCACCTCATGAGTTGCAATGGAAATAGCCCTAGAGTACCACTCCAGTGTTTCAAATCAGCAAGCTTATGAGGAAAATTATTCTGTGTGTTTTAATAGCGATTTCCTGCAGTCCTTTTCTACACCTTTCACTGTCTTGCAAGAGTTCCTCATGTTTTTAAGAAAGCACGGAGTTGGAGAGGACAAGGAAAAAATGCACATAAAATTTTGCTAAATAAAAGAAGAATAAAGCTAGAAATAACAGACTTTATGAGGTTCTACAACACTGTTCCAGCTTCCTGTTACTGCAGGCAATAAGGACTCATATAATCCCCTTCATAAATTGAGCAAACTCCATCCTCAATCTGCTTCGATTACTTCGTACTTACTTTGGAAATCTGTTCAAGAACCTCACTACAGTGAAGAGTGGAAACCTTATTGTTACTAACCTGCAACTGTTCAAGGCCAGATTAGTTTTTGTCTCTGTCATTTCCAACTGATTTTCCATGTTGTACTAAAAGAGTTCTTTGTGTTTCTTAAGAGTCTCCCTGGTTTTCTTCCACCTCTGAAATGTTCCCATTCTCTTCTGTGTTGATGATATTTCCTGACTTCATGTCACCAGCACATTTTATTAGTCTCTTATTATTATGTTTGTGCCATGGTTTCTAATAAAAATAGTAAGTAAGATGCGTTTTAAAACTACTTCTAGAGGAACTCCTTTCCTGTTTAGCACAATGCATGGTTTTATCTTCTTTCACTAGCTCCTTACTGGATTTATGATTCATTTATTAATTTACATCTTTTTCAGATTAATCTACAGATTCCCACGTGACAACAACATAATGTTGAAAGCCAGATAGATTTAATGTACCAAAGTTTCTTCATCTAAAATTCATTTCTCATTAAAAGATATGGAGCTATTCTGCTCAATCTGTCTTTGGTAAGTTCATGAGACATCCCTTGCACAGTTTTAAATACTTACTCTACAGCACTGCACATAGTTAAGATCAAGCTAACTTTAAAATTATCCTCTTACACATTTGATATTTTCTCATGAAATTGCTCTCAGGAGGAGAGCTATAAATGAGAAAAGTGGTGTTTGTCAGTGATGTCTACAGCTGGTAATAGAAAGGATAGAGGGCCTCATCCACAAGTACATATATCAGCTGGAATCTTTCCACTGACTTAGCAATCTGCAGATCAGTCTTACAGTAGTTCAGAAAAACACTGCTTCTCTTTAAATTTTATTTTTAGGAAAAACTTTTTGTGGCCCAGCTACTGAGACAGACAAGGAATACATATGGCATTATAAGACAGAACAAATTTTATTTCACTGGCTATTTTGTAACTAATTTTCCCATTATTGGTTCTAGCTAAATTTTTCAAAATTAGTGAGGAATACATTACAGTTATATGATGATTAACTATCTAGTCTGAAAAACTTTCCTTCTCTAACTTTCAGAGTGTAAGATCAGAAAATACTGCTTCTGGACCTCATGTATACAAGAAGAACAAAACAATTACTATGAAATTATGATCAAGTCATTATGGAGCAGTCATAGCAATATCAACACTTGTTACCAAAAGATGGCTGTATTTTATTATAGAACCATTCAGTAGCTAAAGCAATTATTCTGGGATCAGAAACTGAGTTATGGCATTGATTCATAAAACAGTCATGTGTTTATGTTTAGGGCGTTGAAGTATGTGCATAAGTAGTGTTTAGAACAGGCATGTTTCCTTCAAGGTTGAAGTTAGGAATTTTGTACTGCTCTGTTAAGTAGTTAACCCATGGCATTAAAATAGTACATAGTCAAGAGTGCCTTGAATCCTCAGCACTCGTGACTGAGTGTATGTTTGAAACCATATCAAGTTCACCATATCATTCTAGTTACAGAACCAAACCATAGTATAAATCTTAGTCTTCCACGCTGAGAAGAGGTGAATGGAAACCAGGCGCCAGTTCTTCAGGGAAAACACAAGCTCCTACTTCATGGTGTGTTCATTATCTCTGTGTTCATTTAATTAGGGATAAACCCTTTGTTATTCCAACTGTTCAGGTTCTTGAAACAGTAATCAGGGTCTCTTTTCCAGCTACCAGCAAGCCCGCCTACTTTGAGAAGTACCCTGACATTATCGAAACAGGCGAGACAAGACACATCTGAGCTTTGGCAGAAAAAAACCAAACAACCTCCCCTACCCACACACAAAAAACCAAACTAAAAAACAAGAGAGTGAAATCCATCTGTATTATAAATTGGGCAAGTGGGGGTGCTGTTTGTTTTACCCCTCATGTCTCTCTTTTAATCCCTTGGCATGATTTCCAGCAGGCTTGCTGCTGGCCCTTTTGCTAGCTCCCAGGCTTCAGTGGGGGGGTCGTTTCGGTACTCCTCTTCCACAGCCTGCCAAGAACTCAGTTTGTAAGTTTACCAGGGATAAACTTTACCTTCAGGCTATACACAATCTATATGGTTTTAGATGTCTAAGTATTTCAGTGACCTTTTTTAAGAAGTGCTGAAGAGAACAAGGAGGAATTCTACACAATGAAGTGTCAAATGAAGTGCAGATAATAGTTCTGAAGTCCTAGACATTTTCACCTGTTCTCTGATCTGGCTGTGAAGCAACAGGTAAAGAGCTAGTTGTTACTTTTCATGACACTGACCCCATCTTTTTATTTTTAGTATGTGGGGAAAGGGTCAAAAAAAGGGTTAAAGAGCAGAGTCTCCATCAAAGGATGATATAATCATGGGTTGTAGCTATTAATGGGCATTTTAGTAACTATTCATCAACAGGGATTTGCACTCTGTATCTTGTAGAACTAGGGACAGGAGTAAATCCAAAGGAACGGGAGACAGTGTTGTCGTGATTAAGCCACACGAAATACTCTGGTTTGGACTGAATAACATTCAATGGAAAAATACATTTTTTTGTGGGATTGTCAATATCCTTTAAAATCCATTTTCTGTGTAACTGCATGCTCCCATACCAGTGTATACATTGCTTGGCCATTTTTTCTAAAATACAGGAAGAGCTCCTCTAGAAAAAATCAGCAGAGGAGTAATGGAGGTGAGTTCTTGCCCTTGTGCTTTGAGACAAATTGTTTCTAAACTGCACAGCCCCTGAGCTTGGTTACGGAAATACAGCCCTCAGTGAAATAAAAAAAATATTGTATATAGGAAGGATTTTAGGAAAAGTTTAATAATTAGATCACATCTCAAATAATATTTTACATTTCTTTACAGCAGGGAAAGCATCATGAATGTTTTGGGGTTTTCTCTTTGATCTCTGTCTTAGCTCTGCCTTCAGTTTTTTGCTAAATTTGTATATCTACCAGACTGACATAAAAAGGTGGAAATCATACAACCTAGTTTTTAAATGTATTTGCCTGTAAGGCTAGTAAAAAGGATAATTTTTTTTTAAATGGGAAAAAAGAAAATGAACTGGTAGTGCACTGTCAGATTCTTAATGCAAATCAGTCAAACCTTTACAGACTGACCACTTGAGTTCAGCTTTAAGAAACTCAGTCTGTTGCTGATTGGAGTTGACATATCTCTTCGACTGATCGACTTCACAAGCTAGAAAAGCTGTATGGAAGAGGTGCTGTGGTTCTGAGTAAAAGAAGAAAAGAATTCCACTGTGAAAGTGTCTGAAACCCTTGAAGCTATGTCTAAACTGATGCATGTGATACTACTTCTTCATGGTCTGGATGTGAGCCCCACTGCATCCAAATCCCTGCTTACTGTTCAGTCTATGTGACTTCAGGATCCTGACTGTGTTGATCTGGCTGCCACAGACATCCTTTGGCATGCAGTCTTCCTTCAGAATAGACCAAGTGCCACAGTGAGAAGAGCAAGTCTTTTTTTCAATCCTACTATTCCCATTGTTGCAGGAAACATCCTTCTCTGGCAATTAGAAACTTGCAACAAGTTTCCAGCCTTGAGTCATGCATGGTCAGTTTTCACTCATTCAGCTTTGTACTGACATGTTTCTATAGCTTTAATAATTGATTCTCTCCATGAAATATACCCTGGTGCATTAAGAGGGAGCAATGGCATCCCTTCTCAGCATTAATTTTGACATACTAAGCAAGCAACGCTTCCAGGCTCCTCTTACAAGTGAAACTCTTCCTTTCATTATTGGTTTGCATGAACATGTTCTACATTTCCATAAAAAATCTGTGGGTTTATATATGTGTCCAGGATTTCTGTCTCATTTAAAGCTGCTGTGTATTAACTCTGATCAGGCTGGGTCCAAAAATCTTTCTGCAGGACACGTTGAGCTCAATAGTACATCGACTTGGTCCAGCACTTCCCAGAAGCATTACCCCTGGACATTGTATCCTTGGAGGTGTCATGCTTACTGCTCAGGTATTAAACATGTGCTGTGCAAGCATGCAGCGAGTCTGAAGAGCTGCAAAACATTAAATTCAGTGCATGCATATCTTATCACTGCATGTAGGTCCATCTGGGAAATCTGCGGAGGAATAGGGCAGCTGTCCTTGTCTCAGTAACATCCCTTACCTGTTTCCAATTGGAATGGGCAGAGCTGATGGTGACCGAACACACCAACTATATGCACGACACTTGCAGCATCTCATCTAACACAATTTCAGTTTACCTTTTACTTGGCCAAATCCCAGTGTTGTCTCAGAGCTCTCTGAAACTGATTGATGCACTCAGATCTCTCTTTCTGTACCATATTCAATCAAAGTGAACACAGTTCATAGCAGAAATTATTGTCATTAATATCTGGTGTCCAAATGAACTTCTGATATTCTCATCTTTTACTACACGGTTGATACAATTCTGGATTTGTACCACTAGCAAATTTCATTAATACAGGCCAAATTTTTGTGACAAGGTCTCTAACTGGATATTTTAAAGAAACTATTAGTTCTTTCTTCCTTAGCTAGTCCCTTATAGTTTTGTTTAGCTCTCCAATCTAACTGAGGAGTCCAGTCACATGCATCTAATTAATTTCAAAACTGTTTCTAAAAAACCCGCCAGTTTGATCCTTCTGGGTGCCTGGTATCATTTGGTCTTTTCAACATAGATAGATATGCTACCTGAACTACTTACGATTCTATTTTTATTGTAACTGTAACTTTGCTCCAATGGGGCAAAATTCTCAGAAGATGAAAATTCAAGCTAATACCATGGTACATTAATAAAGAATATGGCCTGTATTTTTCATGGTACGGATGAAGTAACCTACAACACTTTTTCAAAAATCTTGTTCATAACATCCCTGTATTTGTTGGCTGAATATTTTTACAGAAGTAAACTTTTCCAAATCAAATAAAAGGAGACTTTTTTTTCTTACAGACACAGTGACCACTTTGACTTTTAAAAGCAGTCTGCATTGGTCAACTCTTCTTCCTGGGGAAATATTGCAAACACTGAAGTGAGAAAAAACACTTTTAAAGTGTTGAATTTGAGACTCAGTACATGAGAAAACTAGATAGAGGGGTGGGTCACACAGGATAAGACTCACGCCCAGATGCTCTTGTTCACATGTGCGTACCTTTTGGTAAGTCAGTTGCAACAGTTGTAGGTTTAAAGATTACTGCTACTGTGATTTACTGCAAAAGAACGTTATTGATAGTAGGCACAAGGCATTACTTCAGTAACGTCTCACTCCATTCAGCTAAATTCTGCTTAAATCACTGTAGTCTTAAGCACTCTTGAACTAGTTCAGTAAACATGGTTTTAATATAAGCAAGGATTGGGCAACAGCAAATCAGTGCCAGAGCTTGGAAAATAACCCAGGACTACTGGCCTTCAAATCTATGCACTAATTAATGCAAACATTTCCTCCCTCATCTAGCAAGTTAGGACTGCAAAGGATACAAAATGAAAGTGGAGGGTTTGTCTGTGCTATTTTACTAACCTGCATCTTGTAAATGTTAGTTACAATTGGACCTTCAGTATAAATTCCAGATTGCAGAGATCACTGTTCTCAGTCAGATACTTTTCTGATTCATTGATGTGCTTTGTTTTTCCTGGCTTCGCATTAAGGGAATTATGCCTCACTGAGTTGTGTAACAAGGATCGGGAGCTGATCCTTGGCTAAAGCAACACTCACGCAGATACTCAGCCCCAGTAGAGCTACTTTAATTCTGCCAACTGACCAACAGCACTTTTCTTCTGCTTTTTTTCTTTTTCCATTGGCTGTGAATGGTCATTTACTGGCTTGAGTTCGGTCCTCCTGACAGGAAGGGTTTTCTTGCGGATAATAGAATATAGCCAGGGTGTCTGAGCCTCTGTTGGGCTTTTTTATAACAGTCTGAATCAGTGCTTTTCAAACTGTTTTCATTTTGTTACTCCCTGAATATCTTCAAGGGGAGGTGCAAGCCTCTGTGTAATAAATTTAAGCCTCCCGAGAAGATGTTCAGCACAGTCTAGTTGACAAACTCTTCAGAAGACCTCTGGGATTGCAAACTGAGAATAGCTGACCAGACCCAAAACTTTATACGTGGACTCACATAAGGCAAGAACATTTTCAATCCAAGGCTTGAGATGAGAGAAATATTTCCAGTGATAACTTTATATTTTTGTTTAAAAGCCCGTCCTCCATTAATGATCTTTCTGCTACATTAAACCTTTTGCTTTGTCAACTTATTAATTGCCACAGTGATGAGTTCAGAAATTTCCAATGATATCAAGCCTTTCATTTCTAAATACACTCGTCACCTTCTGAGCTTTTGAATTTGTGGAAAGGAGAGTGGAAATAATGAGGTACAGTCCAAATTGTGGTGGAGGCTGAAGAGCCTTTCCTTTCTTAGACAATGCACCGATGGGAGAAACTTTAAGGGAATTTTCCTGGGTATAATCAGTCGTCACACAAACAAGGCAGCCTGCAGCATCAGTTAGTCACCACAAGCAAATCTTTTGTTTCCACACCTAGGTAGGAGCATGCAATGGTATTTCGCTGTACCTACACACACAGCTTTGCCTTTTTGTGGGTGAGTCAACAGCCCTGTGTGCTTTTCTAACCTTTTCTCCCACCCAAAGCGTAGATGAGTAACTTCTCTGTTTTATCGTGGGGAAACAGGGTGGTGAGGCTGTCTCTGTCTCACACAAGACACAGGCTGGGAAAGAGGACTTCATAGGCAGGGGTGAGGAGGGAAGAATTGTTTCCCTTGAAGGCTAAAGATGTTCTGGGATCTCAATCACGTGTTGTAAGGTGATAATTCAGAAAAGTTTCAGGCGTTCCTGATAACTAGAGAAAAATCCTGAGAAACAGGACTCAAAAGGTGGATTATTGTACAGACAGTTATTTTCAAAAGATCACCAATTATTTCTGGTTTTATGTGTACAGATCTAGAAACATAATGCAAGGCACTGTATTTTTAATATGGTAACTTGGAAGATTAATAACTTTCCTTTTGAAGAGTAACTGTCAGTCGAACTGCCACGTAAGTATACTGGTACAAGATTAATTATGTTTTCAGGAGTTGAGAGAGTCAAATTTGTCTCAGCTGATACTGTTTTTCCTTTCTTTTCTTGTGAAGTCAGAGGTTTGGTTTCCTTTCTGTAGAAAGTGACCTGAAAAGAAGTGGAAACTTGTTTTCTGCTTTAGACACGTGATTGCAAACAAAGGAATCCATCTACTCTGCATCAAATATACACATTATAGACAGAGCTTATTCTGAGTTATCGGGGACGTACTGGTCTGAAATAACTCATTAACCAATGAAACGTATGAAAAAGACCGATACTTCCAACAAAAGATGTATACCAAAACTCTCATATAGTCACCAAAAGCCTATCAGGGACATGGTTTAAATGGTTCCATCTCTACAAGGTTTGCGGTCTAACAAGTTTTTGAGATGTCTATTACATGACTGATGGAAGCTCCTGACCATGTTAGGGTGAGATTTATGTGGTTCTAGCCTTTCTGGAGCAAGAATCTGCTTTGTCTTTGAACACACACAGTCCTCTACTGGTTTCCAGTTAGCTTTCATGCACATGGTTGTACAAACCTCGTAAGATTTAAATTGATTGTAGGGAGCTTGAAATAATTTTTGTTTCAACAGCTTCACCCTGTCTCCCTCATTTGTTGCATACAACTTGCCCACACCAGGATCAGCATATGCAGCTCCTGTAATGCCACATTTCCCATGCAAATCTCCACAAGGCACCCTTACAGACCCTAACACACTCAGCCATGAACTCTGAAAGAACTCTTCACAACAATGAAAAGGTAAAAATGCCCAGGGATCCACCTCCATAGGGAAATCCTGAAGAAAACAAGTATTTCTTGAAAACGAAACATCCTACGTGACTTCTGACTTTGGGGGTGCTCATCAACACACTGGGTATGATATAAAAGCCTGAGTAAGAAAGATCTACACAGGTATAGTCTGGATATGCAACAAGGGGAGACATCCTCCTTCTAGCCCTGTGCACATTTATCCTTTTACACATTTTCAGTGCCATTCAGCTAACCAATTTGACTGACCAAAGAGTGTAATTATTGCCATATACACTGCTGACACGATCCTCAGTTGTGCATGTGTGACACAGCAAAAAGTCCAAGGGATTTTATGGCGTGAAAACAAAGTTGTAGTAATCAACCAAATCTTGCTTAATTGGTGGAAGCTGAGGGCAGAATTGGACACTGTCAGGTTACCTTTATGCTGTACACCCACAGTCATCTAGTTGAATACTGCCTACACAGCAATCAAAACCTTCTGGATTTGCTTCCAATGTGATAAGCAATGATGAATGGAAAATCTGTTCAGTGATAGGTCCTTCTTGTGTGGAAGGAGGCATAAAAGGAGTGGGGAATACTGTGACAGAGGAGAAAGTGAAGTACAGGGGACACTGCATCCTCTCTGAGGGTAATTGTACGACTTACAGCTGGGATAGGAGTCCTGGCAGTGAAGAGAGGAGGAAGGAGAGGCAGTGAGAAAGGCCACGTACAAAATGACCATCCTCTCTGAAACCAAGCCTGAAAAGCCTGGTAACCAAAGATTAGAAATGCCTTTTTTAACTCTGGTCAGTGTCTCAGTGAGAAACCTGTGAGGCGGACTTTTTTTTTAAATTATTTTTGCAGGTGGGGGCAGGGAGGAAATTGAGAGGGATTTATGTTCAGTCCTTTGTTGCTTTCAGAAGCAGCATGTTTTGTTTATCTAAGTGCTGACAGTCAGAGAGGGAAACTGAACCTCTAATCTCAGGAGAAGATAAGCCATTACCTATTTCAACACCATCTTCATATTTTCCTCGACTGCAGCTATTTTTTGTTTCCATGGATAGGGATTACTGACTAACCCAGTCTCGCAGAAAGTTGATTTTTCATCTCCCAGAGTTAAAATAAGCAAAGATCACAGCCTGGGAGAATGGCGGGTCTGTGCTAAGGCTGCTTGTCCCCAAAAGACCATCTTGCTTTAAGCAGTGGATATGTTCTTTGCTTTGATGGGAAAGTGAAAGTGAAATATAAGTACCATAAATGCTGGTACTGAGCTGATGAAGTATTAGAATTATTCACTCAGCCAACCAAACCTGTGCTTCTCATCCACCCTAAAGTCCAAATAAGGACTCCATTGTAAAAACATTCTAAAGTCTTTTTATCAATAATTTCATGCCTCACAAAAATAGACTCGTATTTGATCCCTGCTGGGTGCTCCTAGTCCCCCAACAGACACATGTCAGTGGCTGTGGTAAAAAGTGCTCTTCCAGATCATATAGATTGTGGTTATAAATAAAACCAGATTCTTGTAAGCTCCTCTCAGCCTAGATTTATTTATAACCTCACAAAAAATCCTCATGACATGCTGCGCACTAGTATATTTGGTTATGCTTTGGTGAGTTACATACTGAAGTAGAACAATATTATGCCATTCGACGATGGTAAAATTTCATGTGTAGTTTCATGTTGAAGACTTTCTGGAAATTATCAGAAACTTTGAAGCATCCATTTCCCTCCTCTCGCCCTTTTAAAAATCTTATGTTTTTCCTTAAAAGATTCTTTTGTCCAACAGTGAGTCCTAGAAGCTTCTTTCATCATCCAAACAATGGCTTCTCACAAAAGAAGTTTTCTTCATTCTAAAATAAGTGAGGCTTGTGAGATAGGGGAAGGGGATTTTTATTTGTAAAAAATACTTTGCTTGAGTTTTCTTCCGTGAATGACAGTGAAATGTTGAGGTTTGGGGTGGGAGCTGAGGAGACATTTCTTCCCAGCACCAGTTCCACTGTCAGCATCATCCAGCACTGAAGCTGATCATAGAAAGGGATGGATTTCTGACACATTTTCAGCCTACTCCATTAACAAAATTTCAGCCTATTCTTTCCCCTAACTTTCCAGCCATCTATAACAGTCTCTAGCAGGGGTATTTTGTTTTGCTTGTCACTGAACTATGAAACACAGTAACACAGTCTAAATATGTAGATGAATCAGATATCCTGAGCATGTATTCTGGTCTTTTGAGTTATTCTTTAAACTGCACTATGAGATTTTTTTTTTTCTTATTCTCTGTAGCACAGCTAGCAAAAAATGTTAAGCATTGATAAATGTTAAATGGCTTTTTATGTTAACCATCTATCTTTTTTTCAGACCTACATCTTCTGTAAATATGTGTTTTAACCATACTGAGTGGAGGAAACAGCTAACCCCAGAGTGTGTTAGGTTTTCCTGTTCTAAGCAGGCTTGAAACCAATTAGTTTGTAAGCAATGAAACCACAACAGCAAAAGCCAAAACCTTGTTCAACTGGGGAACAAGCACTACTTCTTACATATCAATTCCAAGAATGTTTTCACTTTGTGTTACCTGGCTGTTGAACACCATCAGGTCAGTTATACTTAGGTTTTCTGCTTTCATCTATAACCAATACTAAATTTCAAAATAAAGAAAAACCAGGTAGTTACTCAAAAATGAGACACATGATGTCAAATCATATCTAAGTATTCATTCATAAAACGTAGTGACTATCAGAACCCTTTTTTGTTCAATGTTACTTATTTTACTTATTCTAATTGATCAAAATTGGGTTTACCAAAACATCCATTTTAAAAGATTTTCTATAAATAGTCCCTTTCTGTAATAACGAGTTTTAACAAAACTCTGAAGCGCAGGGCCATGAAAATGTTGATTCTGGAGGTCAAACCCAGGAAATGCTATTCTGATTTCTGCATTATGACCAACATACCTGATTCAGAACAAATCTGATTAATGATTTGTCATCACAACAACTTTCAGTGGAATCTCCTGTGTTCAATTACATTTCAAAGGGCTCATGTTTAGATCTGAAACCCAAGCAAATGTTATCCCAGACAGCTGCTCTTTAAAACATTCCTCTGTCATTAACCTCTGATTCTTACATGTCATCAGCAACAGTTTTTTACACACTGCAGTTCTTCTACGGATAAGCATCAAGAGCCAAATACAAACAGAACTATTGAGATACTGATCAATCTCATCAATAATATACACTACTGAAAGTAAAAAGGTGGTGGTTTATTTTTTAATGGACTTTTTATCTTTTTTGATTTCTTCAAATGAATATTAATTTCCAGGAAAGTGAAGAAATATTACAGTATTATGACTTTGACAAGATCTTTGCATTTCTGGTAATGTGGTTTTTCTGCTTTTAGTTTTTCACATGTACAAAGTGTTATATGAAAGAGGGATAGCAGACTCACTTAACAAGACCTTGTTTTGTGTGAATAAAATATATGCTGTGATTCAGGTTTAGAGGGATAAGAGGCTTGAAATCATTTAGTAAAAGACTGAAAGGAAAAAAGAAGACATTGTGATAAGATCTATATATACATGATGCAATTGCTGCTAACAGATTAACACTTCTGCTCCTGCAGATATCACACTCACACACGCACAGAGGGAAGTGCTAATGTGTCTAAATACATGATTTTAATTAACTGCTCACAAACACTGTGCAGCCCTCTGACAGACTCCTAATATCTTCAGTGCGTGTACGACCTTCTTAGCAACAGTGATTGCATCTGCGGGCCAAATTCTGGTGAGCATAGGTTATATGTGCCTTATAAGCCTTGCAAGCCCAGGATGCTTCCCACATAAATATGTTGATGGGAAAGGAAGCCCTTGTGTATGCTACAAGCAGGAATGCGCTAGACACCAATGAAGCCTTGAATTTGGTTTCTAATCATTAAATAACCAGGAGCTCTGACACAAGAACCGAGCAACTGCAGAGAAATTATTCTATCTTGGGGCATGTATACAATGGAGACAGTGAAAGTCCTGATCTACTCCTTGATTTTTGATGCTCATAAGCCTGTAGTAGGTCCGTGCCTTTAAGTGCCATATCTAGTGTACGAACTGATCCTGTGCCATCACAGCTCCAAAGGACCGAGAAATGGTTTACTCATTTCTTCATCACCCATGTGAGCAATGACAAGACGGGTCATGAGTGACCTCAATATGACATCACACATTGACTTCTGTGTATCCTGTAGCTCTCTGGTGAATTAAACTTTTTCTAGCACTAGAACCATGGCTCTTACGTTTACTCCTGATATAAGGTAACTGCGCTTGATAGGACAGCTCCACCTCCTCTGTTGTTTGTAGTCAAATTATGTCATGATTGTTCCCCATCCTGTGATTTTTCATGTGTGCTTGGTATTCTCTCAAGTACTTATGGGTTTGAGGGGACTGAATTTTTTTTCACTTTTTTCTTCCAGTGATTGATCCCAAGGTAGCCAGAAGATTTAATGACCTTCACCTATTTTAGCAAAGAGAAGAAATGGGGAATGGAGACATAATCCCTGCACTAGGGGAAGGCGGCATTCTAATATCGCAATGTTAGTGGAAACTATCAAAGCTCTCATATTTCTATTGTTATTGCATAAAACCAATAAAAAAAGTTTTGCTCACAGATAAATCTGGGTAAATCTGGTAAAAGTTCCATATTTCTGAGTCTTATTATGGCATGTCAAAAGCTTAAGTAAGCACAATAAACTCTAGTACTTTCTTTGCAGGTTGTTATTGTCAGTGGGCTCTTGATACCACGCCAAACCAGTAAGCTCTGGTGCAGAATGGGTGTGGGAAAAACACACACTGAGATCTGCATTTAGCACATTCCAGGTCAGCTGGAGGAGATGACATACACAAGGTTCCGCCACTGACTAGGAAGCTTTTGAAACTAGGTTCCCAACCTCAGTTCAGTCATTGACCTGATTCTTTCCCTGTTGTACCTCCAAGCGTCTAACTAGCTAACAAGCGCAAGAGAGGTTGTGGTGCTGCAGTGTGAATGTGTGAATTACAGGCTTACTTCTGGAGGAACAGGAGGCAGGAGTCATCTCAGTCTCTGCCTGTGAGACTTGACAACTGTTGCAAGCAGTCTGAGGTATGAAAGGACAGAGGCAGCTACTTGGCAGGAGAAATGAACTGCTCAAAAGAAGCACTGACTTTTCTCTGCTTCTTGTACAGTTAATGTTTCAGACTTTGTACAAAGGCTCTCATAGCAGCCAGAGCATCTCTCTCTCTCTCTCTCTCTCTCTCTCTGTGTGTGTGTAAGTATGTGTGTGGGAGTGTGTGTATAGGAAACAGTCTGCCTAAGACACCCTTTTTGTCTGTGAAAGGAAGTGTTTGAATTAGAAAGAGATTCTTCCAAGGATAAAACATCAGGGACAAATTTATATATAGCAGTAGAAACTGCTTTCTGAACTTCATATAGGAAGGAGTCTGAGATACAGATTTTATAAACAGACCCCTTTGGATCTCTGAGGAGAGGATTTAAAAAGTCAAACACATCCAGGCCATGCCTATAAAAGTAAAAATTGCACTGCCTAGAGCCTTTTAAGCAACAGGCTTATTTCAAACAACAGAAGACTATGGCTGTTACTCTTTCTCTCTCTCTCTCCATGTAGACACATATTGGCAAAAATAACCTCTGACTAAAGATGCTGTTAGTTTACTGATTTTATCGACTATAGCTGTAAGATCCATGGCTGAAATCTTCAGTGAGAGGGTAATTCATTGACACTTGTTGCTGAGCAGTAAGACAGGCAAGTCAGATATCTAGAGATAAAGACCCCTTCCCTTCCTATAGCAAAAGGAATGATCTGGATGGGCCAGGCATCTTTGACTGTCACTTAATGGAACAGTTTGGGTCACTTTTCTTCCATTAGTTGAATAAATGAAATTAATGCACCTGAAAACGAATAGTGAAAAGAGTTACATGGAAATGAAAAGTTACTGCAACACGTATTGGATGGAGACTACAGACAGCAAAAGACAAAAGATGCTGGAAGGGTCTGCTCAAAAGCAGGACCCTTCTGTGAGAAGGATGTAGGATCCTGTATGCCACTAACAGTTTGTAAAAGGACTGTAATGTTGCAGGACCTGTTGGGATGAGTGATGGCAAGATGAAACAGGGTGACAAGCAACAGTGGTGATGTCTGGCAGTAGGCAGTGAAATGAACACAGCAACCATAAACAGCAGGTGCCACAAGAACCATCATAGAAACTGATTTTATGGTCAGCATCATAGCAAGGAGTTCTGATCTTCTCTGTATTACATAGCCCAAGGTTGTGAGTTTGACCTGCAATACAAAGAATTTGGTTTAACCCTTTTGAGCTCAGTTTGCAAACATTCATGTATGAATGCCCTGAGAGTGCTTATGAGTCCCCGGGTTAGTAGCTGGGCTCCCACAGAGCTATGTTTTAACTGTCCTAAGAAACAGACAGTGACTACATGAACATTTTTGTGCTTTGCCTCCAAATCACTTAAAACCAGGTAAACAACTCATTGTGTAAACATGCAATTAAGAGTTTAAAATAAAATATGATACTTACACAGGAAGAACTGTTGGATTTACAAGGAACAGCTCCTGGAAGCAAAAAAGATTTGAGTCATATTTCTTTGCTGCCATTGTCATATATTTGGCACTAATATCTCTACTCCTGGCCATGGCAGAACTAGTGATGGCATTGCTGCAGTATTGACTTGTCTTTGATGCTGCCAGTGACTGTGCAGCAGAATGAGGTAATTTGCAGAGGGGAAAAGCTGCTGCAAATTCCCTTTTCCCTGCTCACTTGCTTCTTGTTGCCAGGTGATTGGGTTGGGTGCCATAAGTGGGATATGTAAATTCAAAACTGGTTGATAAGGATGCATCTGAAGTCTGTGGGGTCCCTGAGTCTTATCGATCATGCCTACAATGTATGCCTTTGCTTACCCCTAGTCCTGGCCATGCCATGGAGCGGGAGATAAAGACACAAAATGCAACCTCTGATGAAACTCCCAGAACCTTTGAGTTATTCCCAGTCACTTTCAGAAAGGCTTCTTTACACAGTCCCTCCAAGCCAAACTGCTCTGCTTTTCCTAGCACAGTGGGAGCTAGAGATGTCTACAGGTAAACACAGCCAGAATTGGAGATGTTTTTCCCCCAGCTCCCAAATCAGACCCCTTTATCACTAGTCAGCCTTGAAACTTTCAGTGCACATCACCTTTTTATTCTGCAAGGCACACAGAGAGTATATACAGGACTTGTCTGCTGCTGTGTCACGACAGCTTCACCAATTCACAGGAGGAGTCATTAGCCAACCAGACAAAAAGCTCACAGTCCTTCAAGGGGAACATAATCACTTTCCTCCACTTTTGTTCTCTTTTTTTTCTTTTCTTTTTTTTTTTTTTTCCACTGGATATATTTCAAAGAAAAGAAAAGAAAATTTTACAAGCGTTCCAACGGCTTCGCTAACTGCTGCCTCTCCTCCAAAAGGCAGAAAGGGTTAAGGTTGCATGGCCCTGGCCACTTGTCAGATTTGGCATGCTACAGCCAACAGCTGGTGGAGGCAGTTAATTAGTCCTGCACCCTGCTCAAAGTTCAGTCTTTACTGGCAGGGAGAAGTAGGCTGCACCAGCCTGCTTCCCTCTTTCAATTAACAAAAGCCTGTGCCATCAGATTACCTTGGCAACGTGCCATGGCATCCGTGTCATTTGCCTGCCTGAGCTTTGCCATGGCAACAGGAAAGCTAACCTTGCCAAAGCAGCATCTGGTCTACGGGTGGCAGATTACCTGCCAAACAGATTTACTAGCTGCGAAGTGCTGCTGACTGCCCCGAGAAAAGAGAGGAAGGGGGGAAATCTTGTGACAAAAAGATGGTTATCCATTTTAATTTTTCTTTCTAAGCAAAGGTTTCCAGAGGTCCAGCTGCTGATGTGTGGATAGAGCATGTCTTTATTCTTTCTGGGCATGAAAGCCATTAAACAAATTAGGCTTTATCTTAGCCACAAGGTCCTCTGGGCATTACAGAAGCACAAGTCTTTGTCGAGGACTAATTTCTATTATGCAGTAACCAGGCTGGTCTTGACAGAGCACTGCTGGTTTTTTATTTCATTTCATCACATCCATTTTGCTGTGTTGACACTAGAGATATGTGTGATCCAAAAATCATGGATCCAACTGCTCATAAACTACAGGGAAAATCAGATCTGAATGTCAGCATCACATCTAGTTCCAGAAGCCTACAAAACTCAGGGATGGGCAGGAGCAGATTCATAAGCAGTGTGAGATTATTCCAATGGACTGTGCTCTCAGTAGAGACTGAAGCTTCTGGATTCATTGAGGGCAGAGAAATAGACCGTAAGGAATGCAGGACTGGCTCTCTCTCTACCAAATCACCCTTGAAAGCAAACCATGTTGCAGAGGAAGGCCATCAAACCAGTGGCAAACACCCAGTGGTACCTCTGTTTGGGGAGACAATTCCTTTCTGACTCTAACTCAGTCACTCCTTTAAAACTGAGTTGCTGTGACAAAGACATATTAATCAGCCTCTCAAGAAGTATTTGAATGCAAATGCAATATGATTACCACTATGCAGCAAGGAAGGAAGGAACAAAGTTCCTTTCCAGTCCCTCCTTGGTGATTAGTACACTTCTGAAACATGATGTTTCTCTGAAGCAACAAATGTGATCAAGGAAAAGAATTATCATCTTATTTCAGCTCTTCTTACAAACTTATGCATCTTCTCATAAACTTTAATTTCTTATTCCAGGATGTCCCTATCCCAGTTTCTGGCTCTGAGGCCTTTACACACTGAAGTAATACAATGAGTGGTGGTAGATACAGATGGAGCAAGCAGAGAGTGAAGTTGCTGCAGTAGTGGGAAAGTTTGCTTCAAGTTGGAAAGCGAGGCTGGTCACCAATGCTTCACATCCTCAGCAAAGAGTGCCATAAAATTCTTTAGGTAGTCAATGGTCTATATTTTTCTCCTCTCTTAGGTTTAGGTTTCTAAGGGATAAGAGATACATTTGGAAGCGTGCGCATGCATGTGTCTCTCAGTGTCACGTAGAACTATGCTGTGCTGAGAGAACAAAATCAATAGCTAAATCTGGACAAAATAAATTGGCTAGCTAGCACATATTTGAAAGACTCTTGGCAGAAGGCTAGCCTCACAGATCAGAATATAAATAACTGGAGGGTTCACCTCTTGTATCCATACCAAAAACAATCGTAATAAAAAAGCAATATAAAGCAAACAAACAATAAGAAATCTTTGTTCCTTAAGCCTTTTAAAACTCAGTATGTAAGGGACCTATGCTGCTCCACCACATCACTTTGTTACCCAAATATTCATGTCTGTACACTGACCTACAGGTCAGTGTTGTAGTTTGGTGCACTGCATCCATCTCCAGCGCTCGCACAGTGGTTACTAAACATCACTTCACACCATTTGGTGTCTGCTTGAAGCTAACAGGCAACATCACCATGAAAGGGGGTCATCCTTATTCATAGGGTAGATGCAGGCACAGAGAATCAAGTGACCTCCCTGTATTCACAGAATTTGTTTTGCCAGAGTGAGTACTAGGCCATGTTCTCTTTTGCTCTGCATCCTAACAAATAATTGTACCCACTTTCACCCTTTCGGGTTCTTCTGCTCATAATGCACACAGATGACTGCAGTAGAGATCAGAGACCTGAAGCCAAATCCTGCTGCCGGTCTTATAGCTAACACAAGGAGAAACTCCGTATTGACTTGCTGCCGCACTGGCTAAGATAAATGCTGAGGCGGGTGTGAGACAGCAGGCCAAGGTCAGGGAGTAGCAGCAAAGAGAACAAGAGGAACTTAAATGTCCCTGTGAGGGATTGTCTGCTGCAGACCCCAAGGGATCAGCTGTGCCCAGCAGGGATGGGAAAATACAGCCGCCCTGAGGACAGCTTGGCCTGGCAGCCCAGAAACTTCCAGAAGAACCAGCCTAGTGGCTGGAAGCTTTCAGAAGGAGCTGGTCTGGTGGCCCAGACCCTGTGAAGGGGTGAAGTCTGTGGCTGCACACCCTGAGGAGCTGCTGTGGGACATGTCCTCTCTGAGGACCTTGACTCCTCAAGGAGCCCAAAGCACAGCCAGCCAAGCACCTGGCACAGTGAGTGTCTCTCTGAGTGAGCATTTCTCCCTCAATCCTGCACATTTTTCCCCTTTGATTTGATCAGCTACTTCCAAAGAGAAGCAAATTGTCTGTGGCTTGTATATGGCTAGCTGCTCCATGAAGTGACAAGATTGACAGAGGCTTCACCCTGCATCTGCTGTGGGACTCATCACAAAGATGCATCCCTCGGCCAGACGTCTTGAGATTTCCATGCCCTGCCAGGATGAGGAAAGAACAGAGTCCTTCCAAAGAAAGTCTCCTGTCATTTTGTATCATTTGTGGTCAAAAGTCAAGGATCAGCCACACTGATGAAAAACCTTCTAACTCCAGCCGCTGGTATGTTCATGACTCCTTTCCAGATCCCAGACCTTTACAACATGAGAATTTCTGTCTGCAAAAGACATCTGAGGCTGGATGAGCGTTTGTTTTTCCTGTTTTCAGTAATGGTCAAAAAGAAATTCAGTAAAGTAAAAAAACCTGCAGTAGTTTCCCCCCCATCTTGTAACTTATGGGCTAAATTACATTACAAACCAATGGCTGGAAAGTTACCAAAACACCTTGAGGGTACTAGAGAAATCCCACTGAGTTCTCCAACCTCTGTTCAAAGAGATCTCAGGAGCTGTGGGTGCCCTATATAAGGTGTGATGCCTTAGAAGCAAGGTGGGAAGTGCTAACACCCAAACACATCACACTGGTCCTTATTTTGGAAAGAAGACGTTAACATTAGTGCCTAAAGCAGAACTGGGTTCTTTCTGGGTCACTCAACTTCAGTGTCTAGTCCAAAACCTGTAGTGCTTAATAAGAAGACTCCTGTTGACTTTTGTAGCCCTTGGCTTGTGCCCTGCTAGTCAAGCTCCACCTCTTACACATGAATTCTGTACAGTACTAATCAGTAATTTATCATTTGAACTATTGTTTGAACTATATTATATTGAACAATATTGTTTTAAAAAAATAGCAGATAACTTTGTATTTTCCAGCTATGTGTATTGTTTTCCTGCCTAATGGGGATCTGCTCCATTTAGTCCTAAGGTGATAGTGGAGTGAAAGAAATAACAGCTAGAACCTGCACCGTTATATATTGTTTGCCTCTTTCTGTGACCTACCTGTAGCCATAGCAAATTTGTGACAAAATGAGAGAAGGAAGCACACAGACTTCTGGTTTAGTCACCTCTCTGTGATCAGAAGTATATGCATTGTGTATGTGCTTCAGAGGAGTAGAATTGATCTGAACCCCTGTCACCTCAAATATACTGCTAGGCCATCCTAGGAAATCCTAATAAATCCTTCTGGCCTAATTGTTAAGCTCTCCAGGGCACGGGCACATGGACAAAAGCAACATGCTAAATGGCTTTCAGAACGTCAGGAAGTCTAAGAAGCTGAAGCCAAATATTCATTATTGCTGAAGCATTTTTGTTGGAGGCTTGCTTGTGCTATACTTTATAAGAAAGGCTTCATTGGGATGCAGAAAATATTCCATCATTTACAGGGCTGGAGGGTCACCACACTACAGTCAGTAGGAAGTCACAAGGGAAATTATCTCTAGTATGGGGAGTGTTTTCATATGCAGGATTGAAACTTTTGCACAGTCTGAGAACACTGTTTTACATCAAATGATAATACCATCTCCTATGTGGCACTCAGTTTGAAGCGACTGTGATGATCCTGTCATTTCCAAATGCTGAGAACTGACTCAGCAACCCAATGAGTCGTCTCACGTTAGGATCTCAGATTAGTAGTCCTCCTCTATAACACAAGTTATGATTTGCTGCCAAGAGCATGTCCTGGACACCATCCCCACTGCTGTCAAAGTTTTAATCCAGAAACAGGTCAAATCCAGATGGTGCATTAGTAAATGTTAATGTGTTTTAATTATTGGGCTATTTTTAGAAGGTTCAGCATGTTGTAGTGCCTGGAAGTAGAGCAGAAACTAAAATCCAAGTGAGATGCTTCACTCCTCTTGAGATAGGGAGATGGGTTATGTGCTGTTAACACTATCAATGAAAAAAAACCCAAATAATTTCAGTTCTAGTTTTAAAAGCTGAGTGTCAGCACAGAGAATCTGCCTCAGAAACCAGCGCTTCTTGTTTACTTATGTTTCCTGAATCCCAGCAATATTGTCAAGTAACAGAACTTCTCACTCAGTCCTTTAATGCTATTGGTTCTATGTCCGCCTTCCTCCTATTAGTAGGACAATGAAAATACTGATTATTTTGACCTTCAGGAAGTTATCAGGAATGTTTTCTTTGTGAGTGAGCTTGTATGAGTCGAACAAATCGAATTTTCCAGGGCAATTACTCATCCCTGGTAATAGGTAGAGTGATGTAAATGAATATCAGCTCCCTCAACCCCTACCTCAGACTTTCCTTGTGTATTACAAGGTCTAAACAGGATCATCTGGAGGCTCAGATTAGGCAGTATTTGCTAATGTTGGTTGATGCCCAGATATTTAATAAAACATGTAAATGTCTTTGAAAGTCTGAAGCTATAGGCCTAGATTTACTGGTTATCAGCTGCAGCTACTAATCATGGTCCATTTCTATCTAATGTGTGTGGGTCTGGTTCTAGGCTCTGCTACATATTTCTTGCGTGTGATCTTGAGCAAATCATCTGCATTCTGTATCTAACGTGTAGCATAAGAAAAGCAATACTTTATTTTAATATCTCTTTTAATGCTTTTATGTGCAGTGCCTGGCTATAGAATTTTATTCATTTGATGCTCCTCAGTGCAACTATAACAAATAAAAATACTTCTTTTCTGAAAAGGAAAAAAAAATAAAAGGATTCTTTGCCTTTTTCTCAGCATGCTACTTGTGAATCCAATCAAAGTGCAGGCATTGCTGATTTTTTCCATGTAAATGGCAGCCTCCATTCAAATGAATTCTTTAGGCAGTTATCAAGTAAGAAGTGCAATGGGGGCCAACATAAACCATATACAATGCAAACAGGAGAAGAGACTGCAATGAATAATCTGGCCATCCCAGGTTTCCTGCCCTGTGCCTCCATCCAGTCCCTGCGATAATTGCAGAGTTTTGCTTAGGCTAGAAAAATGCTCGTCTTGCAGTTGCAAGCATATCGTGTTGGATTTCAGTTTTATTTTTAGTCAAGTGGATTTGCTGTCTCTTGTCAGCTTATTGTGTTGTGTTAGCAGGGACATTTGAACAGAACAGAGTTTTGTTGGCACTCCAGTGGGCTCTTGCATATAAAATCAAAGTTCTTTTGCTTACTTCATGTTCTCATTCATTCATTCAGTGTCTCAGAGCCTGCCAGCTCTGTGGGCATGCAGCCAGTTTTGCATTTACTACTGGGTTTTGCTGCTGGCTGCCAGTCACAAAGGATGGTGATAAATGGATTCAGCAGCACCTATTAGGATTAACTGAAGGCTTAAATGCATTTTGAACCCTCTTACTGCCAGAATTAATTATAATAAAATTAATTATGCTATGTTAGCCACTGAAGAACAGGCCAAGGTGAGGAAAACACCCACCTTAATGTTTACTGAAGCTTGGAGCTGAAATAAACAGTGGAATCTATAGAACACAGAACCCAACATGCTTACTAGGCTCATATGCATAAATGCAAGCTCTTTGCACTGCTTTCAGTCATCTTTAGATTTTGGTCTCAGAGGCTTGTCCTCCATGCTGGCTTCAGTGATACAGGTCAATCAGAACAGTACCCATACGGTGATCTGCAGAGCAGCTTGGAGAGAAGAAGAATCCTCATATTTTAGCAAAAATAGCTCAGTTGGAATCCCACTTACTGTATTTCATGGTATGGCCTTTGGAATAAATATGTTAATAGAAAATTCAGTGACTTGATTGCTTTGCAAACCAAAGAGGTTCTGTTCAGCTGACCTATTGATCGTAGTAATTCAGTTCAGCCTTGTGTTGAAGAACAGCTGCTGAAAACCAGTGTAATAACATATGGAAACCCTGAAACTCTCTCCTGTCAAACTAGCAGATTGTCAGATAGCTGATACAGTAGAACCCACCATGGTGGCACAGGGATTATGAATAACCTTAGTTAAATTCTGCTAGGTCCATACAATATCATACCTTGCACTTATGAACTGTGCTATTGGATTAAAGCTCCCTTTTGAAATGAGGCATCGATGTGAGTAACACTGGCAGAATCTGGTCTAGGCTAGACAACGGGATGCAGGTTCAACACTGATGAAATGACAAGAAATCCGTGACAGTCACAATGTCCCAGTAATGACCTGACTCCTTCCTTTTGTGCCTTCTTCCACATTCTGATCGGATGTAAGACCCATCTACAACATACAAGCAATCAAATTTCCTTGATCAGAAAGCTTACAACTGAAGTGAAGACTTAAAAGATGGAGGAAAGAAAGGAATAAAAATAGAATAAAAACAGGTTTTTAGAAACATTACTTAAAAGTGAATGGAATGTCACTCTTCCCCGCAGCTCCTCAATCTAATTCAGGCAAGGAAATAATGTATTTTGACTACTTCAGGGAAGGGCCTGATTAATTCATCCTTTCCAAAGGCTCATCTATAGTGCATACTATAATAAAAAATCAACTCCTAAGACTCCACTGTCAAATGCAGTAGTTTGTATCTCTGAGCTATCTCACACCATTCATTTCAGATAAAAGGCTGCTCTCTTCACTCTTGTTCAAATTACAAACAATTCTGTGGTTTCTTGTAGTTGTCTCTGCAAACTTGCCCTTAGTTTGCCCTGTCTCTCCTGCAGAATAACATGGTATTTGGTAGACAATTAGAACTATTCCCCACTTGGATATTAAATTATACTGCTTTGCCTACTAGTTGTGTGCTGCTCAGAAAGTTGCTACAAAGCATGCCTTGGCTGAAGAATTAAATAATTGCTAATATTTTTTTAGCCGTAAGATTGAAGCTAGATTAAGTTACATTCTTTTTTCAAAATTTTTTTCTGTCCAGTAATTAAGTGGTTTACTAACAGACAAAACGTTCCAGCTGAGCAGAAGTCTGAGAAACCAGATTCAGGCCAGCTACTTGAAACATGTACTTGAAACATTAAAGTCAGAACTGTATCAACCATGGGTTCCCTCTGTATTCTATAAGGAGATATAAATCTTTCTTTTCAGGGTCATTCAGTATGATTATGATTTGAATCTATATGGGGAGTGTAGTATGGATTAAGCTCTCAGCTTATGGTACCTACCTTAGGATGCTAAAGTTCAACAAGACAGAAATCAAGCCAGGACGTGGAGACAAAATGGAATCTGTCAGCCAGTGCATGAGCTTATACCCAAAATAGACCGTCTATCCCCCACCTTTTGGACTGAGTGCTCCATGATGTGGCTCTTCCATGTTCTTATTTTCCCACCTTAGCTTGAGACATCCAACTCTGACATTTTGCCTTCCTCTAGATTATCCTTTGGGACCACACTGGGCATCATCTGAGAGCTGCATGATAATGCAGTGTATTTATTTGTCCTTGCATTTAGCCCTATTGGTATTGTACCCGGTTTGCAACACCGTTCTGCTTCTTTTGGAGAGTGATGGTAAAACATTGGTTTAATTTCTTGATTTCTCATGTTTATTCCTATTCTTTTTCTTTTCTTTTTCTGAAAACCACCATATTTAAGAGATTCTGTGGGTGATGTTTGTATTGCAAAACACAGCTCTCAGATTTGGAGCAACCACCTGCTAAATAAGAGCTGTACTTTAGGATGAGATTCAGCTGCAGACCACAACCCCTCTTGTCCTTTCCCTCCACATCCTAGCTGTGATGCAAAGGAAGTGTGAGGAAGCGGAGCACAGGGAAACTGCAAAGCTCTCCATGACTTGCTCTTGTCTGGACTGATAGATTTTAACTCCTTCCAGATCGTCATCAGAATGACTGTAAATAAGTTCAGGAAAAGGAATCCTTTTTGAAAAATTAAGAAAACTGGGATCTTCTTATCCCTACCAGACTCAGATCTATACAAGATTCTTCTGCATGGCACGCATAGTCTACTAACACGGGAACTCCTGCACACACAACACTCCTGACATCTTCCTAAAACACTGAAGTGTACTTTATCTTTTACAGCATAAACAAAATTGATATTTTCAATCTCTCCTATAGCATGTGCATAGTTCAAAGGATTTCCTCATTGTTCCCCATTAATAGTTTGCTGTTTCTTTCAATTATCATACATGAATATCATGTAGCACACTGGAGTTTCATTCTTAGAATCCCATAGTCTTAACTAAAACTATAAGGTCAACAGAAGAGGCTGGTGTGTCTACTTTTGAGTCAAATCATCCCAAAAGTAGCAACAAAGAGAGACTAAAAATGCTGGCACTACTCATTTTGGAGAGAGGAAGACTGATAGGGGATTTAATTGAAGTTTATGAAAATCTGAATAAGATGAGTAAGAGCTGCTGTTCACTAAATCCTAAAGTATTCGAACTTGAGGGCATTCATTGATACTAGTTGTAGATCGCTTAAAAAATAACTAAATAGAACAGAATAGAATAGAATAATTTCAATTGGAAGGGACCTATAATGATCATCCAGTCCAACTGCCTGACTGCTTCAGGGCTGACCAAAAGTTAAAGCATGATGTTAAGGACACTGCCCAAAAGCCTCTTAAACACTTACTGGCTTGGGGAATCTACCACCTCTAGGAAGCCTGCTCCAGTGTTTGACAACCCTCTTGGTAAAGAAATGTTTCCTAAAATATAATTAAGGGGTGGACAGCAAACTTCTGGAGTTGTTTGCTATGTGAGGTTTTGGAGGCAGCACAGTTTATAAGAGAGTTAACAAACTAATGAACAGCATCCAAAACAGGTACTAAAAACAATCAGCAGGGATGCACCCTCTAATCCTTAATCCATTGACTGTGGATGCTGGGGCTGGGGCAGCAGGTAGTAGCTGTGTCCATGTCCTCATTCTAAATTACCTTTTCATTGCCATTGTAAATTTCTCACATGCAGTTTCACAGGAAGCTTCACTTAGAGCCGATGTATTTAGTAACTGGTTTTGTGCCCTCTTGTGCTTTGCTAGTTGTCCAATAACAGCAGGTGAACAATGGTCTGTTTAGCCTGCAAGATGATATTCAAGCATTGGTTGTTTTGTGCCAAGTGCAGCATCTCATTTCCAAGATCCTCCAGAGTCACACATGAATCATTTCATAGTGCTCAGAGTCTTGGAAGAAATTCTTATACTCAGGTGGACCTATATAAGCTATGTAGACATGAATAGCATAAGGCTCCTTCCTATTCTCCTTTGGCTTCTTCTTACCCTTTTCATAACACCACTACCCAGCTTTTTCAAGCCCCTCTTGCAAGTGTGCACAATCACCTCCATTTGTGCAGAACTTACAAGTAGAATACCGGTCTGGATGGACCATTGGTCTGACTCCTTAGCACATGATCTGTTCTTCTGGCATTCAGCTTCTTTCATCCACCTGCAACTTGTCTGAAGTTCATTTATAGATATCAGTTAGAAATTGAGTGTGTCTTGACAAGGTGGTTTGAAGATGAAATTGTACGGTACTTGGGTAGGTTAATTCCAGATCAGAAAGTCAAGGTGGCAGCTTCTGAAAAAGAAATAAGGGATTAGCCACTTGCTACCTCCAAAATATTCTGGGAAGATGACCACCCAACACTGCTAGTCATAGGATTGGACTATATGGCCCACAAGATGACATTTAAGATCAATAGGACAGAGGTTCTTTGGGGGGCTATATGTTGTGGCAAGGGGTGCAATTCTTGAAGCTTTCATTTCTGCAAAACCCCAACTTTTAAGCAAGGCAGCGGGGTCAACTCATAAATCCCTCGCAAGATGACACAAACACCCTATCAGAACAAAGAAACACTCTATAATACTCAGCAGGGTATAATGGAACCTTTTGGCTGAAAGTGAAGTGATTAACAATGCAACAAGCAATTATGCGTGATGTTCAGTTAACAACAAAATAAACATGATAAAATATGACCGCAACATTTTGAATCAAAAGCTCATAGAGAGATACCATTTGCTTCTACATCTTCCTCTATGCAAATAGTGCATCGTTAGCAAAGTAATATCCATGTGTTTTCTGCCACTATTTAATTGCATGGGAGGCAGTTAAGCAGATCAAAGAGCTCTATTAACAACAGATAACCACAGAGCAAATATGATTAAAAGTAATTACAGAAGGAAGTAATCTGCTAATTCTTAATGGTTCTGAGGACTCAGAGAGGAGCTCTCAAAGTGATTCTCATCACTGGAAATCGGGGTGTTACTGCAATTATGTATTCACTTGTGAATTACATACTCACTTGTGACACGATTCAGAAGTGGGAAAACCCTTATCACAAGTTACCCCTTTTTTTTCTGTCATTTGGCATCTGATAAAATTTCCCAGACCTCTTTCATTTCTAAACAGGACATCTCTTCACCTTCCAGGCAGCCTCTGGAAACAAACTGTTGCCATTTTCCTCACCCTTCCTTTCCCCACACATCTTTTCTACCTTAACAACTAGACTTAGATATGATTTGTCACTCCTTCCACTCTTGCCCTTCTCGCTCCACCTTAATACCTCCTTCCTTTCTTACCTCGCCTTTTCACTTCAGACATCCTACAAACTTGCCCCTAATAAACGTTCTCCCTATGACTCTCCTCTTTCTCCCTTCCCCATACTTTGCTCCCCCTTTGCTGTTCCCTGTCTTCACTGTCACCAAAATGCACATGGCCCCAGTGTCTTTAAGTGCTTTTACAAACTGTTGTTTGATAGTGCACAGATTCTAATGGTGGCTGAAGCCTCTCTGTATCACAGTGCTGCTGACATTAAGGATCTGTTGTGGTTTAACCCCGGCCGGCAACCAAGTGCCACGCAGCCACTTGCTCACTCCCCCTCACCCAGAGGAATGGGAAGGAGAATGGGAAAGGCGTGTAAAACTCAAGGATTGAGATAAGAACAGTTTAATAGGTAAAGCAAAAGCTGTGCGCACAAGCAAAGCAAAGCAAGGAATTCATTCCCCACTTCCCATGGGCAGGCAGGTGTTCAGCCATCACCAGGACAGCAGACGTCCATCATGTGTAACGGTTACATGGGAAGACAAACACCATAATGCCAAATGTCCCCCCCTTCCTTCTTCCCCCAGTTTCTATACTCGGCATGACGTCATATGGTATGGAATATCCCTTTGGCTAGCTTGGGTCACCTGCCCTGGCTGTGTCCCCTCCCAATTTCCCACGCCCCTCCAGCCCTCTTGCTGGCAGGGCCCAGGAAACGGAAAAGTCCTTGATTTAGTATAAACATCACCCAGCAACAACTAAGAACATCAGCACATTATCAACACTGTTCTCACATCATAGCCAAAACACAGCACTGTACTAGCTGCTAAGAAGTTAACTCTATCCCAGCTGAAAACAGGACAGGATCACAACTGGAACCAACAAAAAAGCTCACTGAACCTTCACTTGGTCTGAAACCAACACTTTTTTTCCCCCCCCAGCTAAAATTGGCATAGTTATTCAAAATTAACCTCTCTACCTTCAGAGATGCACTGTATGTATTTAAATATATGTAATCCTTGCTGTCCAGCCTCTTTTTCTTTTTCTTCTCTATTCTTCACTTGCTGCTCAAAAATTTCATTTCCAACTGTTCTTGAATCACCAAAGTATTTCTGCTCCAGGCCTGAGATCTTGTCTCTGCTAAAGCCAACAGACCAGTGCTAGCACTGTCTTTATCAAGCCTAGAAGCCTAGGTCAGAAAGCTTAAAAATAGCAGAGGCCAGACTCCTAAATTTGTATTAGCACTTAGAAGTGATAGATTCTCTTCAAAATTGTTTACATGCCTAACAAGTCCAGCTCCACACATGTAACTGATGCCTCTGAAAAAAAAACCCCACAGCTAATTATGATGCCTTCCCAGAAACCAATGGTTGGGAGTCTGCTTTGCTGAAAAGACAGTATGAAATCAGGACAGTCCGCTTCAAGCTTAAGCATGTCCATTTAAGTAGGAGCATAAATACCTAGGGAAGGAATAACCGGTCCAGCATGAATTACCATCTTCTTATGATAAACTGTTGAATGCTCTACATCTAGTATTGTTATCCAGATTAATGAAGAAACTCTGGGCCTTTGCTCTTCTTCCTTAAGGAAAACTTAAAATGCCACTTTTTGCTTTCAGTTTTGTCAGATTATTTCTCTGATTGACTCTCCAATTTTCTTGTAAGAAAAATCTTGAAGGTAATTCACTGGCTTTTGAAAATCAAATATTTGAATTAGGGGATTACAGTGTTCTGTGTTTCTGTTCTTAATTTTTGAGGTGTCTAGCTTTGTTACATGATCTGATCTTTGCAGCCAGAGCTTTCTCCCTTTCCCAGTAACGCTTAAGTGGTATTGCCGCCTCCACTTCAAAGGGGGACCACAAGGTAAAATACATGTACTTCCCATAGTCTCAAACAAACAAAACACATTCCTGCAACAATACAATCTCCTGATTCTCACCCCAGTCTACTGGCATCTAGACAATCCTTACTGCCTTTTAGTTGTACTATTGCTATTGCTTAAAGACCTGAGATTGTGTTTCTAAAGAGATGTGGGGGTAATAGTTTTCAGGGTAGGATAATTACCAGGATCCTCCCTAATTAATTAGCTGATCCGTAATTTTGTCATATTCAGTCTGTGCCTTCAGAGCTCTTGATCTGCAGGGTGCTCTGGAAGAAAGTTTCTCTCTCATTAGAGAGTCACAAGTTTTGCTTTAGGTAGGCTGTGCTGTGCAGGAAAAGGTGGTTTACAGGGTAGGTGAGGTTCTTTATTAGGAGCTAATGAACAAAATTCCCTGTGCAACTGAGTGAAGAAAGGTTGCCCAGTGCTTGTTTGGGGCTTATTTACCAGGCTATTTCTAGACCCTGAATGAGACCACTAATTTGATCGTGCCTCAGAGTACCTACAGTCAAAGCCTTTGCCCTCATGTAAGCAAGCGGAAAGAAGGAGATGCCTCAGAGGGCCCTTTTAAGCACTTGGTTACCTATAGCAAAGCAGAGTGAACCTTTCCTCCCCCGGCCATCCAGATTTTACAAAGTTTTGTGAAAGGCTCTGCAGATCCTGTTAAAGATGGACAGGACAGCTCAGCCATCTGAAATGGGGTAAGACCATACTTGCCTGCCCAAGCTACTGACAGAGGAATGTCCTGCTTCATGTGGTACACATGGTGTATAAGCGGTTCCTGTTACCAGAGGGCATAAAGATTACTGTAATAACAGAACCACAGAGCTGCTGAGGTGGGAAGGGATCTCTTGAGATCATCTGCTGTGAGTCCCCTGCTCATGCATGGTCAGCTCATGGTTTTTTCCATTTTCTCTTTGATAGCCAAGTTAGTACTAATGTCCTTACACTAAATCTAGTAGCATTAAACATGCAATCATACATCTGCAAGATCATGTTCTTAAAAATGGTATCCTGTGTCCCAGGCAGTTTGTGGTCATTTTTAGGATAGGAGATGAAAGGATGATATGGGGGCGGGGGGTGACCAAGGAAAGGAGAGGGAAAATGGGAAGTCTGACTACACATTTCACTCCTATTTTCTAATAAAGCTAACAAGCAGGTGAGCTTTTGGACTAAAATTACTACAGACACTCCCTTGCTGCTTAACTCCTTACTTCAGCCTTCCACTCAAAAACTGAAATTCCTTTCCAGGATGCTTGTAAGGTAGTTGCTTTTTTAAGGTTAGGAAAGGTAGATTGCTTCAGCTGTTCTGGTTAGTCTGTGGCTGGCTTTCTTACTTTTTACTCCACAAAGGTGAATATTGTTGGCTTTCTTATATTTTTTAACATTTTTTCAGAATACAACATAGTCTTACATTCACCATGCCATGCAGCTTGAGTAAGGAAAATAGAGCAATCCATTTCCATTCCTTCATGTGATATGCTTAGCCTGTATTTGTGTGAAAAGCTGTGAAGTATGGGTGGTGAGAGACAGGAGACTTTTTGACTGAAATTTTAAATATTTTTTTATAAAAGCTTTTATTCTTGCTTAATTCGAATTAAGTAGAAGCTAATAGATCAACCCAGCCTAAAGGGTTCTATTGTTGAGTAAAATATACAACGCTTGAAGTTAATAACTATTTTTATAGTACATGTTACTACTAAAAGAAATAATGGATCCTTTTAGCTAATTTCCTAACCTTTTTTTTAGGCACATGAATAAGATTCTTGATTTAAAAATAATGTTTAGCTTCCAACAAATTGACTTCATGCAACTGGGAGCTGATAGGTGCTTAGAATGTAGAATGAACAGGTGATTTATTCAGGTGCCTGAAACCATAATCCTGCAAAGATTTATGGTTTTTAAAATCAGGTTTAAGACTTCATTGTGTATTCCAGAGCCCAGTTTTTAAGTTCTTGTTTTCAGTATGCTGGCGTTTTGATTAACCAATTGGTTTAACTTTCTTTTACTACAAGTTTGCAACATTTAATGCATATAAGATAGTCCATGATAAATAGCTGTGATTTTATTAGCTGATAGTTGGAAGGACATGACTGATAAGTAAGATGTCACATAAATCAGTGGCAAAAATGACCGTCTTTGAAGGCCAAACATAGCAAAGCCTTAAATCTCTCCATCTTCTATAGATTTATTTATAAATCAATATACAAATCAGAGCTGGGAAGCTAAATTCAAGAGTAATTAACTTTAGATCAAACTGTCTTGATACACTGTAAAATAGCCAGAACTTTGTGAACATAATTAACCCGTATTTTGTTTTGTATTCTACCACAGCGTGGACTAGTTTGAAAATGTGTCTGTTCATGTAAAAAGAAGACATCTTGCTGTCATTTATATCACAGTGGTGAAGTAACTCAGCAATCCAGTGTAATTGCATAATGAACACAGAAATGTCAATTTCTAAAATGTTTAAGGGGAATATTGTCTGTTGTACTACTGGAAATCTTTGCCTCTCTGCCATATGTGTGCTTTTCTGAACATCACTAACAAAGCAGAAATTCTTGGTACAGAGATGATCTTTTCTGAAGCTGTTGTCTTGCCTGCTGTTGATCTCTTTCCTTCATAAACCCCACTTTAAAAAATAATAATCAATGTCTAACTGAATGCCTAAAGCGTGCATTTGAAAGTTATTTTCCATCCTCTGTAAAGCAGGAGGGGGTATGTATTTATTTATGTATTTATTTATTAAGTGGGATATAAAGAAGGAAATGGAAGTTTGTTATATGCCAGTTTCTAGCTTCCTTAGTGGCAAAGTAAGATGGGTTAAATCAAATCACACCAAGTCTCATTAACATCCTTAAAAGGTAGGAAAGTATTGTCAGCCAGTGGAAAAAATCTGAGATAAAGCACACACAGAACTAACTTTCCAGGTATTGTGGGTACCCAGAATTTCAAAAGAAGTAAAAGTGTTGATGAATATCTCTGACAGTCAGCCCATTTGTGTCTTTCCTAACATCACACACAAAAGCTTGGGTAAAAGCAGATCTGCTGAATGCTATGCCTACATTTTATCTTGTGGAATTAGCTTTTTCTGCAGTTGCTAAGCCATGTTACCAGGGTTGGAGACGAAAAGTCTTAATTTCACTTTCTACTCGTTGTACTTCAATTAATTTTGAGCTTTTTGTGCACAGCACCTCTTGCTGGAGAATAAAATGCTTCCTCCTAGTTGTTTAATGCTCTTTTCTTACACAAAAACCAGACAAACAAACAAAATAATAATCCCCAAACCCCAACAGAACCCAGCTCTGAGATTTTAAACGGTGGGATGTTTCCTAGCACAAAGTTCTTATGTACAAAGGGCAGTTGTATGCTCGCAGTACTCATAGGAACAAGTCAAGCTACTGCGAGTATCCCTCAGCCCTTTCTTATGTAAATGCAATTCACCGAAAATATCCTAAATGTATTCTCTGTGATTTTCTATTACCATTTCCTTTGTACCGTTCATGAAATGTTCTGACACAAAAAGGCATTGCGCTGCCAGCTGTAAGAGCACTCGGCATGGAGAATACACCCCAACATAAGGAAATACTGATAAGTGAGTGAATCCATGTAGGAGAACGTCACTTTGTGTGTCTTCTCTCACTGCTGTTGCCTCCTGCCAAGCCCCAAGAGACGTCTGATACCTTTTATGCCAACTCTAGAGTTAAAAGGGAAAAGCAGGCTGAGGTCTGCGTAAGTTGCAAATGTAACTCAGTCAACTGGTGTATAGATACTCCAAGACAGAGGCCATCGAATGCAGCAGGCAGAGAAATACAGCATCTTGGATCAGTATTTCTGCCAAGTTCCAGGAATACCCTACCTATAGAAATGATTCATATTGGAAGTCAAGGCAGAAAACATGCTTTTCCACTAATGACACAGTTTCCTTTCTAAGGATCAGAGGTTTTGTACTGAGGCACATTTAGGGAAACTTAACGATTTAGGCTATCTTCCCCAAAGCCGAACAATTGTTCACACGCTAGGACATGAAAGAACGATGCTGCCTAGTGAAGCCTGCTGTAATGCACATATGGATCTGGGATAGGTGCCCTGGATGGCAAATTTGTAATTCAGTTTATCATTAACAAATTCCTATTCTTTAAGGGAAAGATGAAGTAGGCTGAAGAGCTACTTAAAAGCAGTCTTAAGACATCTGTAGTTGCCGTGTGTCCTCAGTTCTGCTTTCTGAGATATTTCCCACATTAAAAGTTAACAGACACTCCGAATAAATTCCAATGAACAGTGGGAATTTCTGGGAGGACTGACAAACTTCAGGGAGCATGACCCTTGAGCTCAGGTGATGGGGAGTGCTGGGAGTTTTCAGTATAAATAGCCATGGTTATTTTTCAGTAGCATTTCATTTCCAGAGAAGTAAATTCCTTTGAAAATATTCACAAACTTCTGTCACTCGTAAAGAACTTTTCCCTTATTGCATCATCCCAGTACTTGGATATAAGTACTTACATCCTCAGAGAGGCAATAAGTACATTTTATACTTTGGAAAAATAGCACTAAGTGTTCTAAATCAAAGCTGGAGACCTGCTTCCCCTATGCTGAAGACAAGAAAGGCTGTGGTATTTTCCAATGCTAAAGTTAATTGCAGTGGAGGAAATGTCTCTGGGTTGATAAGGTGGTAGGATAAAATATAGGATAAAAATGGGATGATGGTATTACACAATAGATGGAGGAGATAAAATAATAAATGTTTTGTATTCAGTACAGAAGCCACAGTCAGAGCATGCTTTCCCAATGAGTTAACTCAACTTCAGAATAAAGTGGCCTGTTGCATCAGGATGTCCTGAAAACTGTCTGCGGAAACATGCTAGTGATCGTGTGGATGGAATTTGGCTCATGGGACTGAGTTCACATCCTCAGGGCTGACATCACTGGAGTGAGAGATAAATACATTCACTGCATGTTTTTCCATGATGAATAATATAACACAGTTTTGTGACAACTATTATGCAGGCTTTACTTACAGCATTGCAAATGGTGATCTACAGATACATGAAACCTAATGAGTATTAGTCTCCTGGAACACTATTCGATACTATTTTGTTAAGTTCATTGATGTTACAGTGTAATAAATTAAATCTTCTGGGTTCGTATGACAAACCTTAGCCCACTGTAGAAGCCTCAAACGTCTACTGAAAGCCACATTTTCAAAAGCTCAAAAGCTTCAAATAGTATTAGGTGTCTGTATTGCTAAGGAGAGACAAATACAAGATGGGGCACTGAGAAATAAAAGCACTTCAGTCGAATGAATGCTTTTTAAAAGACACTCCTGAAGGGTGAATGGATGATGTTGTGTCAATGGTTGGAAGTTACAGATTATTTTACCTATTCCATTTCTTATGTTGCTACAGCACCTGATACAAATTTTTGCCAGATATGAAACAACCATCTTAACAGGTTATTTCTCCATTCAAATTGCTGATGTCATCTTCCGGCTACAGTATCTGCCACTGACAATTAAGTGGAGAATACTAGAAGTCCTCATTTTTGCACCAGCTGAGGCAGGACAAGAGAAAAGATATATAAGTGGGCAGTAATCTCATTCTGACAGTTACTGTTGCAGAGCTTCTATTATTAGATTTCCTCTGGTGGAGATCAAATATTTTACTCTTCAAGCCTCAACTGTTATAGTTGAACAATGGATAATAATGTTACTTGCAATCTTTGTTTAAACAGTGTCTAGGAACACTGAGAGACACAAATATCTGTTTAAAAAAATTGAATGACACTTAAAAAAATGTAGATTGTTAAAGAAAATGCTGGCTGACCCAGGAAACACAGGTGGTAGTTTGGCTCTCTTCATACTCCACTCAAAGCATATATGCATCCAAGAAATTTCATTCAGTACCACAAGACATACACACTGTCACTAGGCTTGTCTTCACTTGTGCATTATTTAAAGATAATATCTTCTTGAAGTTATCAATCCATTTCTCTTTTCTGTTTACATGCTGATATATACACAGATGAGCTGTGCAAAAAGTAGATTCTTCAGTTCTCCAGCTGCACTAACAACTACTTTAGATCCTGGTGAACATTTTTCTTTGTAAAAAAAAAATAAATATATAGATATATAGAGAGATATATATAACCTTCTCAAAACTTTGTTAATTTGTTTTTGCATCAAATTTTGGTCATTTGGGGTGAAAATATTAATTTCAAGAGATGTACTCAGTGTTCAAATAATTTTTGATTCTTTCTGCATTTTGATCTAAATTATTGAGGCTAATTAGTAACACCCCATTTTCTTTGCAATGCAGCAGGTCAGCTCCAAGACCTGTTTAGAAATGGAAGTCTATAAATCACATATTTAGCCTGTGTGCTGCTTATTTCTTTATCCAGACTATACAAGTTATTAAGCAGGTCATGACACCCAAAACTAAACATCAAACTCGAGCTGAATTTGCTACAAGTTTTGGTTGCTTTCAGACTCTTTTTCAGCAACAAGATTATTCACTGAAAAAAATAATAAAAGCACTGTGTAGTCTGTTACTCGAATGTAATAGGACATGAAATTCCGCCTGGGTGAAACAATGCAGTTCCTTTTTCCTCGTCCTCTTTTGGCTGGTAGGTCTTGCTCTTGGGTATCCCGGGAATGTTGCTGCAGGACATCTTTAGCCTTTTGCCAGCTGAATGATAATTGTTTCCTATCTCTCTGAGCCCTGACTTCCAAGCATCCCTCCTCCTCCCCCATGGCCTGGATTGAAGCTCCTGTGACTGAGCTTCCTGTGAGGTCTCTGCAACAACCCCAAGGGCCTCTTCTGCCACCATATGTATGTAATCACAAACTGAAAACTTTTCTGCTTCTTAAAACACAGGGCTGCCATGTGAGATAACTATCTACAGCTATCAGCCTCTCACTGAAAAGCATTCAGATGCATCCTTATGCTCATTTTTTTAATAAGCCTATTATGCTTTATTTCTTTTTTTTTCTCCCCCCCCCCCCTCCCCTTACACATTGGTATTAATGTAATGAAGGATCAAAATTAAGTATATCAGGCAAAGGTTCCACCTCAGGAACTTAACAGCACGCCAGACCTTCTCCATATTAAGAAACATGCACCAATGCGTAACCAAAATCAGTTTAACTGCCCAAGCTGGCCAAGTGTAAACCAGGGGAAGCGACCTAAGCTACACTGGCAGGAAGAATCTGAATTATTTTAAGTCTATCTTATTCACACACACCTTAAATTGTATGAATGTATTTGCAGTGCAAGGACTTAAGAGCTCTAAGAACTCTGAATCATAAGCAGCACTGTCCTAATTGGACCAAGTGAAGGACCTGCTGTTATCTTCAAGGCATCCTGGCATCCTATTGCAAGGATGACTTGGTTGCTCATGAAGCTGTTGCAGAACCACTGAGGTTAACAGTCTGATATTGGAATGTGGCCAGAAAAAATAAAATTAAAGTGGTAATAATTTAAACTGCAAAAAAAAATATGCTGAAATAAAAACTGTGCTGGTTCATTTGCTTGAAGGAAAGCTGAGACACGCTGCAACGAGGGTGGGAGCCACATAGAAGTGTCCCCCCTACCTGGGGTGGGACCCCTGTTGGGTACTTCTGTGTGTGAGTGATGCCAAAATAAACAATAGTTTTATAGGAAACAGAAGCAATTTTGTTTTCATACAGTAGTTAAAATCAGCTATCCCAAATGAATGGAGAGGATGAAACCAATTTAGAGTCTGGCCAAGTAAACACATGTTTTTAACTTACAAAAGGACCTGTGTTTTATTCTACCATTTCTTCTCTCAGTTAAGTGATACCTCAGGATGACAATGATGGTAATAATAATTACAATAACAACAACAACAATAATAATGATAATTTTAACACCATTTTGGCCATTGAATGAAGTAACAGTCGTATGCTTCCAATTTTTAAATGTGAGTAATGCAGCTGGTCTAGGTAAAGCTATGACCTGTTCATTCCAATAATTTACAGATCCAGATCCAATATCCAGAATAAATTAGTTAAAAGAAAAAATCTAATCTACAGAATATGAACTCCTAATTTAAACCAATGCTAGGAATGTTGCATTAAGTATCCCCCAAATCTAGGAACATTTCAGGGTTTTGTCTTGGAAAAAAATAATGCAGTTGTGAGGGCATTATACCCAGAAAATGGAGATTACAGAGTTATACCTTGACCCAGCACAGACTGCCTTTGTGAGGGACCTCTGACAAGTCAGGCTGAGCCACACTTCAAACTACCTCAGCTTCCATTTCTTCTTTATTCAAATTCTTGTAACCTGGAGTAAGAGAGTGGTGGGGGGTTTTTTTGGTTTGGTTTGGACTGGTTTGTTTGTTTCCCCTACAAATATGTACCTCTCAATTAAGATCTCACACAAGATTCACATTTTAAAACATGCTCTACATTCCCACTGTGACTCTTACTAAGAAAAAAATGCACTCAAAGTGGGCAACTGCAGTGCAATTTGTCCTGCAAATGTCACCTTAAGTATATTTACACTTTCATCCTTTTCACAACATGATTTTTTTCAGCATTTGCGTGTCTCTTTTTATTGTTTAAAGCACTAGACATGGAATTTTTGTGGTTTAACCCCCTCCCTCCTCCTCTCCAACCCAAGGGAAAAACAATTTTGCATATGTTTTTCCTCTTTATATTTATGTCAACATTTTCCTTTAACAACTTTGAAAATATATGTTCTTTTTGGAGTTATTTCCATCAGTATAGCTGAGTGATGAAATGATTCATGAGAACTGATAACTAACAAGATTCATGTGTATAGATGTTGCTTCCCATTGGTAACAGTCATTTAGTGATGGAATTATTCAGCAAAGGCAAATGAGATCCAAAGGCAAATTTCAATTTTGAATAAGTTGATTTATTTATAAACCAGATCACAATTTTTTACTTTAAGTGGCTAGTTGTTTTGTGTACAAATAGAATTGACCTTTCTTTTCTTCAGGAGGCATCGTTTTATCAGTGGATGTTGTTTCCAGCCGTGTGAAGGAACTTTGACTTTCCATAAGTTTAGGTTTCCCTGTACATGGGAAACTGAGGGAAATGACCAAACTTTTGCCAAGCCACACAGAGCATTCAGTGTCCCCTATGACACACCAAGTGCAGAGACTTCATTATTCTGCTTTGGGTTTGCAGTATTGACATAAAATAATTCATAGTGCTCATAGTACCCTTAATTCAAAATATTGTGAGCAACAGGTATCTCCTGTTAAAAAGATGCTCCCAGTTAAAGACATCAATTAATTTGAACTGCCAATATTTGAAAAGGGAACTTTTTAAGTGTATATATAATATGATTCAGTCCTCTGAAGGAGAAGTCACTGAGGGAGCACATCGCCATTTGAAGAGCATTAACTCCAAGTTTGTTGTCACTAAACTAATCTTTCCTTATCTTCTATTTAGCAGAAGGAATTCCTCTCCCAGTTGGAACTGCCAGGTTTTTCTTAGAAAACCTCCTAGCAGAGGAGATTCTGAAAGCCAAAATTCCACAGAGTGTTTTGTCTTGCTAATGACTTCAGAGCACAATTGGATGCCCAACTGTGCATCTTTGTACTTGGCTGGTTTGGGACTGATTTGTCCACAGGGGGAAAGTAGACTGCTACAATTACGTCTGAGGGAATCCTCCCTCAGAGCATGTGGGGGACATGAGCACTGCTGCTCTAGCAGACCGTGTTTTCTCTGCAAAAGGCAAGAGCTAAAGAAGGGGGTTAACAATGGGATGAAAGGTTTTCTCTGAAGTCATTAAACTGTGAGGAAATGGTGAGGGTCATGAATACTTAGATAAAAGGAATTAATGAGCATGAGGTGGGAGGTAAAAGTATTAATGGGTTGCTGACACTTAAGTTATAAAGTAGTCAAGCTCCGGGACTGGCAGAGCATCTGCATTTTCACAGCAGATTTATATTTTGATGAGCAGATCGGTGTTTCTAGGTATGTCATATTAGCTTTAACCAACCATGCAGCAGGAATTGCTCATATCTGTTGAGCCTGTGAAAACATAAGCCAACTTAATCACACTATGCAGTGTTCATATCTTTGTCTGTAAATGTCTGTCCCTATTGATTTCCTCTGGGAAATAAAGGTCATAGGATTGCCCTGAACCAGAAGGGCCCTTGTATTGGGATTAGGGGTACAAACCAGAAACTGCATTGAGTCCAGTGAGACAGCTAGTGAGGGAAGAGAGGAGGCACAAGTAAGCAGGAGAGATATTATAGACTTAAAATGCGAAACTTGAGAGTAATGTATATTGGTAGCACCCACCACACCCTAGGTCATCCAAGAGACTTGTAGTTTCTCTTCATGGGGACATAAAGGTAGAGGCAACAAGCTGGCTCCACAGCTGTGGGGGACCCCTGTCCTGCTAGAACTCCTGATGGCAAAGCTCAAAACTGGCAGAAGGCTCCTGAAATGTGTTATTTTATATGGCAAGCACCGGTCCATGTAGGAGAGAGGGCCCTGCCCTGGATGGATGGTTTGTGGGCAGAAGCAGGGGGAATTTCAGACTAGTAGGGCCGTTCTGTTCTCCTCACTTCCAGTGCTGGAGCAGTGCCCCTTGGATACTGAGCACGTACTAGAACTCACTATCTCCTTACTTTTTCCTGTCCACCGTTTTAAATCTGATCTCCAAACTCATGGCCTGCCTACAAAAATTATTAAACTCCCTTAACACCTTGATAATCAGCAGCAAAATACCCAGGATGTATATAATCTCCCACTGATCGGATGCAGAAATGCCTATGTTTCGATAGTACCAGTTGGATACATCACAGGCATTGGTGATTTCACTAGTACTTGCTAATTTGTTACTGTCAAGTATCGGTGCTGGAATATGTTCATTTTCACAGAAGACTCCACTTAGCTGCAGGCTAATGAAGCTGTTGAATACAGAGCATATTTATTATTGTGACTTGAAATAAGATTAGTGGGGCAGGACATTTATTTTAATTTCTTCCAGGTGGCATAAAGCCTTGTTTTTTGTTTTCGGTTTTGTTGGTTTTTTTTTCCTCTCTAATTTAAGAAGAATTTGTGGTTTAGGAATTAAAGACCTAATTAAGCTGCATGTCAAAACCAACAAAATACCCACACAAGTGATTCCTTCTGACAAAACAGCCTTTCAGATTAGGCTTCAGCCTCCTTTAAGCATCAAATGGCAGGTCTTCTGAGGAGCAGCTTGTGTTAAAAACAGTGCAGCACTGACAACTCTAGTCCTTCAACATAGCACCAGTCTGCTTCTCCACACACTATTAATACTAACATGTATAGCTAATAAAAATCACATCAAGAAACATGTAAACTTTTTTTCACTGGTGGGTATGCTGTAACACATTATGCACAAGAGAAGCAATCAGTCAGGAGTTTTAAAAATACAGTGTGCAATGTCTGAATAATAGCTGTGGGAACTGCTTGCATAGAACAGGATGATTAAGAAGTTCTGTGCATTATTTTTAACTGTCTTAAGAAACTTGTCAGTTGGAAATGGGAAGAAAAAGATGTTTTTCTAACTCAGGCTTCCAAAGGACTTCTCATGTTTGTCATCTTCCTAAATGCCTGCAGTGAATACCTGGTAAACCACATGGTAGACAATCAGAACAGCCATGTGCTGAATGATAGAGGCAGGTATGATTAGTCAGGATGCTTATGATGAAGCATTGAAAATGTAATATTATCCCAGAACACTACAAAATGTCTCACAAAATAAGGACTGTATCGGAAGCACACCAATGACTGGGCCTGGGAATGTGTTCAAATTTGACAATTTGTATGTGACAGTATAGGAAAAAGGGAATGAAGTGTGGTCCAGAGAACTTTCTCCAGGGAGATGTGGCTGAATTTATGGGACAGCTGTATAGGTATGTTGTAGAGAGCACTGGGTGTGAGATCTCATTCCAACACTTCACACAAGTCAAGTGGAGGATCATAGGGTTATGGCAGGCAAGTGGTGCAATAAATTCTTAGCCTCAAGCTTTTGTACTACCATAACCCACTTCTTTCATTTGAACTGGGTTTTAGACACTGCTCTTCAGAAGATAAAAAAATATTCCTTTCCCAGTGTGTGGGATACATAAAGTTTTTAATTGATGATTACCTTGCACATCTTGACTCTCAATGGGCTGCAGAGGTATTATTATCTAAAAACCGTATGATGGATTTAATTGGTTTTGAAACTTTTTGTTGCCATTTTCTATAAATTAATGTAACAGATTTTTAAGTTTTGCTGTTTCTTCAATATAGATGTATTTGATATCTGTACTTATTATTTGATTTTTCTAAGGTACTAGTGTATATAGTAAAAGTCATTTTTTCTCTTCCTTACTGACAGATGACAATAGACGGATTTCTCAGTTTCTTCAGAGCAACTAGCGTTTGTTATTTACCTTCCTAAAGGAGTGCTATGATCTAAAAATAAAGATGTTATTCTTCATCTACCAAAGCACTGGACCAAATATTGTGTTTTTTGTTTAGCAACTTCTAGTTTACTTGCTTTGAGGAATGGTAGGGTGCAAAGAAAGTAAAAGATGGAGAAAAATGATAAATTGGAGCAAATATCCTGAAAAGCATTAAATAAAACACTTCTAAAACTAAAGAATAAGACTCTGAGGAAAATACTATAAGTTTATTTTGTGGGAATACAGATTTTTGTTCTATAAAACTTTATGTACTAAAGTGGGAAGTTTATTTAAGGGTATCCTCTCAGATAGGATTTGTACAACAGAGATATTAACTGAAAATTAGTGGTACTGAAATATGGTTGAACGATTAACTCCTGTACTAGGTAAGCAGTATATAGGAAGTGTGAAGTAGGACTCACAAATATTACAATACTGGGATTACAAATAGTGCTAGAATACATTTTCTTACAGAAAGAAGGACACCATAGAATGCAATAAATATGGATATGAAATCTAAGTCACAGTGAAACAGTAAATGGTTTGCTATCATGTTCCACAGCAAAGTTATTAGGTGCTTGCAGTTGAAGGAAATCCCAGCAATAGTTATATCTAATCAAATAGCCTTCATGGTGACTTGCACAGTACAGTATTACAATTTTCTATTAAAATAAGGCTTACAGAAACATTCTTTTCACACCTCAAGCAACTGCTAATTCCAGAAGCGAAATGTGGTTGTTTTGATTTGAACCTTAGCAATATACAAAAGTTGGTTCAAATGTAAATTAACTTACGACACATTAGGAAAAGAGAATATAAGTTAATTGAAGCCCTTTTAAGGAACGGTGATACTAAAATTAGGCAGAAGAATCTGTCTTATTGCACCTAAATTACGGTCAACTGCATCAACTGAAATACAGAACAGTAAAAGAATTCACCCTCATTTGAGTCCCTAAGGGCAACAAAAAAGCTCTTCCTATGCAGCAAGATACCCAACATTCAGCCTTGCAACATGCTGAGTTTTGTTAATAGGGCTTCCTAAGTAGGTTTTGTACTCTCCTTACATCCTTGAAGTACTAAGTAGGAGCAGGGAGAGTTGTCTTTACTTTTACATTCAGTAATGTAGAAGAATTCAGTAAAATAGAAGAAATTATCACAGTATTGGATTTTTTTTTATTTTTTACATTTCATTCCAATGATTCTCCTCACATCTCAAGCTACAGTATTTTTCTCTTGCTGCTTTTTTTTTATCCCTTGAATATTTCCCTTCTTATTCATCAAGAAGTGATGACTATTTAAAACCAGTGATTTTTTTTCTTTGTTAGTAGTTTCACACTCTTCAACAATGACCTTCTCTGATTTTTTTCTTTTTTTTTTTTTTTTAAATCAGTCAGTAGGAGAAAATTTGAAAAGCCTAGTTCCCAGAGAAAAAGAAAACCATCTGGGGTAGAACACCTACTCTTTCCTTTAGAAATGTCTCTCTATAGTTTTGATGTTCAGAACTGTCAGAACACAGTCAAATCAAGGTCAGACATGGCTATAACAAACTAATTTCTGCAGTGCTAGATTTTAAATCATGCTTCAGTTTCATTCTAATCTGTCTGCCTTACCTCTTATAGCTTGATTTATATTAGCTTTTTTTTTTTTTCCTTCCTTTCTTCACTTTTCAGGAAGCTACTTCTTCCATTTTCTCTCCCCTTGCTCTTATTTTTTACAGCTTCTTCAGTTTCCCTTAATCCCAAGGACTGAGGACTGGGAAAAGCTGAATGGAGTGCTGACCTGAGGATACACCCCTATGCATGCATACATTTGTTGTTATGACATTAGTTCCACGATCAAGAAATGCTTTGGCTGCCATAATTAATTTCTTAGATAAAGTGAAGCAGGAGTTTTTTACTCTCTTGTGATATCAGCAAACAAATTTTCTAAGAAATGCAAATATCTCAAAAAGATGCTCTAGAGGTCCTCTTTTTTTGCTGGAAACTCTTGATTCAGTGTCAGCTTTGCTATCTTCCGACACCACTTGCACCACTGGCTTCTCACAGATCTTCAGCTGACAGTTTAGAAACTCAGGAACTCTTACACAGTTCTGTGCAACAAGGCTTACATGTGTGCACTGCAATTTAAAATGTGCCTATTTCATTGCTTTGGCCACTGTTCAAACATTCCTGTTCATGTGCACTAGAAGTGCTTTATTTTTCTGTTTGAACCTTAATAGAATTTAGGCATTTGTGATCACTCAGTGCCTGACGCTGATGTGAAATCTACTCTCAAAGTAACTTTGATTCTTACCAAGGAGGCAACTGTTGCTGTTCCTGAGACAAGAGATTAGGAACTGGGTTGATTAAGAATATAGAGTATTTTCCTCTTAGGTCCTTTGGGTTTTGTCTTGGTGACTCCATAAATACATGTCTATCCATATGTATGTAGGTATTTATGTGTGTATATACCTATTTGTGGAACTGTATATGTGTATATAAAGATATATATATTCTACGTACAGATTATATTTAGGTAAACATAATTTATTAATTTCTAGATGAGTGGCTAATTTTTGACTGGGAAGAAAGTGTTAGAGATTCAGACCCATGAATTAGCACATAATACTACTGGATTCTTTTAAATTATGCTGAGGACTTATTTTTGTGATCTTGGACACAACAATGGCAAATACAGTCACAAATGATTATATAGAACAGTGTAACCTCTGTATTATATGATATGGGCAATATCATATATCCTATCTAGGCTTTTAGAAATTAGTAGGAAAAATGCGTTTGAAACAGGAATCTTGTAAAACAGTGGTTGCCACTATCAAGAGGACTTTCATTACAAAGAATCCAGAAGCTTATGTGAAGGTGTCAGTCTGTGTGTAACAAGCATCTGATGAGGTGGGAAGAAACAAGTAATAATTCCTTGTGAATGGGAGATTTTCCCAGCTTTAACAGATTCCACCTGGATCTCAGCTCCAGCCAATCTGGCAATGATTTCTAGATGGACACACATGCCTTTATATTAGATACCTTGCATTTAAAATTTTGGGTATTGATCTCAGCACTACAGTGGTTGGCAAAAGAATCAAAGGAATTAATCATATATCAAAGGGACAATAGCTAAAAATGTGAGAAGTCCAACATTTACAACCAAATCTACGTCACCTCCCTCAAATCTTGTGCAAAAATATTCCTTTAAGGCTATTTATTCTTTAGTGCTTGCCATCATGATACAACTGAAGTCAATACTGTGCACATGAAGTCCAAAACTTCTGACAGGTGTAGTTAAAATGACATAAAAACAGAATATAATGTCATTGGATTTGACTACTTTGGCTTTCCTGTGAAAATTCTGCACTCCTGGATGTTAGCTAAAAAGTTGGGAAGGGAGAGAACACCCACCTGTGACATTATCCCTCATCTTTCTCTGAGAGTCCTGGGGACGAGAAGGATCTGAAAGGATGGCTGTTTTCTGCAGCCTCATTTCTTGGAAATCAGCTTGAAAGTCACACTCCCTCCTCTGTGAAGTGATCCAGCTCTAGACACTGTGGAAAGAAAGTAGTAAGCAGGGAAGCCTGAGGCAGAAATTTCTGTAGCCAAGTTGTTAGGGAGGTCTCAAGTGAGGAGACAGTGGGAAGGAGGACAGTGCAAGGATGACAGAGGCATGAAACACCAGAAGCCCTGTCTCTGCCTAAGCCTTTTGGCTACCACTATTGACAGAACCACCAAGACACTAATGAATTTGTGATGGACAAAACATTTCCTCTCCTCCACAGAGACAACCACTTTTTTTTTTTTTTTTTTTTTTAATTAGATGATGGGTAGGAGGCTCCATAAATGCAGCCTTTGCTTTCCCTCCTCTTTGCAGGATCCGTGTCATTGTCATGCAGGTGTGGTTTGCTCTTCTTTCATGTTCTGACCATATGTGTGTAAAATATACATCATGAAATGAGCACTAGCTTGTGTTTCTTTACTGACCTACAGCACCTAATTTCATTAAATAGCTTTTTGTACCATTCATTTTATATCAAAAATGCTTTTTTCTATTTTTAAATATGCCTCTGTTCTTACCTGAAATTAAAGCTCTGCCATCAGGACTTTGTACAGAAAACTCAGCCATCTTTACTTGTCATCACAGTAATTTATACAATCAGAGTGTGCTGGCTTTGTCTGTGATAGAGTTAATTTTCTCTGTGGTAGCTGGTATGGGGCTGTGTTTTGGATTTGTGCTGGAAACTGTGTTGATAACACAGGTATGTTTTCGTTATTGCTGAGCAGGCTGAGGGGGCACAAGCAGTCGGGAGGGGACACAGCCAGGACAGGTGACCCCAACTGACCAAAGGGATATTCTATATCATAGGACGTCATGCTCAGCATATAAAACTGGGGGAAAAAGAAGGAAGTGGGGGATGTTTGGAGTGATGGTGTTTGTGTGCCCAAGTAACCATTAGGCATGGTGGAACCCCACTTTCCTGGGGATGGCTGAGCATGCCTGGGGATGCCTGCCATGGGAAGCGGTGAATGAATCCCTTGTTTTGCTTGGCTTGTGTGTGCAGCTTGAACTGTTAAACTGTATCTCAACTCATGAGTTTTCTCACTTTGACTTTTCTGACTCTCCATCCCAGTGGCTTAGTTGCCAGATGGTATTCAACCACGATGCAGAGCTTTAGTAATTTAGTGTTACCACCTCCAAGCAATGCAAAGCCATAGGACAAGTCCCCAGAGCTCTGAATGTACTATATCTTATGAGGACTTTAACAATTGGAAATTTCTTTTATTTACTTTCTGATTTTTTAATCTTTTGCATTCATTTTCTCAAGCTTTTCCCTGTTCAAGCCTGTTCTTCCAGGAGAGATGATCATTATCCACTTCCTTTCTCTTTCCCCTCTTTTTACATGTTACTTTCCACCATTAGTTCTTTTTGGGTGGAAGAAAAAGCACTGTTGCTTGTGTATTGGAAAAGGCCTGGGCATGGTAAGAGTCCACATGAGAAAGGGAGAAGGCTGCAACATGGGATATTCATTTTGGTGCTGCATGTATGCACATACCTGTGTACACTTCTACATGGACGCCTGGAATTTCCCAGAGGCATGAGAGCAGAAAGAAATTTTCTTCACAAAGTAACCCAGCGTGGTGAGTGAAAAGACACTTGTGAAACAAGGTGTGTCTTAAAGAAGTATACTCTGGGGTGTTCTTTTGTTAAAAACAAGAATTCAGGTAGATGCCAGTAGAATCGTATTGAGTCTTCTTTCTTTTTTTGTTTTAAAACTGAGATGAGTTAAATGTGTTTTGGTTAAGACAACAGAAATGTCTACCGTTATTGTACATATATTGTTACCTTATTTGAGAGGATACTAAAATCCTGTACCTCACATGGGATACATCAGCTTATTGCAGGTAATTGTTACTTAGACAGAAAAGCTATGTAATATCATCAATTATTATAGAATAAACATGCTATAAATAACTCTTTCAATAGAGTATACCACGGGGGCAGATGCTGCTTGTCTTTAGTCACACTGATTGCTGTGGAACTCTTGCATGTGTCCCCTTCTCTAAAGGCTTGCTTCATGTCCTTGCATCAAAAAGCCCCTTGGGCTAACTTCACAGAAGTTGGCCTTAAGGTAACTGGTCTTCATTCACAGCGCAGAAAAGTCTCCCCTGGAAACAGGTAGAAATTTGAAACAGCAACACAGTAGACATATTTTCAAACACTAAAAGTGGGACTTTGATGTTCAGCTTTTAAAAAGGTCTCAGAAGTATTTTTTCCGCATTATCACCTCAGTTGGGTGACCTTTATACTTGCCTTTCTCAAAAATGTTCAAGCACATGAAGACTCTATCTTCCCTATTGCTGTTGTTTTAAACATAACAGATTAATTTATGTGACTCAATTTACAATACTTCATTGGTTAGGTATTCTTGGACAAAAATATTCGAGAGAGAGTGAACCAAATTTCAAGCTCAATTCTGCAATGCTCCCACACATTTCTGCCCTTGCTGGGTATCTGCACCTCTGTGTTTCAGCACAGTGGCAGGAAATAGTGTGTTTCATACAAGCGCCTGGTGTTGTTCATTTTGATTTGCCTCACAGTGCAGGAAGTCTCCTCTGGAAAGAGGTAGAAATTTCAAACAGCAATGAGGGCCCACATATTCTCAGCCACAATCTGATCAGCTGGAGGTGAGAACAACCAGTTTCTCACTGAGAAAGAACATCTTTCAGATTATCTCATACATGATCTCATTTGGGGAAATGAAGGGAGAGGGAAGAGTTGAGATGATACAAGAGTGTCTTTGTATTACAGCTTCTGTGAAACTTTATCTCAAATGCCCTGCTGTCAGTCTTAGACCAGAAACAATTTCTAAAGAAGCAGTAATCCTGGAGGAAGTCGCAAACGGATCTCTTTAGGCTATACTAGAACTACATGTCTCAAACAGCAAATGTTTTCAAGAGCCAAGAAAACCATACACTATGTGAGACATGATCATCTAAAGGATTAAACTGTTCACAGGCTGAAAGTGTCAAGAATTAAAAAAAGAAGAAATTCTATTTTTTCTTCACTCTCTTCATTTTCTGTCTCTAGCCTCCACAGACTCACCCACCCATTCACTCACCGTTTTCCTCTCTGTCCTCCATCAACAAAGTTTATTAACATGTTGCCTATGGAAGGAAATGCAGTTTATCACACCTGGCTGTAGAAAGGACTGCCACAATGGAGGGATCCAGCTGTGCGTAGGGAAGGGTCTAAAGGGGTCATCAACTCATGATGCCTAACCATGTAGGAAAAGACTAGTTTTTAATACTCAGGAATTTGAGGCTCAGGGGGGACATTATTGCTCTCTACAGCTACCCGAAAGGAGGTTGTAGGCAAATGGGGGTCAGTCTCTTCTCCCAATAAACAAGTGACAGAACAAGAGGAAATGGCCTCAAGTTGTGCCAGGGAAGGTTTAGATTAGATATTAGGAAAATTCTTCACTGAAATGGTCGTCAAGCATTGGAACAGGCTGCCCAGGGAGGTGTTGGAGTCACCATCTCTGGACATGTTTAAAAAACATAGATGTGGTGTTTAGGGACATGGTTTAATGGTGGACTTGGCAGTCCTGGGTTAAGGGTCGAACCTGATGATCTTAAAGGTCTTTTCCAACCTAAATGATTCTATGATTCTCTGAATTCTTTCTTGTACAAACCTCCTCATATACTTTAGTGCTTCATGGATAGGTAGACAAGACCTTCATCTAAAAACACCACTACATATTGAATCAGGAACAGTTTGCAAAAAGGAAAGGGTAGCTTAGTGAAGGCAGTGCAGACTTGCAGGTTAGAGGAACAAAGCTTGCCGCTCGTGAAATACCCACTGACATCCACACCTGGCACGAAGCGTGGTGCCTAAGGAAGTCAGGATAACAGGAATGTCAGCCTGTCCCTAAGTGCAGGGAGTCCTGTAGATTCATGATAATGTTAGCAAGCTACCCCTGCTTCTCGTGCCACACCTACAGACCAAAATAAAGACATTTTACCTCTTTCTCAAATAGTGGGTGAGCTAATGAGTTACACAAAATAGAATTTTAAAGGATCAGTAGAGTTACTAATATATTTTTGTGCTTACTTATTTGCTTCTGAGATCTTTCACTGAGGACCATGGTAGGGGAAAGATTGTAGAATGCACTGTAAGCTATTTCGTACATGATTTTTTTTTAAAAAAGACATCATCCTTGATGCCTTCACATCCCTGTAGTGAATAGAGCTCTTCAGGAGAGTTAAGTTTCAGCAAGATATGTGATCTTCATCTTTTACCTGCTCATCTAGCCAAATTTCTGCTAGATGTCTGGTTTAAAGCCCTCCTCTCACTTCCTTTCATCTCAGAGGAATTCTGCTGCTCTCCCAAGGATGCAGCCTGATGGCATTTTCCCCTCTCCAAAAGTGCTGAAGCAGAAAGAATTTTGGTTGCTTTAGGGATTCCCTCTCTCTGTCCTGCTTCAGTACTGTGGGCAGAATATTTGTGCAGCATTCAAAATAGCATCTATCTCTCATTATACCAGATATGAGTCCCTAATAAGAATAGACAGCTTCTTTGTGCTGTGTAGAGTGGAGTGCTTAGTGTTCTGATCTGCACCAGGAAAATAAGAGAAAATATAGTCCTTCCGCTAAGACACTTATTTAAGGTCAGAAGCTGTTTTCTTCAGGATTCACAAGTGGCCTTTTCTGGAATTATCAAAGCAAACTTTTCTGTGAATTCACACAGATGGTGAAGAATCTGCCCCTAGTTAATTTTAAAATTCTCTTCCCAGATGACAGAGCACTGTTCTGTAATTTTGACTTTCACACTTCTTGGTGTACTTTGAAACACAGTACCTGTGATCCCAAAGGATCTCAAAGTGCTCTGCAGTCATGGACAGAGAAGTCTATTTGCCTTTGAAGAACTGCACTGATGCAGTCTGCAGAGTAAAGGCCTATTATTCTTTGATCCTCCAGCTGCTAGGAAACTTTGCTTACTTTGATAAGTGATCATAGATTTGTCTGATTGGCTTCATAGAGATACAGTTTAAAATGACAACAAAGTGCATTGGCAATTAAAGTACATTGATCTCTTTTGGACTCAGGTGCTGTTTCCTTAATTGAATACTTTTCCTTCATTTTTAATGGACACATTTGGTATATTTAAAATGATGAAGTCCCAGGTCTAGGCTAACATTCAAGTGCTCCTTCAAGCCAAAATGACAATAAAAATAGCAAAGGTATTTACATGGAAAATTTGTATTTGTGGTTGAGGGGTTTTGCAAGCAGTTTGGAAACAAAATGACAAATTTTCATGTGAATCAGGACTTTTATTTCTCCTTTACAGTTTTAATTTGTTTTGTTAAATGTTTTGTAATTGCCCTTTTACTTTTCTTTTTTGCTTTTCTAATGACCCAACTAAGAAAAAAAGTTTTGAAAAGCAGAAAAAAATACTTTGGTGAAATAAAAGCAAAGAGACACCTAAAAGAGAAAAAAATAAACACCACCACCATCCTCCCCCCTAGCTGTGATGCTGTTTAAAATTACCATGTTTTTTGGCGGAGTTGTTTGGCTACTGTCATACAATGACCAACATTTTGAATTTCCTTTCTTTCTTTACAAGTTTTGGTATTTTGGGGTTTTGTTTGGTTGGTTGGTTGGTTGGTTTGGTTTGTTTTGTTTTTAACTGTGAGAGAGCCACCATATATATCTCATAGAATCATAAAATGGTTTGGGTCAGAAAGGACTTTTAAAGATCATCTAGTCCGAACCCCCTGCAACAAGCAGGAAAATATTTCACTAGACCAGTTTGATCAAAGTCCCATCCAGCCTGGCCTTGACCACTGCCAATGGTAGGTAATCCACAACCTCTCTGGGCAACCTGTTCCAGTGTCTCACCATGCTAATCATAACAAATTTCTTCCTTATATACAACCTAAATCTACCCTTCCAGTTTAAAATCATTGTCCTTTGTCCTACCAATACAGGCCCTGGTAAAAAGTCTCTTTTCTTATTTCTTATAAGACCCCTTTAAGCACTGAAAGGCTGCAATATAAGGTCTCCCCAGAGCCTTCTCCAGGCTGAACACCACCAGCTCTCTCAGCCTTTCTTCACAGGAGAGGCATTCCATCCTTCTGGTCATTTTTGTGGCACTCCTCCAGACCCACTCCAACAGGTCCATTTCTTTCCTTTGCTGGGGATCCCAAAGCTGGATGCAGTATTCCAGGTGGCACCTCACCAGAGCAGAGTAGAAGGGGAGAACCACTTCCCTTGGCCTCTCAGTGGTCATATGAGGAGTTTTTGTACAAGAAAGAGTTCAGAGAATCATAGAACCATTTGGGTTGAAAAAGACCTTTAAGATCATCAAGTTCTTTTCATTCAGCCTAAGATATGGTTGGTTTTCTGGGCTGTGAGTGCACATTGCTGGCTCGTGCAATTTTTCATCCACCCAATAACCTCAGATTCTTTTCCACAGGGCTGATCTCAATCCCTTCATCCCCCAGCCTGTACTGACATTAGACACTGCCCCGACCCAGGTGTACTTGGCCTCATCGAACTTCATGAGATATATATGGTCCCCCTCCTCAAGCCCATCAAGGTGCCCCTGGAAGTCATTCCTTCCCTCAGGCATGTCAGCTGCACTACTTGGCATGATGTCATCTGCAGACTTGCTGAGGGTGGACTTGATCCCACTATCTATATAATGAATGAAGATACTACATAGTATTTGTCCCAATACAGACCCTTGAGCAACACCACTCATTACTGGTTTCTACTTGGACATTGAGCCGTTGACTGTAACTGTTTGGATGTGGCCATCCAACCAATTCTTATCCTTCTAGCAGTCTATCCATAAAGTCCTTACCTCTCCAATTTAGAGGCAGGATTGTTGTGGGGGACCGTATCAAAGGTGTAACAAAAGTCCAGGTAGATGACGTCAGTATCTCTTCCCTTGCCACTGATGCAGTCACTCCACTGTAGAAAGCCTGTAGCTTTCTACATTATAGTAGAAATATTATAATGTTGTATTGAAATATGTAGTATTGGCTACTACATATTATAGTAGCCAATACAACTAACATTTTTACAGTGGTGTTCACGATCAATGTCTTTTACAAGCAGCATTTAGTGAGTCATTACAACAAAACTGTTTTAAAGAATGTATTATTTTATGTTTCACAGAAAGAAAATAGGCCAAAAGATACAACCAAGACCTGTTATTAGCAGAATTTGGTCATCTGTAGAATTAATCATTTCCTTCTCAGTATTTCTTATTCATCTCCCATTCTGACAGCCTGAGACCCTCGTACCTTGCCTGCAATATGAATCTGTGCCTTTTTCATTCATTCCAAAACTGATCTTTTGTAATCATCACCCATGGGCAATTCCTGGAGCCAGGCTCCTTTTGCATGTGTTCACACTCCCCTATTCATTTCACACATCCTCTGAGCCACAAGTTTATTTATTGGGTTTAGTGTCTTTACCCCTGCTTTCACAATCTTGAAAGCTGAAGGGCTTACCCACACCTCAGATCCAGTCTCCTTTTTCTTTCTTTGTTATACACTTGTATAACTTGCCACTGGCTCTTCTGGATAGTGACTGAGTAAAGTGGCAAGACCACAGTGTATAGAAGTGCAGCAAATTGGATGATCTATTATTTGATAGTGAGGTGTACAGTCATTTTGCAGTAGTTCAGACTGATATAAACACTTCTAAAAGGAAACGTATCTTATATGGTAAGAGAATTTAGGAAGAAAGCTGTATTTGGGCTCAGTGCCCAGCACTGTTGTTCTCAGAGTAAACATTTTACTTTTCTCTGTTTCCAGTCCACAACAAAAATAGGAGAGCCTTGCCTAAAATTAACTAAAGAGGCTCTTTCATCTTAAGAACATTTAGATTTGGTATTTCAAGTAAATGCTTTAAAAAGAGTAATTTTTGTTTTACAGCAGCAGTCTCTTGGAATGTCTGGGCTGGATGCCCTTGGCCAGATCCACAAGGTCTTCATAAGTGGGAAATGATCTTTATCTCCATTTACCCTTCTTTTTTTCTTCTTTTTTTTTTTTTTCCTTTTTTTCCCCTGCCCCTCTAATTTTAAAATACATTGGCTGGAGAATTGGATTTCAAACTGTGTGACATGTTTTCTTGAGGGTTTGTGTGTCTATTAATAGATAGGACTTGAATATGTGCTCCCACATCATGCCTTGTTGTGGGGACAGAATTGGATGGATATAAAGTAGAAAATGAAAATTTCAGCATCAGTTCATTTCAGGTTCTAATGTGTACTTTTCAAAACCTCTTTCCAAATGACAACAAGTTCTGTTTCCTTAGAAAACCACAGAGTTTCTTGCCATAAGGACTTCAGAAAGACAGTCTCTGTAAACTCAAATGTACTTGCTTTTCAAAATTCATTTCCTTGAGAAAGGAAAAACTGCAATGCTTATTTAAAACAGTTGATGGCCTGACTCTTGTACCAGTGAAGGCAATATTAAGCAATGTCTTGATTCCTATGGAAGGAGGATCAGATTCCTAGATAGCTACACAAATATTTACCAGGCTGGGAGAAGGCTGGTAACACCCTCCAAAATAAAGGTTGCAATATAGCCTTCATTTATAACTTCCTGTTCTCACATGTTAATAACTTCCTCATGCATTAGTCTTTCTGGCAATTCTCCATGTTTGGTTTCTGCCTGGAGGTGATGTGTGTGTTTGGAACCAACTCATACCATGCTTTCAACTAGGCAAGCAGCCAAAATGGCCTGAGATTTGTTGCTCGGTCTACAGGTAACTGTCCTTGAGGACTAGCACAGAATGGGGAAAAAAAATTAGAATTGCCAAACCTATTAAGTGATTCCAAGATAACTTTTGAGCCAGTGTAGGAGTGTTTGGAAGTGATTTAGTGATGTCACAACACATTATTATTGCTGTTTTATGTCTGAAGAAAGCAGTCCATTTAGAGTCTCGGTAAGTCTCCCCAGGGGTCAAGAAGTGAATGGGTAATTCATTCTTAGTTTCCTCATTCTTTTATGTGAGTGGAGGAAGGAGAGTGGAAGAAGGTACAGATGGCTTCTAGGATACCTCCTCTCCTCTACTTGCGTAAACCAATGTATATTTCCTTTTGCATTTGGGGGAGTTAGCCAAAGATAAACTCTTCCTTCAAGTACTGAACTGTGTTCAAGTGTTTAAAACAACACAGATGAACCGTCTAAAATCTTTTGAGTACTTTGAAAAGCTAGAAGGCTTTCTGTCCAACCCTGAGGGTTCTGAATAAAATAAAATATTCCTCTCCTGTGCATTTTATTGACATTTCAGAAGCACACTATCTGTATACGATAACAATTCTGAATTGGAATGTATGGTATTTCCTTGCTCCCTTAGAAGAACTGAGACAGGATATTGAATCAGACATTCTGAATCTGAAAGCTTTCTCTCTCTTCTTATCCATATGGTTTGATGCCTCCTATATATATGTGCAGTGTCCTGAATAGTGCTTGACATAGAGACTGTGGTAGGAGAGTATGAAAAGGTTTGGGTTATTTTTATTTTCTGGCTGTTTCTTTCAAATTTCTAATCCATCAGGTAAATAAAAGGGAAATATAGCACAAGCAGAAAAATCTTATTCAGGAAAAATCATGTTTGTAGTTTGTAATTATGGCAGATAACTCTGGGTGACAGGAGAGCTTTGTGCTTAGTAGGGGGTGTACAGGTACATCTGCACAGGTATGAGCTCCTTCCAAAATGGTAGGACATCAGTCAGCCCTAATCCAAAAGCTGTGTGATCCTGCTGTCTGAACACTATGTCACAGCAAACATAGCCTGCCATTCAGCATGGGTTATTAGCTTGGAATCATTACAATGCCAACACAAGTATGCAACTTCTGGTTGCTTCAGAGAGTAAGCAGGCATCAGCCCATAGCATACCTCATTGGCATATCCTGAATGTGCCCATTCCCACTGAGGCAATCAGTGAAAAAAATTTCTCAGTTCAGCACCAGAGAGGATTTCAACCCATAACTGAAGGCCTCCACTATGAGGCTTTTTCTAGCACAACCATTCTGGTGTAGTCCTGATGGAGTTGTTGAGAGAGGGTCTGTTATGTTGCTAACCCAGCTCTCTTCCAGGACAGCTAGTGTTGGGTGTGCAACAAAAAGAAGGTGACTTGAGACAGCTACCCAACTAATGTATGAGGGTAGCAGTCAACAGCTCAGTGGTCAGATGCAGAGCAGTGACAAGTGGTGGCCCTCAGGGGTCCATATTGGGACTGGTGCTGTTTAATATCTTCCTCAATGACAGACATTGGGATTGGCTACACCCTCAGCAAGTTTGCAGATGACACCAAGCTGAGTGGTGCAGTTGACACTACTGAGGGATGGGGTGCCATCCAGAGGGATTTGGACAAGCTCAGGAAGTGGGCTTATGTGAAACTCATGAGGTTCAACAAGGCCAAGTTCAAGGTCCTGCACCTGCACTGGGGCAATCCCAGTATTAGTACAGGCTGGGGGATGAAGGGGTTGAGAGCAGCCCTGCAAAGAAGGACTTGGGGGTACTGGTGGATGAAAAGCTGGACAAGAGCCAGCAGTGTGTGGCTGCAGCCCAGAGAGCCAACAGTGTCCTGGGCTGCATCAAAAGCAGCATGGCCAGCAGGTCGAGGGAGTGATTCTGCCCCTCTACTTCGCTCTCGTGAGACCCCACCTGGAGTCCTGCATCCAGCTGTGGGGTCCTCAGCACAGGGAAGTTATGGACCTGTGGAGTGGGCCCAGCGGAGGGCCCCCAAAATAATCAGAGGGCTGGAGCACATCTCTTGTGAGGAAAGGCTGAGAGAGTTGGGGTTGTTCAGCCTGGAGAAGGCTCCAGGTAGACCTTGTTGCAGCTTTCTTGTACTTAAAGGGGGCTTACAAGAAAGATGGGGACAGACTTTTTAGTAGGGCCTGTGCCAACAGGGCAAGGGCTAATGGTTTTAAAGTAAAAAAGGATAGATTGAGACAAGCTCTAAGGAATATTTTTTTTATGATGAAGGCAGTAAAACACTGGAACAGGTTGCCCAGAGATGTGGCAGATGCCCCATCCCTGGAAACATTCAAGGTCAGGTTGGACAGGGGTCTGAGCAACCTGATTGAGTTGAAGATGTCCCTGCTCATTGCAGGGGAGTTGAACTACATGATCTTTAAAAATCCCTTCCAACCCAAACTATTATACGATTGTATGATTCTATGAGTCTATGTATTTTAATTTCTCTGGACTTTGCTTGACCAAATGGAAATGAGCAGTGCAATGAAGTGTAAACATCTGTTTAAATATCTCCTCCGATGGCTACCTAAGAAGGAAATAATTGGTCTTGCTGATCTCTTTCAGCACTTGTGGCTTTAGGAGCTGAATGATCCAACTTTCTGGAGTGAGCATTTCAGACCTGTGCTGTTTCCTTGAGGTGTTTCCTGGATGACAAAGTGTTAGAGAAAGTCATGAACAAAGAAGCTATTGTGCTAGACTCCATACAAGCTAGACTTTGAGTCCTAGTTTTTGCATTATATTTATAGAATCGTAGAATCATAGAATCTTTTATGTTGGAGAGGAGCTTTAAGATCATCAAGTCCAACCATTAACCCAGGACTGCCAAGTCCACCATTAAACCGTGTCCCTAAGTGACACATCTATACGTCTTTTAGATACTTCCAGGGATCGTGACTCAACTGCTTCTCTGGTCAGCCTCTTCCAATGCTTGACAACTCTTCCAGTGAAGAAATTTTTCCTAACATCCAATCTAAACCTCCACTGGTGCAACTTGAGGCCATTTTCTCTTGTCCTGTTGCTTGTTTATTCGGAGAAGAGACTGACCCCCACCTGCATACAACTTCCTGTCAGGTAACTGTAGAAAGCGATAAGGCCCCCCCTCAGCCTCCTCCTCTCAAGACTAAACACCCCCAGTTCCCTCAGCTGCTCCTCATTACACTTGTGCTCCAGACCCTTCACCAGCTTCATTGTCCTTCTTTGGACACACGCTAGCACCTTGTAGTGAGGGCCCCAAAACTGAACCCAGCATTCAAGGTGTGGCCTCACCAGTGCCAAGTACAGGGGGATGATCACTGCCCTGGTCCTGCTGGCCACACTGTTTCAGGTATGAGCCAGGATGCTGTTGGCCTTCTTGGCCACCTGGCACACAGCTGGCTTATGCCCAGCCAGCTGTCAACCAGCACCCCCAGGGCTTTTCCCACCAGGCAGCTTCCCAGCTGCTCTGCCCCAGCCTGTAGCGCTGTGTGGGGCTGGTGTGACCCAAGCACATGACCCGGCACTGAGCCTTGTTGAATCTCATACAATTGGCCTTGGCCCATCAGTCCAATCTGTTCAGATCCCCCTGCAGAGGCTTCCTACCCTCAAGATTACCAAAACTCCCTCACAACTTGGTGTCATCTGTAAACACACAGAGCGTGCACTCAATCCCCTCATCCAGATCTTTGATAGAGATATTAAACAGGACTGGCCCCAGTACTGAGCCCAGGGGAACATCACTTGTGACCAGTTGCCAGCTGGATGTATCTCCATTCACCACCACTCTTTGGGCTCAGCCATCCAGCCAGTTTTTTACCCACTGAAACATAAACCCATTGCAGGATGCTGTTGTGCCAAGGCATTGTACAAACAGAGTTTGCTAGAAATAAATTTTCTACTTCTCAGAATTTAAGAACAATGTATGAAGAGCAAATGCAGAGAGATGGGAGAGTACAAGAACACAAAATGAAATAATATTGGTCACTGTGATAGGTAATGACTGACTGAATATACATGAATGAGACTGAACATGAGAAATGTGGACCTTTTTCGGAATGAGATGGATAATTTATGAGATGGGTGGGATGCATGACACAGGCAAGGATAGGTATTTGGTGCCTTATGTGTCTCAGTCTTCATAAACAAGATTTCCCAGGCCTTTGATTAAAGAGTTCAAGGAGAAAAAGTTCTACCAGCAGTGGAGGAGGGCCAAATCAGGGATTAGTACCAAGAACTTAACTCATCCCAGTCTGTAGGATCAGATGGGCTGCATTCATGGTGCTGAGATAAATGGCTCATGTCTTTGCACAGCCATTCCATACCATCTTTGAAAGGTCATGGAACTTGAGGACAACCCTGATAACTAGAGAAAGGTAAATACTTCATCCATTTCAGAATGAGGCCAAAAGATTTGGGGAACAGGCCAGTCACTTTGGTGTCTGGAACAAGTTCTCTGGAAGTGTGTTTTTCACTACATGAATCATGTTCTGGTTATTGGGAACAGTCAATATGGAGTTTCCAAGAATAAATCATGACTGACCAAACTGATTGCCTTCTGTGGTAACAGGACTTGATTCGCAGATAAAGGAAAACCAGTGAATGTCATTTACCTCCTAGCAAGGCTAGACAGTCTTCCAGGATATTTTTCTGTCCAAGTTACAAAGTCACAGTCTGGCTGGGTAGGCAATCAAAAGTGGTTGCATGATCAAGCTCAAAGGGTAGAGTTTCATGCATTCTGCCCTACCTGGAGGTCACTAACAAGTGGACTACCACAGGACTTGTCCTGTTTATTATCTTTATGAATGACCCAGAGGAGGTAAAAAGTGCATACCTGTTAAGCTTATGGATGACATCAAACTGAGGGAGATAGCAGATGCACTCAGGGGCTTGGCTGCCATCCACAAGGACCTCAACAGGGACAACACAGCTCACAGTGTGTCCTAGTAGCAAAGAAGGCCAACAGCATCCTGGGCTGTCAGACATGAACACAGCTAGTAGGTCAAGGAAAGTGATTACCTCAATCTATTCAGCATTCATTAAACCACACTTAAATACTGTGGATTGGTTTGGATCCAGCAGAACAAGAAAAACACAGGCAAATTGGAGGAAGTTCAGCAAAGACCACCAAGACTGAAGACAAGCCTGGAGCACTTGCCTAGTAAAAAGGGGTTGATGGACCCAGGCTTGTTCAGCCAAGGGAGGAGACAGTTCTGGGGACAACTAATAGCATCCTGTCAGGTGCATACAAGGGCAATATCAGGAAGATGGAGCCAGGCTCTTTCTAGCACTGCAAAACTGGAAGACGAGAGACAGCAGACCTAAGTTGAAATAACAGATATTAAGGCTAGAAATAAAAAGAAACAATGCTACAAGTTCCTCTGCATTAATGCTTGTCTGGGTTGAAGCATCTGTCTCTGTAACATGTGAGTCTCAAACACTGTCTCCTGTACATATGCCTTCTAAACTTGCTTTCACTGCACATGGCTTATTGTAGAGGACACCCATACACAGAGTTGAAAATTAGCTTGACTGTTAGATGAACTATACACTTAAAAGTGCCTGCTTCTCTCTTCTGACCGTATAAGAAGCGAAACAATGAGATTACATTAGATGTTTCCAAAGTAGGCATCCATATTAGGTAAAATTAATATTTTTAGTCAAATTAAGGCACTGTGAGGGGAGTGGAGAAACAGATAGACCATATCAACATAGGCAGTGTAATGTTTTATGGAGAAACAACATTAGTCTAACCTTGTTTTACAATTTACTTGTTCAGGGAACTCTTTATAATACTTACCATTTTTAAAAGGGCTAGGTTTTTTGGCCTTGCTTTCAGCCATCAGATCTTGTTAAATCTTTTTGTGCTGGACAAAAGGGGTAATTATTGAAGTTTCATTCCCCAAGTAGGTACTAACTATTTGTAATCAAGTCATTCACAACATTTTCTTTGATTAAACTAAACAAATTGAGTTCCCAAGTCTTTCTGTTAAGTATGTTTTTAATCCTTCAAGCACTTTGGTGGCTCTTCTCTGAACCCTCTCCAATTTAGCAACCTGGAGCCAGAACACTATGTATGATTGTATGATCTTCTTTTAAAATTTTTTTTTGTCATATCTTTTTTTTATTTTACATCACAAAACCCACTGACATCCAGCTCTTGGATCCGTTCCCACCAAATGCTGATATCAATCTGTGCGTTTGTAGTGTGCTCTTCTTACGCCTGGCTGGAAGAGTGTTAACATGAGCTCAGTGTTTGGCTGCCTGCCTGGGCTGACGTGAACTTTCCCCTGCTATCACCACATCAGGACTTCTGCTTGCAGTGTCAGTTCTGGAAGCAGCCATAGTCTGAATGGAAGAAGACGAAGAAGAGGCAACTGCAGCTACGCAACTGTCACACCAGCTAGCGATAAAGGAGTGTATCTGTCACACCAGTAAAACGGAGTGGAAAGGTGATGGGGCAACTGCCTGCAGTCCTGTACAGAGAAACCTAAACTACATAGTACTGTATTATTATTGTAAAAGATTCTTAATTTTTGTAATTTAAAGTTGGAAAAGGTCATTGGAACACCCAGACTGCCCTCCTTTCTGTCACAGGTCGTTATCTTTCATCCATTTATTCTTGTAATTATCCGAGCAGTTCACAAGTGGCAAAATTCATCCAGGAAAGTAGTCAAACCCAGTTCTAACTGGTGTCTAAGTTAGGAGCGCAGTCCCTGTAGGTTTCCTCCACAGTCAATGGAAAAGACTGAACTTCCTCCATAGGGTGACTCTCCAAAGGAAAAATCTGAATAGCTCTCAGGAGAGACCTAGCATAACAGGCTCCAAATTTGGCCATCTCAGATAATCATTACAGAAAGGCAAAGTCAGTTTGAACCTTTGTATTGATTTGGAGACATGAGGAGTTTTTCCCTTGGGATCCCTACACCATGGCTACTCATCCTGTCATTTTCTTTCCTTTCTGAAGTATCCTCTCCTTGATTCTCAGCCATGAACTTCAGTTACATCTTTCTTTAGCGGATCAGAGAATCCTTTATAACCAGCATTTTATTCCTGTGAAAGGAGCAGATTTACCACATGCTGTAGAGGAGCAGATTGAAGGAGACTGCAGCCTTCTTTTAGGAGGTGGTGATCCGCCAAGTACAGTCTCCTGTAAGCGACAGGGAACTCTGCAGCTGCTGCCATTTACTACTTTGAAATCATCAGGTACTGTAATGGTGTACCACTGCTATCCATTCACAGAACTTCTCAGAATTACCCGGGAAAATGGAGAGGGCCTGGCCTGTGACCAGAAACTGGTGAAAAGTAGAGTTGACAGTCAAGACTGCCTGTTCTACCCTTTCTGCAGTTGTGAATTCTTTGCTTTTATGCTACATGTGTAACTGCTCCAAACCAACATACTGCTCTTGGCCACTCTTCTCAGTCCCTCACTTCTTACCGTGTTGCCCCTAGATGACGGTAATCTTGGGGAAGATCTGATGGATTCCTAAAATTTTTATTCCTGTTAATAAACAAGAAAACTAGCATCAAGGTAACTTGCAGTTCACAGCAGTCATTGCAGACACAGGCAGAGCCAAGCTGAGCAAGATTATCTCTTGAGATCTGCCCTGACCATCAGCTTAAATCAACTTTATAAGGTTTGCTCAGGGTCTCATAGAAAATACGATATAACAAAGAATCAGAGCGCTGCTTCCTAAATTCCACAGTAATTCTTTAGCTTTTAGTCCATTCTATCTCCATGTGCCATTAACCTGTCCTGGAGTTGCAGCTAACACTAACCTAACTTTGAATCTTGAGTGACGTCCTACGATGGCTGAAATGCCTGATGCTCTATTTGTGAATCTCCACGACCAGTGGAAATCAGCAGCAGTGTCTCACAAGCTCTGATCTCCAGCAGCTCGGGGAACTGTGCAGCAAAGAAGTCTGAGCAGATACTTTGTGCATTTCCTAATGAGCTGCTGCCTGAGTGCACAGTCATTAACATTACTCTGGCACTCGCCAGCTGCTACTTTGAACAGCCCCTGAATGAAAGGGTCAGCTGCACACGATCAAGTCAGCTGAGTCAGTGATCCTTAATCTACCCTCCCATTGAAATGTAACTCTGATGCACATCCTCTGACTGAGCAGAGAGCCCACCCTGAACAGGTGCTGGGCGGCTTAGCCAGATAAACTCCTCTTGGAACAAGCAGAGAGATGTGCCTCTGAATCCAGATACTTGAAATGTGTCAGAATAAATAGAAGTTTTCACAGTACTGGGGGCGTGGGTGTATATGCAACATATGTCCGTGCTCTAGAGACTAGAAGCAGTCCAATGCAATTAGAAAGGAATATGGAAAAGAAACTTTTCAAAACACGTCCTGGGTGGCTGAGTTCTGGTCCATCCTTCAACAGCCAGTTTTGGCATTTCATTCTTTCCAATGCAACAGGACCTAAAAGCTGAAGATTTCAATGGAGGAACAGAGTGCTAACAATGCTCTCACCTATAAGCAGTCTTTTACTCCAATATCTACTTCATATCCTCAAGAGCCTATAATGTTCATCCCTGAGAGTGAGCTGGCCTGCCTTCTGGGTCAAGAAGTTCTGTATGTATTATGAGACCCACTTAGCTATCTGCCTATTATATGAAAGCAGAATATAATGCACAGTTCATATCACTGCTAGCAGGGTACTTTTTCCCAACAAAGGAAATAGGCTGGACCTATTGGTAGATGAAATTCATACAGGCCAAGCTTTTGATCTGTCTGCCACTTTCTGCTTCTTTATAAACAGCTGTTGTCTTAACAGAACACAATCTTCAAAAAATGAGCAGAGGTAGATGTTTTAAGGTATGCTTTCAATCTGTACATCCAAAATGGTAACACCCTGTCACTGAGGCAATCTGTGCCTCAGAGCTGTTTCTGGAGAGTATCCATGCTGTTGTGAATGTCCTAGTTGGGAAGGGATGGTGGTTGGATGAATCTATGGATGAGTGCAGAAGCTATGGATTGTTTATCTTGCAGCTATGCAGAGAGAGATAAAATCAGAAGAAAAACAATTTTTGTTCAGGATGGCTACATTCGAACTTGTTCTAGTGCCTGTCCAGCTGCTAGCACCTATTACATAGAGAAACAAGTATCTTAAAAATTCAATGTTCTTGGTCTCTACAAGCAGAAAAATCCCAATCCGTATGTCTATATTCTATCAACTAGCACCTCCAATAGATCCAAAGGATGGGGTTTGTGCTTCCTTAAGTTCCTTAAATAACAAATCATGACGAGATATTTTTGTTTTTAAAATGTTTTCATCAGGCATCCTACCATAGAGATGTAAAAAAATCTCATAGTACCTGCAGGGTTAGGTTTTACCCAAAAAGACACAAGGACTAGTATGTGGATGACTTGTGCTCTCCTATATAAACACAGAGCTGTAGCTCTCCACATCTTCTATTGTAATATCACCATCAAATTCTGTGATTCTATGATTATTATAATGTTCCCACCCAAGTTTTCACCTTCCATTGTTTTCTCTCTACTTTTGACAACTGGAAGCCGTACATGACGTGGTTTAAGCTAGCCTGTTGTACCTTGTGTTTAAATGGAGGAGGAATGAGCACATCATCACTGTTTGTCTCTTTCCACAGATGTGAGACATCTCAGTGTGTTTTATCTGAACCCAGAAGGACGCCATCGTGGCTTTCAGCCATAGTTGTACTCCTTCTTCCTGGCACCTCCTGGGGGCAGTTACAAACTAGCTGGCCTTTCTAGGAACACTCCAGCCAAGCATCATTGCAGTACGCTACCAAAATGGGCCCGTCACCCCCCCATCCTGCCCCTTACTGAGATTCTTGAAGATGTCCTAATGAAGGTAGTCTTATATGTATTTTCTGTAGCATATACGCTAAGAGAATCTTCTCTCTAGCAAACAGAGATGGTGGGAAATGCCTTATAGCACTTTCAGATAACATAAATAAAATGGAACACGATGAACCAAGAAACAAGAGGATTCATCCTTTGCCCTTTGCCCTTCACTAGTTAACACCAGCCTTTCAGATCAATCTCTGTAACATAGCTCACCAGAATTATACATCCAGGCCAAATTCCAGTTAAAAGAATAGTTTGAAATGCAGTGGGTACAAAATTTAGCCTGATATATGATCTAGAGGTGAGTTGGTTTTATGCATGTTAATCTGGGAAGTAAGTAGGAACACAGGTCTCTCAGAAGATAGAAGGAGGTGAAGAGGGAAGCAAGGTAAAATTTTGAAGGTGAGGCAGAAGGCTGAAAAAGAAAGGCCCAGAAAAAAAAGCTGTGAGAAGAAACAGGAATGAAGTTGAAAAGGGCCAAAGTGAGAGTGAAAAGCAACTGAGGGTCAGCTTGGAGCAGGGGGAGAAGTGGATAGGGATAAGTGAAGCACACTGACTGGCCCAATTTTTTTGTCCTTTTCTCCGGCCTTCAGGAAGGCGCAGCCAAGGCTTTGGGGTCTAGTGATTTGTCTTCCTTTCTTCCCCACTACACCCCCTAAAATCTATTGATCTGTGCAGCCTGCAACTGTGATGCGATGTAAAAGCAATGTGTATGGTAGGAAGTGTTTGCAAGATTAGGCCTCTCTAATAGCAAGGCCTTCAGAGCACAGGCTAGATTCTCAGCTGGTATAAACTGAGAGAGCTCCATTGAATCCCCATACTCTTTAGTCTTGAATTAAGTACCAAGAGTGTTAGTCAGTGAATAACAACAAGAGAATCTCCTTTTTTAACTCCTAGAGGCCCTACCTGGGTCCTTGAGCTCAAACTTTTTGTCTTTTTAGAAATTTAAACCATGTTTGTTCCATTCTTACATCCACTGGAATTTGCAACATATCTACTTTGTAGTCTGGACAAAGCTCGAAGATTTCCCCAAACACAGTGTGAATCAAACCACACAGGAATGTTTGTAAAGAACGTCTTAGACCCTTTGAAAACCTATTCAGTTCTCAGAAGCACTAATGCATTCCACATTTGGTCATTAAACACTAATTGGTAACATGCTGCGGCTGGGTTCACTCTCTGACCAGTAAGTATTTCCTAGGTCACAGCACTGCAAGACCTCAGTGCCTTCATGTGACCTGCCCTTTTGAACTTTTAATCCTTCAACTCGTCAGAGAGCGCTGGTAGCTCAGGCCACTTTGGAAACCACAGGCATATTTTTTCCCTGGCTGTTTCAAAGTTTGCTTGGTTTCCCTTCCACCTCCTGCTCCTGCTCCCCTCCTCTCTGATGATGCAGGATGTCTTTTGGGGACCTAATTGAAGGCTTCAAAGTGCCTGAGAGTTTATTATGAAACCATTGTCCTTGGTAAATGTCATGGGACTCATGTTTTATTATATTTATAACCTTTTTTCCATTAGTCTGCCATTTCCCTGAGAAATTATGACCTTGGCTCTATCAGCTTAACCAAGCTGGGTTTATATATAGTAAATGTGTGCGTGTGCAAAAAAGGAGAGAAGAGGGGAAGCCACCAAATAGCTTTCTATTAAAACAGTGCTTGTACTGGCCCCTCCTAGAATCTGGTAAGCAATTTAATAGCAGTGATAAGGGAAGAAATCAGGAAACAAATTATGCCAAACATTGAAGTCTCAGGTGGTGTCTCTGACTACAGCGTACATAGGGCAATAGATCCTGGTTGCTGTCAGGTCTATAATTTAAAATAAATTTCAGCTGGTATTTCTTATCAGAAACAAGTTTAGAATTTTCCCTTCTCCCTGCTTGTTCCCTCACCCTCACTTTGAGTTTCTTCACCCTCTATTTTAGGCAAATTTAAACCATTTTGCTTAGCTTATATAAATCTTCCATGGTCTAAGTCTCAGGATAGACTACATATAAACTGTATCTCACCTTTCACAGCAGCTCAGAGGATGACATCCACTGGATCTCTGCAGGAATTTGGTAGAGAAATAATCCAGGCACATTGAGTGTAGTGCTTAAGGCTGGGGTGGGTCACAGGGTGCTTTTCCAACAGCAGTCCCTCAGTCATTTCTAAGAGCCCCCCCAGAAATAACAAAAAAACGTCAAACCTGCTACCAGCAGATGTATACCTGAAATATTGAGGTCTGTACCTCATCTGGAGAATGTGGGGGGCTGTGGGCTGGGACCCAGAGCCTTTCTAAATGAACCAGTAAATGAACCAGTGCCAGGAAATGTTCCCAGGCACAGGAATGTGACTGTCTATACACTTACATGGTTAGAACTGTACTGGACACATTAATTTACTAGCACAGACTTAGCCAGAATAGCTGAGTTCTGTATGTATGATCTGAAAGGAGCAGGTTGAGCTCTCATTCAAGAAAAGAATGTGCTTAACTGACATTGGTCTCGCTTGCCTCCCACCGGGAGTGGGTGAGGTCAAATTCATTAAATTTTGTCTCTGAGAAGGAAAATGCTATAACAAGCAATGTTGTGGGGGGTTTTTTAAGGAGCATTTTTTAAAAAAAGAAGTTTGGAGTTGTTTCCATGCTGCAGGACTCGCAATGGTTCCGTTTTTCATTCCCTTAACCAACCTCTTAAAGAAACAAAGTGGTTCTCACTGTGGATGTTGAAAGAGTTCTCCGACTGACTGCCTTCCTAGCCCAGGCATGTGTGGGCAGAAGGACAAACAAACAAATGCATAAATTTTTTAGGACAGAGAACTTTCTCAGAAGACTATGTCCTTATAAGAAATTTCACATTTGAAAGAAAAAAAGGACATTTTTGAAAGAAAACACTTGCTTTTTAATTACAATCTGGCCAACAGCATTTATTGAGATCATTGAAAGTGATCTTTTGTTTTTTACTACCTTTCCCTCAAAGCACATCTATGTATTGTATATATGCAATACCTTTTCCTCTAGATCAGCATGGGCAGGATCTACCCTCTCCTTCAAGACTCCTGTCCTCTTGCCTTTGCCCCCCGCACATGTCACCGGCATTATGTAAAGCCATTAGAGTCATGTTCTTGGCAACATCCCTACTTTTCAATGCTTCATTCCCAATTCCCACGTAAGGGCTGACAGACTTCGGTGACCTTTTGCATCAACACTTGTTTACTAAAATTAGATTTTTTTTCTTCCTGGCATATAACCAGGCAGATTACACTCCTCAACCTGTCATCCATGTAGGGCAGGCAGCCCCAGAAATTGATGATGCAAAGGAAGAAACTACTCCATGAAGAGTAAAAGGAGCTCAAGGGGAAAAAAAGCAAAAGTGAATGATGTTCTAGCAGTTTGTACGCATCTATCTATAGTGTGCGTACACATGCACATATGATATTAAGTGGTGGTGTCAGCCACAAAAGGTTGGGAGGTTAGATACAGGTCAAATAAACATCTAGCTAGTGAGATGTGTCTTGAAAGCTCATTTGAATTAAAGATTCATGATAGCCAATGGTAAAAATCATATTGCAGGGCTACTGCACATCTTTAGCTGGCTAGAGCCAATGCTCAGAGTATCTGAATTTCCTCATGATATTTCCATGACTTCTTGTAGAAAGAGAAAATTAAAAAGAAGACTAGAAAACAAAAGGAAAACCTTCAGTGTGACATTTTGAGGAATAAGTCTGCTCTGAAGGGAAAAGCTGCTTAATAGTTGGTCATTATTAAGCCCAGAGAAAGAAGCTGGAAAGGGTACATTGATCCTAACCTGAGAATTACATTACACCTAGACTCATGTTAAGATTTATGGTCCCATGATGCTTACTGGTGTGTTAGCACATATGAAGCAATCACTCTCCTACAAACTTCACAGTCTGGCTCATTCTGAGATCTAGGAAGGTGATAAGTTACTAGCAGAAGACAGTGAGAAGATTAACAGGAAGTTTTGGTAATTTGGGGCTTCTGGTGTTTTTTCTCCTGACCAATGAAACGCTTTGTTAAAGGGACCTAAGCTGCTAATCTTTTTCAAATCAAGAAGTCATCCAGATTCCACTGGAGCTCATAGCCTGTATGGACTTCTGGGTCTCTCTTTTATCAGTGCACCTGTCTGACATGAAACCTGATGCTGTACATTGCTGCTTTTAATGAGTGACTGATGATGCGTCAGTGTTTCAGCATCTGCACCGCTCCAAACTCCAGAAGAGCCATTTCCAATATTGGCTGTTCCACATCACTCTTCCTTCAGGTCACCAACTCTGAGAGCTAACTGAAAATGTGTGTTAACTATATCTTTCCAAGCTGGACTACACAAAGCCTTTGAGTGCTAACATAAAATGATCTTTAAGGCCATCTTGTATACCCTGAAGGAAACAACCAGACTATATTTTCGCTGGCTGTTGACCAGTAGAGACGATGGGTTACTAACACAGGCACTCTGTTGCAGACTAGGTCATGCAGGCCTGTATGTCTGAAGATACGTGCAGGGGGAAAGGAGGGACTGTGCAGCCCTTCCAGCAGGGCCGTGGGTCTGATTCTGCCGTGACGTACAGGCAGCACAATGCCACTATCCTCTCCAGCAGGCAATACGTCAGGGCAGAATGGTGCTCGTGTGACTGCCTCACTCGGCCGAGCGGCCCACATACTTTCCTATGTGATGCTGGCGAAAGCGGAGTGTAGACCTTCAAAGCCTAAAGTTTTCATTCTCTTCATGTGGTTACATTCACAGTTGTGACACTGCAAGTGACGTAAAGGGAGAGGAAAAGGCTGCTTCTTCAGCAAGATGCAAACACACAGATATTGTCTGTCCAATGATTTTAATCTCCCTTCACAAATACTCATGTATAAGTAGATCCAAGCGATGTTGTCCCTCCTTCTCTACCTTTGCTATCAGGTTTCTTAAACCTTTTCAGCAATGGTGTGGGTGTATCACTGCCTTGTATTATACTGGGACAAGGAACATTTCATGTCCCTTAAGCTCACTCATTGCAGAATGTTTATACCTGGATACACAGTTACAGAGCTGCAAAATCCAGGCAGCAGCTTACACCGCCTTAAAACACAGAGGTAAAAACTGGAACTCCTAACTGGGGAAGAAGGAAGGGTTCTGCTCTTACCCTGCCAAACCAGAAGGCAAAGTGTATCAGCAGTAGACTAGCTTGACATTCTCACATTGGAAAAAATGCTGAAACGCTTTTCAAATGAAGACATTTCTTTTTTGGCAAAAAATATTTTTCCTCTTACAGTATATTATTGTTGGAAATGCTGGACTTCCTTAATTATATATATATATATATATATATAAAATAAGACCACTGACACCACATTTTTTCAGTCAGATAAAAGACTGAAACAATTCTTTTTTGTTAGCTGGCTGATGTTCTTCATGTTTCTTTACCTCCTTGTTAATTTATATGTGCTCCTTAGGCATATTATGTGTCCCATGATGGACCTTCTTGCATACTTAGTCAGAAAGACTGTCTCCATTGCATCCTTTCCACTCTTTAACGAGAAGATCATGGTTCATTAGAGCACAGGCCATTGGCCAGGAGGGTTAATTTATTAGGGGAATTATTCCAGGTTCCACAAGAAACAATAACACTCTTAGTCAGAATATTTCAGTCTTTACTTCTTTGCTGAAAATGTGAGCTCTCCTGAGAAAATATCAGTATGCTTTATTATTTTTTTTTTGAAACTGCTTTGCATGCTCCTGCCACTACCTCACCCTTTTCTGCAGGTGTGAGAGTGAGTATTCTCTGGCTCTCTGTATGCTGTCATTGTTTTATTTTTTTTATTATTTTCACTGAAAATTTCCAGAAAGTGACAGCACAGGGGCAACACTGATGATTCATTTTCTTACTATCTCTAGTCAGCATTGTTGTTGTGGCTGTGACAGGCATTTTTCCTTTTGCTTTCCTCTGAAGGTCCCTTACATGAATCTCTGGAAGGTGTGAGTTTTATACAAATTCAGTTTTATTGCTTATCCATGATCAATGAAATCAAATGGATCATCTCTGTTAGATTCAATAGGCTTTTGGGGGTTCCCTTCACAGTCTTTATAATGAGCAGAGTAAGTCATGAGTAAAGGTGTCTTCTCGTTCTGCTAAATCAGCAACTTCTACACTCAGTTGGGTATTCCCCTTCTGTTACATCAAAATGTAAATGTAAGCAACTCATAACTTGCTGTCTCTCCTGTACCCACTCCCTCTCCCCACCCTCAGACTTTGATGTTTTCTGGGGTTCTACTTTGACAGCCTCTGGCTCCAGACATGGGCCACCCTTAGTTCTAACACAATGTGGTTCCTTGCATAGAAACAGGCATACAAATATGCACTGATCTCAGTTACCTTTGGAAAACCAAACATAATTTATTCACTTTCTTTTTTTGTTTTTTAATTGTAATGAACATTCATTGCCTTTCAGTAACATGCTTCACACAGATTCTGCCATGCTTTTCACTTCAACATTACACCAGGAGTACTGGGTTTATAAAAAGTCTTAATGTCACATGTATAATTGTTATTTTTAATCATGGCATTGGTCTCACTTTTTTCTTGTTCATCTGTGAAGGGCAGACTGGCTGCCTATGGTGCCTTTGTGGATCTAAACCAAAGGAATGTGGAACTACAACTGGTCTAGCACCCATAATGAAAGGTCACCATGCTGTCATCCACCTCCAGAGAGCCTTGGCAGCGCTGGGTCCAAACAGTCTTGCAGTAACAACACAGTTACATAAAGGTCAGAAGTTTTGAATTTCTTGAGCTGAACTTTTGTTGTTCTGTGTGAATGTGTAAGGTGGGGAAGAGAGAGGGGCTTTGATTGTGATTCAGTTTAGTCATTGGTTGAGAAGGAAAGAAATCCTCGGATACACAACCAAAAAAGCAGTCATTCTCAGTGCCTGAAGTTTTTTGCAAGTGTTTCATTTTACATTTATTTTTTTCATGTTTTCACCACCTAACCCAAGGCTGGAAATGCTTTGTATTCATTTCTTCGGGTGGGATGGTTGCTAGATAGGGACTTGCTGTAGACAGGGACCCGAGTTCAGGGATGGCTTCACCACAGGTTTCCTGTCAGACTTTGCACAAGATGCTTTAGCCCACTCCTCTGTGATGTTTAATTTTCTGTCTCTCGCTGAAAGAAGTAGAAACTGAGCACTAAACACCTTTGCTTTAGTTTTCCTGTTTAGAAAATGGGTATAATTTTTCCTCACTACTTTTTAGAAAAATACAGATATTAAAGATAGCTTTTCAAACTGTCAGAAAAATTCCATTATTGTGTAATTGCCTATCAATAAAAGTGCTACCCATTTTCACTGCACGTGCCCAGGATGACCAGACCTTCGACCTTCACTTATGGGGAGGAGTTTTTCAAAGTCCAGTGAAGGTGAGTGAATGATGACTCTGGCAGTGCAGAGGAAAATGCATGTTGCATGGGGAAACTGAGGCACTGAAAACTTATGGGATGAGGTGATAACACCATAAAGGCATTTTCCACTGACTTGTTTCTTACATGTATTTTGATCAAAAAAGATTGCCTTGTAATCTTCTGAAGCTGGCATTTTTTTATTCTTTCCTCTATATCTTTGTGATTTCAACATAAAAGAAAATATTATTCTAAGAAGCAGTTAATTTCCTTTAATGAATCTTATCTGGCTTGGATAAACAAAAAGTGTTAATCCTGGTATCTTTTTCTTTTTTCTTACAAAGTGGTGGGATTTTTTTTTTAGGTTGGTTGGTTTCTTTCAATTTTAAAGACTATTTTTTAAGCTCGCAGTGATCTTTATTGTTTTTTTAAAATATCTTTTCACTAAAGTTTTCAGTGATGGGCTTTTGTGGAGAAAAAACATTTTTTTCAGGCAAACAATGTTTTGGGTATAAAAATTATGTTGAATTATTTAGCCAAGCTAGTTGAATTTTTTTGTGCTATTGCCTTCAAAATTATTCATAAAATACAATCCAAAACAGTCTTGTGTACACATGCATGTAAGCTTATCAGCAGCCTGGGCTCTGGTATATCCAGGTATCCAGCCATGGCATTTGAAACAATGACCTGTGTAGCAGTCAGTACTGAGGAAGACACGATCACCTTCCCAAAGAGCTAGTGGTCTTAAAATGCAAAGCCAACCAGAACTGGAGATGTTTAAAAAGGATCTCAAATCAAGAACAAAGTGAAGTGTTCATGCAGAACCTCTCCCAAGTATTATATGAGAACAAGAGAGCCCAAAGCTTTGTTCAGGGTCAGAACAGGTGTATCACCCTAGAACAAGCAAACGGGGTTCCCATAGCAGATCTGGGGCTGAACTTTTATGTAATGATGAAGAAGCACATAACTTCCCATGCTTCGGGTTCTCCCGCTGCAGGTGGAAAATGATGCACTACCTTTCCCTTGATGAAGTATTTTGAGATGGATGTAGAGCAGACCCTAAGAGCCTCTTACTGTCAGGAAAAAGAGATGAGGAACCCTGCCAGAGCTCCTATCTGTGGTCATAAGTGAACAAAGGTGTCCTCCTAGGCAAATGATCTGGCTGAGAAATCTTCTGTGCATGCAGTAGAATTTGAGCTAAGTGTACGGAGCTACACTGATTACACTTTCCTTGAAAATGTCTTTTGATCTCTGGCCTCCAAATTGCATCAACCCTCTTCCCTTCTGAGAAGAAGTTTTTCGGTTCTCAGAAACAGCCAGCGCTCAGTGAGGCTGCTTGTGAACTTTTGCTCTAATGGAGGCATAAGCAGGGGGAACTAGAAATGCTCAGGAGTTTTCTGGGCTTTTGTTTTATGCATAGCAGATCTGTATTGGTGATTTTTATTTCCTTCACCCTGCCCCATTTTTGTCTAGTCAGCTTGAGGAACAGATGTAGGCTTTCGTCCAGCAGTGTGTAACATGATAAATATGCATTCTGTGTTCTAATGCCTGGCGTGGTGTCCTCTGGAAATAGCCTTGAACAACGACAACTATACTTGGCATTTGGAGGAATCAGCTGGGCTATCTAGGGATCATGAGGTCCAAATAGGAGAACTGCAAGCCCAGGAAAGGTTTTTTCCGTCAGAGCTGACTTGTTCCAGCCTTACTTTTGCTGATATATCTGAAATCCACTATCAGGAATCCCTCTTTCTGTTCCTCACAGTTATTAGACAAACCTAGGGAATGCTGTGGAGGGTGACCTCACAGATTAAGCACTTCTATCCAGTTTTCTTGGAAGCAGGGTAATTCTGGGTGCCAAATGCAAATTTATAACTTGGAGTCTTGCAGAACAATAAGAAAAAAAAAAAGAGCACTTTTAACTGAATTTACAGCGAGTTATACATTTGGAGTTCAGATCACTCGGAAATGAGCTTGGCAGATTCTAGCTGTGATAATGATGCTGAACTAGGGGAAATGATCTGGCCATACACCTAAGAGGTGAATCATGCTGCATCACAGGCTTATTTTTAATATAGGGAGGTAGTGTATCTCAAGCTTTTATATACACCTCCAACTTCTCACGTGGAGTTTTCGACACACTTCCCCCACCCACAAGTAGCTTTCTGTGAACTTGACTGACATAATGTAGGATGTAGCACCTGGGTATGCTACTATTTATTGGATGCATTTTATGCTTATCTGGAAAAAGTACTGCAAATGACTCACTATTTCTATTTTTCCTTTAAGAAATTAGACATAATAAAAGTTCTCAGGAAGGAATCTTTATAGTATCCTTATCCTGCGTTGACATCCAGACTCCCTTGTGCTTTATATGTAATTTCAGTGACTAGTAACTTAGGAAATTTGGCACTTTCATCTCTAACTCATTGCTTCCGAAGCCACATTAATTTAGGCTTCAGCATATGTACAGAAGCAGCCTAGGTGCCTAGCTGCTACTTAAGCAGCTGAAATCCAAATAGGAAGCGGCATACCATCAAGGCGTTTGACTAGCCATGACGTAGTTGGCTTCAACCCATCTTTGTCTACAGCAACATCCTGCTGGGTATATGCAGTGGCAGGACTTCAGCCATCTGTAGAAACATACAGCTAAAATAGGAGGCATCCTCCGAGATTAGACCTGTCAGCTAAGCAAGGCTTTTCAGGCTCTCGGGTTTAGACCTAGATTTACTTAACTTGCCCTAATGGCCCCCACACAGCATGCACACCTTCCTTTGAGTTTGCACCCTTAGACACACTGGAAAACATTCTTTAATACGTATTACATTTTAATATGAGGTAAATGTAAGCTGCCTATGACAGGAAAGGCTGGCCTCGTTTCCAAAGGTGCTGGTCATCACACAGGAGAGTTCATCACTGCTGAAAATCAAGACTTTTTTTACTGACATTGTGGCATATGGGCTGGGGGAGGATTTTCAAAGGTTAAAGATAATTTACTCAAAGGCAGTTAACTGCCACTAGTATTTCTAAAATCCCCCTTATTCCCCTTCCTACACAAATACACCTATTAATCATTAACCCCTAAACTTCCACACAGTGGGTATGTTTCAGATCTGGTACACTTTCTGGAAGGAACTGCAAGTTCAAACAGTCTGGAGAACGACTGCTGATGAATCTCTGTGGGCTTGCTTTCTTTTCCACTAGAAATTTATTTTCATACTGCTTTTACTGACCTGCTAGTAATTGCTATTAGAAGCAGGAGAGGAAGACTTCTGGCCTGACCCTGGCCATTTGTACATTCCTGTTCTTAGCTCTATATACTAACGCTGTCTCTGGATTATGCAATTAATAAGTTACAGAGGATATGGAGATTTAATTACACTAAAAAGAGGAAGATGATGTCATTGATTATTTTAAGATGGAAACATCTGAAAAAAGCATAAGCAGTGAGAATTTCTTCTCCATAAGCAACATGCTTAGGACTTGAACAGCTAGACTATGAATTACTATTAATGTAGAATGAATTCATTTTCCAGATGTTACATCAGCACTGAACCCAAAGAATGTTATCTCAGCTGGAGTAATACACAATTGTACTTACTGAAATAACTTAAGCTTATGAGCATTGTAGCCTGCTTACAAAACCCCAATTAGTTACCTGGGTTATGCACTTTTCAACCAGGAAAAAAAAAACAGTTGATTAACATGAGAAAATTATTATTTTAGGTAAGCCTAAATGAGTGATGTGAGCGCGGCTCTTTTTAAAAAAATACAGGCATGAAAATGACAGAATGAGTCATGTCAAATTTTTGACCCAAAGTTAATCTGATTTAATTATCTAAGGGCTGTTATGTATCTGCTTTATATGTCTACCGCATACTTGTATAGCTGTGTATGCTACAGTTACATATCTATGGAAGTGAAAGGAAATGTTTTTAAATTTGAGAAACCATCTTACTGTGTGTGCTTTTGACCTCAGGAATACAAACCATTTAAGCTTATTACAAATACATAACAACAAGATTGATCTTCCCTCAAAGCATTGTAGTCACTTATCCCTGAACCAAAGTTCCTGACTGCTTGGAGATCTTTATCTTACCACATTAAGATGAAAATTCACTGGACACAACTGATCAAAATGATTTTTTTCAATATGCTCAGACAAAACTCGTTTTTTACAAATGCCTTGACAGATCTTAGCTTCCTAAAGGCTTACTGCATGTCAGAAAGTTTTTCAGGTCACAGTTCTGTTCTGTGGGGACACATCTGATCCCTGTCATAACATGTCTTGTTTTCTTTGAGCATACCCTCTGTTACCTCTTGGACACACTGAAGAGGTGCTGGGGAGGTAAACAGTCACAAATGTGTCCCATTGCTCCCATCAGCAGGTTCACCTCTGTGTTATACAATGTTGTAGATGTTAAATCAACACCATAATTGTCCCTATAAACTTATTTTAAAGTCTATTTTGTAGAGCAGAGGAAAAAGAAGATCTGGATCTTCTCAACTAGAAGAGAGAGCAACACATCCCTTTAACAAAAGTTCCTGTCTGCTTCTTAAACAAACTACAAGAGCACAAAAATCCCAAGATATTTTATTTTATCTCCTTTGAGGTGCAGTCCTTTAGCGTGTCTGTTCTGATACACTGACAGAAAGTTATTAGTCTGACTTACAGTTGGTTGCATTTCTGTCACCTTAAAATACTGATTTAATGCTCATCAGTAATATCTAAACATCTTAACAGGTTACCATTATTCAGCTGAGCTTTATTCCTGCTGATACAGATTTAGAAGAGCTATCACTTAATGAATATTTGCCTTAAGTCAAATACAATTAAAGCCACAGATGTGGAGATATTTTTTTTTTTTTGAGCCATATGTATGTATGCAAAATGTATACAAAATACTGCAAAATGTTAACAATATGTTTGAAACAAATGAATTGGAATAAGAATCTGGACTTGGTTATCCATAAAGAACCCTCTTTCTCTTGGGAAAGAGAGTTTTCAGCAAGCTTGTAAACAGAGAAGAACCATCACATGGTTTACATTATAATTTCTCCTACCAGCTTTCTCTTTCAAAATGAGGTACTTATTCTAAGATTATATGTTTTTGACTTAATGTGTTAGAGAAATAAGAATAAAATATTGAAATCTTTGTGCTCGTGATTAGACCAAATTGAGTCTGATCAAATAGAACTTTAGGAATTCCAGGTATGCTTCAAATCTCCCATGGAAGATGAAGGGGAAAGAAATCAACCCACTACAGTCATCAAGGCTTTTAAAAAAGAGTAAGGAAAAAAAGAAGAATGATCCTGTGATTAAGACATTTGATTCGTGTCTTGGCTTGATTTCTTCCTTGGTTTGAATGATTTTACAGTTAAGGTTTAACCTCTTTGTGCCTCAGTTTCCCATTAGTAAAACAGGCAATGATTAAATCCTTCTTTTCCCACCGTTTATGTTACAAATCTTTCCAAGCAGGAATCCATCCAGAATGTGTGCACACAAAGGAAGCTCCTAACACTTGGGTTCTGAAAATTGGTAATACTCCTGTAGGAGCATGGAGACTGCTGTCAAGAGGTGTGCTTCACTTTAATCCCATATTCAAACCCTTTTACATGGAGACTAAAGGCTAAATTCAGAAAAATATGGGTGCCAAAATCCCAAATTGCAATAACAAAATACAACTTTCTCCAGGGGCTGCTTGAAGGAGTACCTAAAGCCTACAAGTAGGTGAGTTACTAGCAGGCTGTTGAAGAAAAAGAATATAGGAACTAATGAGAGGTAGAAACAAGCCTCTGGTATTTAACCTCCTCTCTAATAAGGCAAAGTCTATAAGGCACCAGGCCATGCTTAATGTTTTACTCCAACTGACGTCTGCACCTCCTCCTTGAATATGTTGGGTATTTTGAATATGTTGTACAGATCTACTTGCTGTCCCAGATTCTGCTGCAAAAACTTAGCACTGAAGCTGGGTATTGCAATATGTGGACTTGTTGCAACTTTCCTATGCAAAGGGAGGAAACTATTTTTTCAGTGAGGGTGGGCTTGTCAAGTCCTGAAAACTGCTAATGACTTTGCTGCTTGAAAAGCAATGAAACCAAAGCGTGTTATCACTCAGGCCACTGGTTCATGCTGGAGATGACTGAAATTTAACATCAAAATTAAAACTGTGTTAATTAATATGCTTGTATTGGGAGTAAAATTCTATCTGAGTAATGTATGATGGGATATCATCCTGTTCATTGCAAAAGCCCCATCCATGAAGAATCATTGCAACCACCACTGGAGAAGATTTTTAACCAGCCTTTCCATCTGATGGAAAGGGGGCTAAGTGTGCGTGAGAGGGAATAATAATTATTTTCTCTGACCCCCTATCTTCCCAGCGCATTAGAAGGGAGGGATTTTTAATGGTCAGGTTAGGATGGTTAGGATGGAGATATGCACATAGCAAGAGGTGCATTGACTGATAGCCTTTTCTTTTCCAGAAGGTTTTTTGAAGATTTCACTTTGACTTCACAAATCATCTTAACCAGCATTTTTAGGACAAAGTTCTAAGGGGAAGCAAAAGTCTAATGTACTTTCCAAGTGGTGTAGAGATCATTTTGTCTTTAAAGATATCTGATTTCTATAGCAAGGGAGGAGATTATTTTACACCATATGGTAGCTGTCCTGTGATGTCATAGTGATTAATGACAGGATCAGTTGGATGCTCCAGTGGCATAACAAATGGCCTGGGTTTCCTGTAATGGCAACAGTTACACGCTCATACTAGGACCCTGCAATTAACTGCGCTCTAGTCTCGGCTCCCCCTGGGCTTAAGAACTATAAAATGAATGCAAAGACTACTACCAACTTCATGAGGATGTGGGTCAAGCATTCTGTGACTTTTGGCAGATACCTTAGACTGTGGATATCTGTTTCCCATCTGTAAAACTGATATTATAATTAGCCGCTCACAGGCTTGATGTACAATTAACCGGTTGAAGGTCTGTGAAACCTTTGTAGAAGAAAAATATGAAGTGGAAATAACATATTTTGGGGAAATTATCTGTGTATTTTAAACTCTGTATCATATACTGAAGAACCTCCAGCACTCTCTGTCTAATGTTCTCTTTTAAATGCACAAAGTTTAATTGGCCTCACGATTATTTGTCAGATAAAAAGAAGTCGTCTGCTTTAAACACTTTGTGCTCTACTTTATGTCAAAGATTTTTGGGGCAATCATATTTCTCTGCCTGAAATAATTCTGGGAGCAGATAAAGTATTCCTACAGTACTGACACAAAGCATTACAAAGAATGATCTCTTTCTTCCAATTATTGATAGCTTGATGACTGTCATTTTAGCTTTATGCCACACGTAAAGACACACATGATTTGTCATTAGCTGATGAAAAAATAACCCAAACAACTGAAAAACTTTCTTTTCTTGATCCAGTCTTTACCTATGGTTTTCTTCAATCTTTCCTGAACATTATGGTCAAAACTACAGTCTTGGACATATGCTGTATTTGGCATCAGGCTTTGCATTTATCTATCTGCTGAGGCTCTTTGAACCCAGGATCTTAAAATGATTTATCTTTTCAGCCTGTGTTTCTCTATCTTTAATGATAGCAGCGTAATATTAATAGGTCATTTCATTATACTTCAATACCTCTTTTCCACTGCTGGTTACTGGACAGTTCAGTCAGCAAATTTAAAGATTCTGTTGCTGCTGGCATCAGGCTTTACTAAAACAAAACCTAACATTTTTGTTTGGTTTAAGTTCTTTCCTTTAGCAAAAAGTGAGTGCTCCTGGGTTATGAAGAGAGTGCTCGAAGGCTGACATGTTTGGACTGTCAGCCTAATATGTTATGATTTTCTTGAATAAATCACACCTCTGACTGGTTTCTGGATCTTGCAGTGTATGACTGTGTAAGTGCTTTGCACCAGTAAGAGGAGCTCACCCAAAACTCTCCTATGCTACTAATAATCGATTGCAACAGCATCCTGGAGGTAAGAAAAAACCTGCTTTTGTACAGACATTTTACTTCAGGTTGGGTGATGGGAAGAGTACAGATATGAACATTGTGCACTGTATAAACTAACACATAGATTCGTGTTTTCCCCTGTTCACTCACTGTTTTTGTGACAGGTTTGGAAGTGAGATGAACACACAAGTTTCAAATAATTCATAGAAGTGAAGATGGAACATTCACACAGCTCACGTTCCAGTGATGACACCCTAGCTGATGTCTGGAGGATACCCGGTGCCAGACACAGCGATGGGAGGAGATGGAGGTAAACACAGGCCATTGGCTGGCTTAATTTTGTTCCTTGCTACTCATGCAAAGACATCAATCCCTGCTTGCTCACAGCAATGTCTTTTACATTGTTCAGAAGTGATGGTTGATGGCTACTTTGATGGGCAGGAGAGTGTATAAAGCAGATCACAGCTCTGATTTTGCAATGACAGTGCTGGTGGGGTTTTCATAGTAAAATTGCACACATCCCATGAATGCTCTCCTGGCTTTTTTCTGATCGTTTTTATGCGACAATCCAAAGATATTGTCAGCTGAATTTGCTTTACCAGGGTAATTTACAACTTTTTTGTTAGTGAACTCTGAATTGGTACCTCAGCTTTTGTAGAGGATGGGTATTCCTTCCTACTTTTAATTCATCTCGTGTAGCTATTGAGTGACAGGGGTTGTGTTAATTTATGATTGGACACCGGAACCTGAAATAAAAAGCGGAAAGGGAGAGACAAGAGACTTTCAAAGCATGAAATTAAAACCTTTGGGCTATGACTTAACTTACTACTTATTTTTCTCATTTTGTTGCCATCAATATTTTTGTTCTATTCTTGATGTGATGTGTTTCACGGGGCATGATTTGGGGGCTTTTGGCTCTTTGTTTTCATGTGATATGTGGGGTATTTTTTATTAGTTTGTATTATAACCAATGCTTTGTCTGTTCTTATTCAGGTATGTGCTATTAATTGTCTTTATTAGAGCTATAAACATTTCTGAGATATTTAAATGTAGTTCCCCTTTAACTTGCACAGGGATCAGGTCTGAGTAAATAGAAAAATGTACATTTTGGGGGAAGCCTGAGAGCCAGCAATCTGCTGCCTCTACGCTAAAAAGGTTCAGGGCGCCAGCATGGCCATTGACTAACAGTCAAGGAAATCATCAAAGCTGATCACTTTTCCTGGCAGTTTTGACCTGGGCCAGCCAACAGTCTGCCAGGCAGTGCCTGGGCCCAGCGTGTGGGACAGGACAGGACAGGACAGGACAGGACACGGTCAGGGTGGGACAGGACAAGGGCATTTTGCATGATGGACCAAGCCATGCTGTTCAGCTTCTCTGAAAGGGAAATAGCGGTGGGCCATATGAATCAAAGTCTCTCCGTCTGCCACATGGGAAAAGAAGAGGTGCAGGACATTTTTTGTTTTAATTAGTATTAAGAGTAACCTTTAAGAGCAAAGAAGGAAAACAGAAGGACAAGGTGTAAAATAGATGAAATTAACTCTGGGATATATTTCTTAACCTACTTTTATGAACTTTGGTGAAGGAGGAAAATATGAAGTGAATTATTTATTTTCATGACCTCCTGTCCTTAAATGTACTTGAAGTTGTGAAGGTCTAGAAATGATGCTTAGGGGTTAGAGAGAACTACCAGGAGATCTTATTTATGTTCCTCATTCTGCTGAACGGCAGAGCTCAGAGGGTTGTGAGCAACAACAGAGGCTAGCTGGAGGCCTGTATCTAGTGGCGTTCCCCAGAGGTCAGTGCTGCCTCCAACGTTGTTCAACTTATTTATTCATCAGTAACCTGGACAAAGGGGCAGAAGGCACCCTCAGCAGTTTGCTGATGGTACAAAACTGGGAGGAGTGGCTGATACCGCAGAACACTGTGCTGCCATTCAGCAAGACCTGGACAGGCTGGAGGGTTGGGCAGAGAGGAACCCAATGAAGTTCAGTAAAGGCAAGTGTAGGTTCCTGCACCTGGGGAGGGACAACCCCATGTACTAGTACAGGCTGGGGCTGACCTGCTGGAAGGCAGCTCTGTGGAGAAAGACCTGAGAGTCCGGGTGAACAGAGAGGTCAACCTGATCCAGCAGTGTGCCCTGGTGGCCAAGAAGGCCAATGGGACCCTGGGGTGCGTGGCCACCTTAGGAGAAGCATGGCCAGCAGATCGAGGGTGGTGATCCTTCCACTCTGCTCTGCCATGGTGAGGCTGTGTCTGGAGTGCTGTGTCCAGTTCTGGGCTCCCCAGCTCAAGAGGGACGGGGAACTACTGGGGAGGGTCCAGCGGAGGGCTATGAAGATGATGAGGGGGCTGGAACATCTCCCTGATGAGGAAAGGCTGAGAGAGCTGGGCCTGTTTAGCCTGGAGAAGACTGAGAGGAGATCTTACCAATGTCTACAAATATCTTAAAGGTGAGTATCATGAGGATGGGACCAGGCTCTTTTCAGTGGTGCCCAGTGACAGGACAAGGGGCAACGGGCACAAATTGAAACAGAGGAAGTTCCTCCTGAATATGAGGAAGACCTTCTTTACTTTGAGGGTGACAGAGCACTGGCACAGGCTGCCCAGAGAGGCTGTGAGGTCTCCTTCTCTGGAGACATTAAAAACTCACCTGGAAGTGACTCTGTGCAGCCTGCTGTAAGAGACCCTGCTTTAGCAGGGGCTTAGACTAGATGACCTCCAGAAAGCCCCTTCCAACCCTGACCATTCCATGATTCTGTGATCCCACCATTCCAAAATAAGACCCTAACAACCTCTTTCTCTTTTCTGTAATGCAGTGACAGCTTTTTCTCCTTTCTTTTTTGCCTTTCAGCTTCTACATAGATTTCCCTTTTGAAGTATGACATGGTTTACTGGCAGTAAGTCCATAGCAGTGACTGCTGTGAACTGCTGCAACACCAGTTATGACTTACAATTTCATGAAATCATGATTTGAAACCATTTATGTTATTTACAATAATTCTGAAGTGCCAAGCATCTCAGAGGGTGAGTGTGAGGCAAAACCACGGTCAAAAAGGCACGAAGGATTGTTACTGCTTGAAGATTTGCTTCTTGGCTTTCTGTGGTGTCATCAGGTTCTACTACTGCCTTGTCAAAAATGTTGTAGATATGTAAGAAAGCTCAAAGGTGCTATAAACTCATTCTGCTAGTTCAGATCTATTCAAAATATTCTCTTTGCACCAGATTTAATGTTTTGATAGAAGAGGCATCATCTGTTTCCTGCAACAGCATAAAACCATAAAATCAGTATAAATTCTGCAGGTTTTCCTGCAGTGAGTTCAACAATCATGAACCCATTCCAATCGAGATCAGAACTGATGTTTGAGCTGTAAGGAACAGACACTTTATTCGCAATCAGGGAACTACAGCATGAGTGGCAACTGGGTTTGTCCAATAAATAATGCCTTTCAAACAAGTTAGGACTCACATTTCTGCAAGAGGGAAGCCAGGGATTCAGCTGATCTTGTGACAAGCGTGAATGTTAAAAATTGAAAAGTCTGACTAGGAAGTTGTTAAGCTTTTTGCCTATCTCTGTTTCTGAATGTTCACCTTTGGGCACAAACAGCATTGCTTTTCACAAGACTGATGCCCAGTCTACAGATCATGCAGTTCTGAGGGGTCCAAGGTTGAACTCTCCAGATTGTTAGTCATTTGGATTTAAAATCATATATGATTGCTGATATCAAATACATATATGATTGCTGACAGGAAACAGAACAAACTAGTTTGACTAATATCTTGCTATGACAACCCTGTTTTGTCTTATAAATTGTGGACAGCACATATAAGAGAACTCCAGAAATAAAGGAAACTTTACTCATTGTACAGACTCATGCCAAAGGATACAATTTTGTTCTTAACTAAGGAATCTTTATGGCCTTAATTCTCTTATGTATCAAGCTAATTCTGATCTCTGCTATACCAGGTTCAACTGAGATCCCTCCAAGCTCTGTAAACACAGTGTGTATTGCTCAATCAATGCATTATCAGCATGTTAAAAAAAAAAGCACAAATGGAATCTGAATGAACTCTTGGAATTTGTGATAGTTAGAAAACAAAGTATTGATGTATGGTTAAAACTGAGACAGTTTTGGTGTATGAACGGCAGGATAATTTTTTCAAAAAGCTGTTTTGATGTTTTAGTAGGAAAAGGTTTCAATGATAACAACTGATACAGCCCGAAAGAGCATAATGTTGTAGATAAATACTTCGTCCTCTTCTGGACCACTCACTCTGCCGGGTTTGCACATATCTGACAGCCTTCAGAAGCTCTAGAACTCTACAAAAGTCTCCTAATGTGAAGGAATGAGGTGAAGGCGATGAACTAGTTGCAATGAGTCTCGATAAACTATCAATGCAGTGCTCCTTGGTCTCACATCTACCTTTTATAGTGGAAACCCGGCCATGTGCTTCAATCCTCTCTTGGCACAAGATCTTGGTTTGCCTTAGCAGTTGGGCAGGGGGTCCAGGCTTGCTCAATGCTGTTGGGCAAAGGTAAGCTCTTGTTCATGCAGTCTGATAGAGTCAGGCTTGCACAGGGCTAAATGTGGTATGGTTTGCTCTGTTGAACACACATACTGAGCGGAGATCTTCCCAAACACAGGGGAGATACTCTGACCCTGAACTACAGCCAGGAACGTGGCTGAAAAAATGCAGGTCATAGGGTTTTGTGTGCTTAACCCAGCTTTCAGGTCCTTTCTTCCCTTTGAAACAGCAATTAGTATGACATAAGTTCTCCAGTTCTCCTCCTTCATTAGTGTAAGGGCATGAAGGCAGAGGGAAATGAACCTGTCACAGGCATGGCCGAGAGAGGTCATGGATTTGGTCAGGAGACCCCTGCCCTTAGTTCCAGGTAGGCACAGTTTGAGCCATGCTCCTGATGACTAACATAAACTTTCAGCTATTATTTATCACTTTCATTACAAAGTTGAGGGAATTGTGTGTGTGAGAAGGCAGTGAGAAATTCCCACAGAAAACTTGGATTCAGGTTTTGTTGCTGCTTGTTACTTCCTGGTTGAATTGAAAGCACCATTTATTGTTATCCTGCCTGGGTGTCTATGAAAATTATTTGAGTCAGGGCCAGCAGCAACCCACTTCTTCTTTCCCATGTAGCTTTTCTTTGCCAGAGTCTTAAACTCCGAAGGGCTCCACTACAGAAATAATATTATTAACTCTAAGCACTCAGAAGTTTTTAATCAAGGACCCTAAAATTGTGAGACAGGCTTAAAATCCAGATATTCTATTAATAAATGATGGCTATATATATATATATAACACTAAATAATTATCTATTTTGTCTTCTGTTTGTAAGACTGAAGAACACCCTTGATTAACATTTTAAAGCTTTTCCCTGCGATCATGCAGACTAGAATGTTGAGACTCTCATATATTTAAATTCCAGGATTTGGTACTTAAAGAGGAAATTTTTTAAAAATTACCTTTTCATGAGGGTTCTTGCACCATAGAAATTAAAGGATTTCCTTTTAGCTCCTCTATCTTGGTTAAGGAATTATGTTGGAAGCACTTCTTAAGATGACATGATTTGCAAACTAATTCATTTTGTTAAATGCAAGTATCCTGAAAAATCTGACTTTTAAGGAGTAACATCGAGACCAACAATTCTGTAAGATTGAAGAAGGATAAGACAGTAAGCTGGGTAGTAATGTTGCTGCTGAAACAATCTGAAGAAAATAAATAAGCCAGCAACTAACCGCCAGAGGTTTAGAAATCATTTCTCTTTGAGCAGACATTTCCTTTCACCTTTCAGAGATTTCTTTCATCAGCATGGGCAAGACAGAGGACTATTCTTGTAACGGTGCCAAACCCCACCGTAGCAATTCTAAATGCACTAAATAAAATGTTTTATGTCAGGCAGATACAGGTTGAAACACTAGATTGAAATAATCTGCAGATTAAGGAAAAAGATGTGTTTGCTTACTTCCAGCTGGTTGCAACCTCTGTTATCAAGCAGAACAGAGACCAAATGCAACCAGCATCAAGCTTGAAGAAACTCAGTATCTGAGCCTTATTTTCACTCTAGGCTCAGGACCATTTTGCTTAGACATATTTCAAACAACTGAATCATGCCCATCAAAGACACGAGCACCCTTGCTTGACTTGCAGGAGAATGTTCTTCAAGAACACTCCAGTGGGGCAAGCTCCCACAAATATTTCCAAAACTTCAGAACCGGTGAAATGGCCCACACTTCATGCAGGTTTTTTCCCTACACCTCCGTCTCTGTTGCAAAATATATTTCATAGAAAGAAACTGCACTTCTAGTTCCCTGTGCAAAGAGAACCTGATTCATACCTAAATTAATGGCTCCCTGCTCAATGTCGTGTGTTGTTGTGGCTGTTAGGGTAGCCTCGGAAAGGTAGGCTGAGAAAAAGCCACCCCAGATAAACACAAATGAACTGACTAGTGAATCCAGCATCGTGGTCAGTTTTCTGGTCTACAAAACACATCCTCGCCTCCTGGTCTTGTTAGAGCTGGTTGTTTACAAGTCCATCAAGGCACACATGGAGAGCGCTCAGGATAAATACCCCTGCTTCTTTCGTCAAGTGTATCCTTGTTGCCGTAAACCCAGCGATGCGTGATAGGGCACATCTGTGACTTGTAAAGCAAAACTCAGCAAGTGGCGCTGAGCCTCTGTCCATCACGCTCACACGTTCGGACTGAAAGTGATTAACTTCTCTGCAGAGATCCAAAACCTGTTAGTTCATGTATGGTGAGGAGAAGGATGACATGCTCCAAGCATTGCAAAGCGGGTGTGAGCTGAGCGTGTCCCTTGCATGTGCCCGGCTGTGTGTGTCAGCTACTGCCCTCTGCTGCACAGAGCCAGCAGCTAACGACCAGCCACCTTCTTCGGTCAGCTAAGGTCGACAACTTCAGATCAATTCGGATCCACACGCTCACGGTTTTGAAGCTGGAGACATTACTTCCCTCTTGCCAGTGGGATATTCAGAGTCGCCGTGCTTTGCTCTGAGCCCACCATGAAACTTCTAGCAAGGTACAGCTTCCTTGAAGGGGTCTAGGGCTGGGCTTCTGCTCCGGAGCCTGGTGAGTACGCAGATCTCCTCAGCCAAAGCCAAAACTTGCCTGTACTTAAGCCATCTTCAATACTACCCCAGCAGCAGGCAGAAACTTGGTCTGAATCCATATATGAATCCTGGGAACTGCAGTGGCAAGTGCTGTAGCCATGTCTTTAGAAAGACAGCACAACCCAAATGTTTAAGCTTATGAGGTTCCTCACTTTCTACCCCCAAGTTGAGAAGGAGAATTTCCTTCAGCCACCACTGGGCAGGCTGTGCCAGCTCCTGTGGGCAGCTTTTGCCAGACCACGGGCTTGGTCTTATGTCTGTACCTTCCCCATGCAGCAGGGAAGAGCAAGGCATGAACATCACCTCCTCTGAGAGAGAGGGAGAAGGGATGTCCTGCCTCGCTGGCCATCACTGCAAGGGCAAGGGCTGCCGTCTTTGAAGAGCTGCCTGAAGGGCTCAGTATTTGTATGTCTGAGGAGGATTCAGGGGAGTTTGAGTGTGCTGAGAAATCTTCAAGTTAGGAAAACCACAAAACGTGTGCGTTTGACAGTATTTGTGGACAGAAAGCATGGATTAGACTGTGCAGAGACCTGTAGGGGGTCTGGATACAGGAAAAGATTTTTCAACCTAACCTTCTTCCAATTCAGACTCTGAGTCTTCACCTACTGATAAGGTGGTAGTGAAGATGGCTTAAGTACAGGCAAATTTTGGCTTTGGCTGAGCTCAGCTGTGCACTTTCCAGACTCCAGACCAGCAGAAGACCTTGCAGTCTGCTCCCTGATGCTCATTCACACGTCTGCAGGAGATCACAGCCCTTGCTGATCTGCCAGCCAATTCGCTCCTCTGAATGCACCCTAACCTAACACAGGTGCAAAAAAGGTCAGCTAGCTGAAGCTGTTCAAAACAGATTTTGCTGGACTGGCTAATTCTGATTCAGATAATTTAAATAAGTAAATGTGTTGTAAGTAGCAAGCTGGAGCTGTCAAGAGGGCAGTGAAAAACATTAAGGGTGCTGGGCTGAAGGGTGTCAGATCACAAAGTGCAATTATAACAGGACATACATTCAAGACCCAAAACTGTTACGATAACCAAAGCTCCTAATCTTTTCCTTCCTAAAGATTTAAATTTGCATGTGTATTTGTCAAAGTGTGCACATGCAGTAAGAATAGGTACACAAACCGTGTGCCTGGACAAATGAGGGATTATGGAAAATGAACAGTAAGAAATTAAATTGCTCACAACTACACCTTGTCAAACCTTCCAAACTGGAATACTTTCTCTCTTCAAAAATTGTTACTTAAGACTCTTCAAATAGAATTCTCACATATTTATCTTGCATGTGGTTTTATTCCTTCCACCTGCTCTCCCTTCAAATAATTTATAACTGTGGCATCTGCAAATGTGAATTGATTTGAACTGTTTTAATGTGGTCTGGGGATATGAATAAGAAATAATGGTGCAATGCCGTGTTTACTAGTACATTTTCTGGTATGTGGTTAAAACAGTCAAATTCAGAAAAAAAAATAAAAATGGAAGTATCGTGGTTGTGTGAGCATACTGGATTACTGATGACACCAGCAGTACAAACCTATACTTAAAAACCACAGTTAACCAGGACCTTGCAAGTGACTGATCATTGGTTTTAAAGGACTGAACATTTTTGGCTAATAATTTTTCTGCCATTTCAAATTCACCCACTACCCTCCCTGTGACTTAAATCTCCCCTTTATTATTCTTCCAATACTCTCAGTGTTTTTATGATATCCATGAGAGTAGCTGGTCCTGGCTATATACTCTAAAGGTACATTCAGGACCTACCCCAATCCTCTAAGAAAAAACGAACATGTCTTTTTCATGGTTGGAATCCTGGTCTAGAATGACCACTGTATAAACATAAAGGCTAAACGTGTGACTAGACAGGGTGGATTTCCATTGCACGGAGCCTTCTCTGACTAGCACTTCAAAACCTTCTGCACCTTTTTCTTACACAACTGGCCTCTGAGAAAGCTTATGTACAAATTCTGGGGTTTTGCTGCTGTTCCACTGTTTACCAGGGACAGTCATGTTGCACTTGCTCGGTGACCAAGGGCAAGACATTCTTGCATTAGCACCGTAAGCAGAAAGTGGCTGCATTGTGCCATATGAGTTTAAGGCACGTATAAAATATGAAGGAAGCTTGTCAACTCAGATTAACTTCGCAGACACCTCTTCTTCATCCCGTGTTGCAGAGGAAGGAAAAGAATCGGGGGGGGGGAAGTGTTTCTGTGAATATATGGCCTTGGCTGGGTGTGATCAACGTTACACTGCTCTTGTTCATCGACTACCAAAACTGACAAAACGGAGCAAGAAAAGTTGCTTCATTACAGCTCAAGTTACTAAGTGCGGTTCAAGGGGAGGCAGGTCCTTACAGGAGATATTCCCTTCAAACATACAGATGCAAAAAACAGACTCTAAAAATAACAAACTGAGATTATACAAACAATTTCAACACCCAGTTCAGACATATTATCAAAAGAATATGTTCTTGATGGCAGCAGCTCAAATAAATCACTCTTACTGAGGCTGCATTGGCAGTTTAGAGCCTGAATCTCTTCTCTGATTTAAGAGAAGCTAGATTGATCATGTTTCTTTTTTTCCAAATAATTATGGACTTGTTGCTAATGTAGGGCTTTTTTAAGTTTCTGATAGAAGTAAATAGTGAGGATGAACACTAGTTCTTTGTGGAAAATTGCCCTGCAGACTGGAGTTCTAATAATCTAATACAGAGCTAATAAAACCTGTACAGAAAAACAGAAGGGATGATACTGTGATATTATTTGTAAAGGCTGTGTGAGGCTCTGTGAAATACCTTGTATAAATAAGTACTTTCTCATTTTTAGAGCAGTTATAGGATGTGTTAAGTACATTGACTCTTTGTAATTATGGAGATATTTAAGGGAACTTTTTAAATTTGTGTGAAATGTAGAAAAAAATGGTTTTCATTTCCTTTTCAGCTGCATTTGGCATCTTACCTGAGTCTTTAGGCACTCTTTTTCCTCTCTGTCACTAAGCTTCTGATCTATCACGAACAGTGATGTATCATTACTTTGTGGGAAAAGAACTGTATCATGTCTGCTGGGAAGTCAAGTGCTGGTTACTGTTTTCTCTTTCAGGCACAGAAAAGGAATTTGATGAATAATTAGGGCAAAATGATTTTATTATAGCAATTTGCTCTATTGGCTTTTCTGCATATTTGGTCACCCTGTATTTCTACATATTAACTTTTCCTGTGCTTTGAGAATGTACGTATGCATCATTCTTCACTGAGCTGTGTTCATAAAAGTCACTTCTCACCTTATTGCTTATGTACCTTTGAACTTACCATATTTCTACTGTATATAATACTCCTTCCCAGCAAAGATAAACCTCTTAGAATTCTGCCCTGCATTCACATCTGATATTTTTGGGGTCTCAATGAGACTGAACTTCATTCAACATTGCATTGCACATCACAAAACTATTTGCTTCTGTGGAAATCAAAATAAAGTTAGTATAAAATGTTACCACGCTGATTCTGTAGCATTACAAGACTGCATCAAAATAGTTCTAAGTGACCACACACAGTGCAGGGAACCAGGAGAAGTAGCCAAATATTTGTAGCCTTTCAGTATTTCCTAGCAATATGCTAGGACACTAGCTTCTATTGTCTAAGAAGGAATTGTGTCACCTATTGAATAAAATTATGGTTTGCATTTGTTTATTGCTTGTCATGTAGAATTAGAGAGTATATTAATCTGCCCGTTGATGTAATTTTGGTGTTCTTTTGCGTACCACTGAAATGCAGCCACCTCTGGGGAGACGCAGGGCAGCTGTGAATAGCTTAGGGCATTGCAATAGTGTGGGAACCAAGTGAAGAACTGTGATTTAGTGGCAACCTGGATTTTTTAACAGTTACTGCTCAATAAGTTCTTTGAAATGGTGACTTTACTGCCAGTTGCAGCAGCTGCTGGACTCTTATACTCCCATAAGGAGAAAATTATTAATACCTAATTTCTTCTTCATGTTTTGTTGTTGTTGCTGCTTCAATAAAACAGCTGGCTATTTTTTGTTTGGTTTGTTTATAGATTTAAAGACATAATAACAATCAAATATTTAGGAAAATATATTATTCTTAGCTACTATGCTGACCCACGCTTGGTAGATACTTAATCTGTTTGCTACCTGCCAGCACCCTTATGCAATCAGTCTGTTGCTTCTCCTTTGGTGCAAGTTTCATCTCCCACTGTTCCCACAATGGCAGATTCTGCATGTTTCTCACAATGAAACCTTTCTTACTTCTTCTTCAGTTCACCGTGGTTGATGTCAACATTCATAAATTGCTCAATCTGCTAATCAACCTGAGCAGCTGGAAATTAATACACTGCGATAAAAGTCAATGGAGCGACATCATTTTCACCAAAAACATGCCTGAAGCAAAAGCTTCATAGTCTGACCCCTTGCAGTAAAAAGTTTCAACAAGCACAGTGTGTTGTGTAATAAACCATAAAACCAGTTAATTTCGATTTAATTTATACATATATAAAAATAAAGTAATTTGATCTACCTATTGTAAAAGAGAGATATCCAAAGGGCTAAACTCACCAAGGATTAGATTTTGGATGTTCTGCCATGGGGTGGAGCCCAGAGAATTGCAGCAGGTGCCTGTGCTCGCCTATTCAACACCAGGAAAGCTGGTGACAAGGAAGAAGATTCTGAAAAGCTAGGATGTCAAGAGGAGACCCACCTGAATGAACTTTTTTTTCTTTTTAAATATGCAATGAGGTTTTGAATATTCAGTGGAAAGGTGCAGCAATTTCAACAAGCCCTTTTCCACAGGACTTTACAGTCCATTCACCTGGACTCCCTCCAGAGAGCAGCACAACTTCCAAGCTGTAAATCCACCTTCCCTCATTCAAAAGAGTGAGTTTAATCAAGGTCTAACTCTTCACCAGAATATACCTGGGTGCAGTCTCATTCTCTGCAGAGTCCTGTTATTGCTAGAGAAAAATGCAAAGGTCTACATTAAAAAAATCAGACAGAAAATAGGAGTCCAGGACTTCAGTCTCTATGCAGCATTAATTAATAACCCTCAGCACATTAAAATATTCAGAAAAATATATTCCTACCACATCTATAAGGAAAGGAACTATAAGTATCTGAGTTTTATGGGTGAGGATACCAAGACATATTCTAGTTATATGTCTCACTTAGCAAAAAAATTCTATATCATAAGTAGCACTAAATCCTAGAAATACGTTGTAATTCTCAGTTCTGTTTCATAATACTGTCCTGTGTTAATAATTTTTAATAATTTTGTTTAAAGAAACATTTTCCATGCATTTGTTGATTTTCAACATAACAGTACTACAGAAAAATTGTCTGCAATTAAAACAAACTAAAAATAAATGGTTTCTTATCAATTTCTAAATAAATTATAATATTCAGTATGAAACTCAAATAAGATGAGATAAACTTGATGCCTTTCACTTTGCATTGGTCCTAGTAGATGATGGGAACAGTTCAGTCGAAGCTCCAGATAATTAGATGTGAAGTCAGTCCATCCTCTTGTAAAGGAAGAAATCACCCCTGGCCAATTTAGAAGCCAAATGTTGCTGCAAGTAATCATTGTCTGATGCAAATCAAATGATAGTTATTGCTTAAATGTGCTGCATAAAATATGTATAAAGAACACACTTTACAAGCAGCATTGTTTTCATACATTCTCAACACATATGATGCATGAGCACCAGAAAAGCAGAAATAACAAGACTGTGAAGAAAACTATGTAACAGTAGATTATTATCACTTAAGGCTCTGGTCAGTTTTACAGCCTTATTACTCTGACAAATTCCTAACACAGTCGTGGTTTTTTAAAAAATAAAGAATTTCTAAAAAGAGGTGAGGAGGGCTTTTGAATATGTTAGTTCAGTTCAGCTGTAAAATGTATAGAAAATTAGTTTTACAGTCAGTGCCAGTGTCAGAAGGTTGTCCCAAGATTGCTGTCCCTCTTCTAGTGAGACAACCTTCTGCAGTAGGGAAGCTTAGCAAGGGAACGGAACCTAGTTTGCAGCTTCATAGCCTCCTCCAGCTACTGTGGGGTCTGTAGTAGAAAATTATGCTTTTGGGCAAAACACAGCATCCTAAAATTAAGAGTTCAGAGACAATTTCTTACCTAATGCATCTCACTGCATCTTTCTCCTCAGTGTAGGAAAAAGTACATTTGGTTATTGTATTTCCCAGCAGCAGTTAAATCAAAGGATGGGAGAAAAGAACCACAAATGGCTACTCAGCATTTTTATTCAATTTAATGGAGGAGGTAACTTTGCCAATTCTGTTTGTGTATTTTAAAACAAAGGCGATCAAATAATAAACTTTAATTTCCTATGCCTTCATTTTATTCCCCACAAAGCTGCTTTTGCAGTGAGCTTTCAGGGAGTTCTATGAAAGATTCCCACAGCTAGTTTCCTGATTAAATAGTGTAGAATTCTTCATGGATAGCTGATACCTTCCAAAGATTACCTTTGGGAAGAGTAAGTTGTTACTGGAGTAGCAACAGGGAGACAGTAGATTTATAAGGGGAAGACTCTAAGTAGGCTGCCTGTGCATATTCCTCCACAGCCTTTGGCATCTAATATATATCCATTGGAAGGAATCCTGCTCCCACTGAACTCAGTGGGAATTTACCAGTTATTTCCACGGGGCTAACATTTTACCTAAGGAATTCTGGAATGCATGTAAGCTGTCACTCTTCAGGACACTGAGGGATCCCTAACTAGCAGAGGTGGGAAGGGAAATTTTTGTGTGCGCAGGTCATTTATGGTATGGTAGAACTCCAGGATCCATGCCCCAGCGCGAAGCCGCGCAGAGAGACTCCAGTCCTAGCAGGATTACAGCTTCTTACAGCAGTGCTCCAACTTGACAGACTCATTCATGTCTTCCCAGTCTCCAAAAGAGTTTATTTAAGACTCTTCCTGGCATTTCTGTGTATGCCGTGTCATCGTGCCCTCAAGGACTGTTCACTCCAGAATTTCTTACACCTTACCCTCATTTATCTAGGACTAGTTCTTTATGAAGACAGGATATTTGACTACATGGACCACTAGTTTGGCTTTGTAGGATCATTCTCATAAATGTTTCATCACTGTCACGTAGGAGATGCAGGAAGCATTTCTTAACCTCTGACACAAACCCAATGCAGCTATGTTCACAGGGAGTCACTGCTGGTGCTGGGATTCCATATTTCACTAATCTATATTAGATTTTCACATTTTTATCTAACCAACAGCCATCTCTGCTCATTCTCCAGCTCTTCAGCATGTCTCTTCTGCCAAGTACAGAGGCTGGATGGTTTTTCTCTTTTTTGACTTGCCTCGTGTCCAGGATGGATTTCATCTATGTATTCCCAACCCATATATCTGACAACTCTAGGTCATTCTCTGCTACCTCCCCATCCTCCCTGGTGCTCACAGCACCTCCTAATTTAGTAGTACCTTCATATTTAACAAATGTGGTGTGTGCTCCTTCTTCAAGATCATCAATAAAAATGTTGAATAATGCTGGGCCAAATTCCCATCCCTACAGCACTTTCCACAGCATGATGCATTGCTGTTTAAATTATACCACAGTGAGTGCTTCCTTGCATTGCACGTCCTCGCACGGAGGATGTGCTGTAGCGGAAAATCATGGATAAGAGCAGACCGGAATATTCTGATATCTTGGGCTTAGTTAAGTTGCATTTCAGAAGATTCCTTGTACCTTTGAAGCTTGAAATGCAGGTGTACAATATCTTAGTAGACAGAGGAGTCATATTAACGGGTTTGGCAGAGCTTGGGAAGTACAGATTCAGCCAACTCTTTGACTTTGGGAGAATGCCTAATGTTTTATTAGTGCTGCTGCTTCTTTTCAAGAGAACTCAGTGGTCGTTTGGGAGGTCTGATGAGAAATGTTTCATCAACAGAGTACTGGTGTTTCCAAGGAGGAAACTGAAAATCACTCTGTACCCCAAAATGTGATTGGTTTGTAAGTATATGCCAAGTTATTCTAACTTGTACCTCCAGTCATAAAAGGCATGAGGTATGAGGAGACTGTCAGGGTAATGACATCCCTTTCCTCCCTAGGCACTTCACTAACACATAAAGCTAAATAGCTGTTCCAAATAGTTGACTTTACCTGGGATTTCTCAGTAAGGTCAGCCTCTTGTCAGATAGCTGTTTTCTGAATTCACCCTAACAGAGGAACTTAATGACCTCTATTTACTTCAAGTAGAAATCCATCAAAGGGACAATTAGCTAATTTTAAACATAAATTGGCTCCCTGGTGAGAAGCAAGCTTATAAATAAACCATTTCATTTGTTCACTGAACTAGACTGTCATGCAAGTGAAATTGCTGACTCCAAAGCAGACAAGCGATTTGAAATGTTTACATGAATGACTTCAAATTGGCAAACTTTTCTTGCCTTAAGTGCCCTGAAAGAAGGACTTAGGGGAAGAGATGGGAAGCGGCTTCTTTCGCCGCTGCTGATGTGCAGGCAGTTTGCAGCCAGGTTCAGCCCTGCTGTACCTCCACCATCCACTGGAGCAAAGCAGCCCCCGCTCTCTCCATCGGTGCTGTTAGTGGGTGCTAAATGCTGCAGACCCAGGTTCCCAGCTTTCCAGCTGGCACGCAAGTAACTTGGACCTGGGCACTGCACACGGAGGGAAGAGCAGGTTCATGCTCCCAATTAGACTATGTAGGGTTGCAAAGTGTTTGCAAGAAAGCTGATCGCTGGTTTGTTTTCTCTCTCTTGAGTGCTCCCATCGCCCTCGTACGAGCACCTTTAGTCTTTGCTGCAATCATTTTTCCAGTACAAAACAGTTTCCTGAAGGAGCAGAAGTGCTGGTTTCTGACAGAGTCACTGTGCCTCAGTTTCCTGAAGTGCATGGTGGGACTTAGAGCAAGGAAAAAATCCATATCTCAGGAGGCTGCCTTATGGCATACATGAAGGGCTTTCATTTTCTTTCCAAACCAGCATCCCTGAGAAGCAGCATGCGCACTGAGCATGTATTGCCAGTACTCATTGCCACAGTATTTCGGCAATACTAACTTTGTTTAAGGGGTGAATACATGGCAATAGCCTGAAGATACTTAAAAGATGACAAATGGGGCAACAGAGAAAATGGGAGACGTTGCAAGCCAGTTTCTAGTCCCATGAGATAGGGGGAGTGTGAAAATATCTGTTGAGACCCCATTTCTCAAGCAGAGAACAGGATGGAGCTTTCCTAGGCCAGATGGGGGGCTCAGGAGGGAAACTTTATAGCTGTCTTCACTCTGCTTGAATAGAGCTTTCCAGTTTACTGTGCAAAATGTTATCAGACCAGAGATTAATTGCTTCTAAAGGCAGCCAAGTAACTGCTAGAGGCAAGAGAAAGGGGAAGAAAGAAAAGATCCTTTAAGTAGAATTTAATGACCTTCTCCTGCACATTGTTCTGCTTTGCCAGATTAATATATAGACACTTGCATGAATGCAAGTGTGTGCTTGTGCAAGTGTGTGACTCTGCGTGTGTGGCGAGGTGGCACTTGCATACCCAGTTTGTCTCTAATGATGCTGATTATCTTTGCTCAGAGGAACATGCCATTATTAAATCAACGAATCTCATCTAAACTAATCTGAAAACAAGAGATACAACGGTTTCCACAGCTGGGAAACAAAAGTCATAGAATCATTTAGGTTGGAAAAGACCTTTAATATCATTGAGTCCAACTGTTAACCTAAAGCCTCTCTATTCTGAGGCAGATTATCAATGTTCAGTGGACTTTTGGGACCTTCATCATTCTTTGAAACAGGTGGCAGTAAAGTTCAAATTGTGACACTTTGCTTTGTTCTTTCACACCTGCTAAGTGGTAGGAAGGTCTGTTTACGCTGAAGATTTCTCCCAGAAATATAACCTTGATGGGATTTTTATGGGGCCATAGCTGACACCCCAATGCATTTCGGTGTGATTTAGTAAACTCGTGACTCAATCTATTTCAAAGCACCGAAGTGTCAGATCATTTTCAGCTGTGAACACTGAAGTCTTTCTGGTAATCACACAAGAGGAGAAGCCACTAGGAAAACTCAATACACAATTTTTGCCCCAGAAAGGTCAAACATGAGTTCTTACTTAGTTGTCTACCATCTCATTAACTACCCATAAACATTCTTTATTATATATATATATATATATTTATTTTTTTTAATCCACAAAAGTGCGTCCTGGGGAGAAGGAAGTCTGAGGAACAACTGTCCTAACATTGCTGGAATATTGACAGGTTAGAATTTTCTTTCCTTGAATCTTTGTACAATCAGAGTTGATAAATGCCATAACTGAAATTAACAGTCATTCTTCAGAAGTTACAGATGAGGCAGAAGAAACCAGTAATACAATTAGTTCAGTCCTTATCCAACTCACACCAACATATACCAGTCCTGCAGTTAGTGGAGTTACTTCCAATTACAAACCATGTACAGACACAATTAAACACAAGAAACATTGATTTTTTTCCCCTCCCTCCCTCCCTCCCTCCCTCCCTCCCTCCCTCCCTCCCTCCACTTAATCTCAATTTTGAGGACAGAACAAGTCTGTTACAAAAAAAGAGGCTAAGAATAGACCATGAAGTATGTTTGGTAGAAGAGGACTCATGCTCCCAGCATTTTGCGGAGAACCACAGCTGTGGGTCAGCACACATTCCCATAAAATGGTTATCAGATGCAAGCATGCAGTTTCCCAGCAGTACTCTGTGGTTCAGTTAGCAGCTAGCAATTCTCACCACACAGCTGAAGTCATTTCCCTGGGTTTGCCCCAGTTTTTTAAACAAAATGAAACACGCCACAAATTCTGGAAAGCTGAGAAGATAAGTCATGAAGCCAATGCTCAATCTGGGAAAACTAAGAGAGGGAGAAATAATTTAAGGTATGCACATAAGGCATATAGCCACATTCTGTCTTTTAGTGTATCTTCATTGCAACAAAAGAAAAAGTTGTTTTCATTTATTTTTTCAAAGGCAGACCACACACCACCTTCTTTCCAGCTTGCAAATTTTATCTCTTATTCCCACTCTGTGGGAAGGAATAAATGAGATATTCATATCAAATCACAGGCTAGGGTCAAAGCAAGGATCATTGATGAGATGTTCCCAGCGTTTAGAATCATCCCTGGTTTCAGTGGAAAGAAAACCTGTCTCTCTTCTGTTTCTTTTTGCTGGCTGATTTGATCATGCCTTTAAAGGGTAACACTTCAAGAGTGCTGCATGAAGATGACTGCCAGCTATATCATGTGGCTGTCTTGGACCCTTCCCAGGAGGTTAGATCTGAACTGAAATCAAATGCAAGTCCTTTCAAACTCACTTTGAGAAGATATTGTGTTGTCTAGATGGAAAACCAACCAGCTGGATCAACTAGTTCAGCTTATAAGGATGGGAAAAAATTACAAAGGTTTTTCAAAATTCTGGTTGCAGTATGATTGAAGATACCCATTGCTTTCTTGCAAAGAGGTCATGCTGCTTTGGGCATTCACTGGCATAGCCACTTCCAGTAAGTGGCCATGCTGGGAACACTAAACCTACAATTTCTGCTATGTTACCTTCCAGAGGAGCTCTTTAGTCTATTCTTAGGATGGGGTTGAAGAGGAAGGATAGTGTCAGTAGTGTGAATTAACTGAGTTACTGAGGCAAGAAAAGTGGGAAAAGGAAGGAAGCTTGTTGAATTTTGGCAACAGAGATGGCTTATTCTTCCCGCTCATCTTCCCCAACTGTATCGCTGGTCAACAAAGACAGAACAGCATCCCTGGAAGCCAATTCAGGGCACCTAAATCAGACACCTGCTCCTCAGAATCACCTTTGAGAAGAATCTCTGCTTTTATCCATTGACTATAGAGAGGAAAAAAGGCAGATCCATCTGGAGATGTCAATGCCTCTTGACTCCTAGTGTCACCTGAGGCAAAGTCACATGAAAACGCTAGAGGAGAAGACCACTCACACAGGTCCTTCTGTTCTTCCAGGTGCATCCTGTGCTTCACTCATCAATGCATGCAGATTCCACTCACAGTTGGACCACACGGCCCGTTACTGCGCTGCAGCATTCAGTTTCATTTGCCAGATTTACCCTCCAGACCATTGCAGGATATGGATATTCTAGATGTCAGTATTTTATTTCTTGATGGATGTATTATTATTAACTTTCATAGCATAGTTCAAAGAAATCACAGTCCTTGAATTTGAAGATCATACATGAAGGTTGTGTGACCTGATAATAAAAAAAAGGAATTATTTTTATGATCTGAGAAAATATTTACATATGATATAATATTAAAAAATAAGAAAGTCTGATTTAAAAATAAGAGAAAAAAAGAAACAGGGGTTTAGGAAGTACAAATCTCACTCTCTAATCCCAACCTCAGCTCTGCTTTGTGACCACAGGCACTCATGTACTTCCCTCATTTCCTAAAGAGATTCAGTAATAGTGTTTATTACTATCTAGCTCCTAGGTAACATTTTTATCCACCAATCTCAAATTACTTTACTAACTAAGCAACATCATGTTTTTGTTGTCCAGATTTGGGGCAGAGTCTGCACAAGGAGAAAGAAAAAGACTTGTCCAACCTTCCCAGCAGATCAGGTTGGAACAGGACACCCTTCTCCTACATTTCAGGTTATTCCTGTACCTGCTAAGCCCCACTTTGCCCATTGGTTTCTTATCCACAGTGGATTCTGAACTAAATTAATTAAAGTTTGAGGAGCCTACTGGTCCTGAGTTGAAATAAGCGACGTATACTAAGTGCATGATAAATATTTTATGCATCGTCTCCACAAGACACCAAAGACTATTATATCATTGGTCAAATTACAAGTAAGAATTTGCTTGACAGGCAAAAGAAAATGTTGTTTTGTGACTATTTTGTATAGCTGGGCAGAAAATGGATTTTCAAACCAAAGGGGAAAAAGATAAAACCCAGAACCTTACAGAGTTCTTTTACAGAACAATATGTAAAAAAATGTATTTATTTCAGGTTAATGAAAACCTTTTATTCTGATAAACTGAAAATACTATCTCATTGGCAGACCTTTAATATGTCCTTTTAAAATGAGAAAATCTACTTTTCCCATATGCTTTTCTCCTGATTTTAAAAGACATATAATAAAAATCAGGAAGATTTCCAAATTATTCTTTCATTATAGACAAAAATTAGTTTCCCAACTCTTTTCTTCTCCACTCTTCCCATTTTAGATGGTTCTTGCTGTCACCACAGAGATGAAATAAGCATACAGTGTATTTCTGCCACCTGGGTCACTTGCTGATAAGGCCTTCACACAATTCTGCAATCGTGTTGCTGATTGGGAGGATTTACCATTTGTCCTTATACTCAGTGACAGCGAGAGGATACAAGTCCAAAACAAAACTGAAAAAAAGCGTGTGACAGAAATGCGGCCCGTGGGGAGGCTGGCCTAGGTGCTTGCATTCAGCTCCACCCTTCCCACAGAAGTCAAGAGCTAAACACTGTCCAATGGCCACATCTTCTGAAGCACGTTGCTCATTCCCACCAGCAAATTTTGTCCCAGTGTAATCTGATGGTTCATAAAATTGATCAGAGATTTCTGGACAGACAGCAAGCTGTTTAAAAGGCTGTGGTCCATCTGATTCAGCTGCTGTATAACTGTAAATACCTACTTCTCCAGCACACAGATCAACTATCTTATGGGTAGGCATGAAGGAAGCCCTTTCACTGGGTACCAGACGTGGTGTTACACCATTGCTATGAAGCTTTGTCCATCCAACTCCCTTCCCAAGCAAATTCATGTGCAGCAGAAGACTCAAGATATTCATTCCTTGAGAAGCTTAGTTCATCTCAAAGCTCACACATCCCTGTCCAACAGTTCTGAGAGTCCCAGACAGGAAAACACAGCAGATTTACAGCTCTTTAGGCTTGCAGTGAGCATAGTTAGGCTGCTTCAAAGCTCTCTGGAGAATTTTACTTAAATACCACTTTTCTAGTGTTTCTGAAAATCCTGCAAAACATCATAGCAGTAGAAGAAAAGCTAACTAAAATATCCAGTGATGAAACTTTTTCTACTGTTTCTGTTTCAAAAAGCATGAGATGATTAATTTAGCTACAAAGAAAACCTACTACTATCATAAATGTAGATGTTTACTCTGTAGTATGTGCTTTCAACCTGTCTAAATACTTCAGATCTGCCCTTTTACAACAGTTCCTGTATTATTGCTTCTATCTCTTCTGTACTTTTCAGTAAGTACCCTAACTTTTCTTATCAGTGTATTGTAATGATTTACTTAGCTCTAGTTAATAAGCTACTTCTGTTTATATTTGTATTTCAGGATTTTTCACTAATTTAGTTGCTGTTTAACGCTAAAAGTTACAAGTCGATCCAAGTATATGAATGTGGTTTATTTGACCTTGATATCAATGTCAGTGTAGCACTGATTAAAGAGTTATCAGAAGTAAGCTAAATGGGGGCTTTATGGAGCAGAATGCTTGATGGAAGGGCATTCTTCTAATACAAATTTATTGGAATTTCCTTCCAGATCTGCTAAAGCAAAACTGCTACAATGGGAACATCCAGGGGTTTTAGATGAAAATTCATACATTTGGACAAAAATGATAATGGACAAATCCCACCTGCCTAATTGTTCAACTGTTACGCATGTATATGTACATCAACTGGTTATCAAGTTTGTGTGTAGTGTATATCTCATTTTCAGTGTGTTATGCCAAATCGCAGGTGGAAGAGGGCAAAATACAATGAAGCCTTGAGATATTATAATAAATCTCATATTTTCCTGTGGCTGACTTCTGACATTCAAATATTTGAATTTGACATCCCTGCCATGGCTTTCCATTGGCATTTCCCAGTTTTATCTTCTTGGACAAGCTATTAGGATGCTGAATCAGAAGAGAGATGTCAACACTGTAAGCCACGTAGGCCAGAAGGTGTAAGTTCCCATTTGCCACAAACTGGAGATCTGTAGTACCGAGCTACTCTGAGCTTTTTTCCCATGGGGTGCCCTGGCTAAGTGTCTGTAGTGCGCTATCACTCTTACATGTGATGGCTGCAAAAAAGCTTATAGGCAAAAGTGAAGTGGTAAAAGAAAACTGAATTAAAAGCAGTCATTCAAGGTGGAAAAGAACTAATATAGCCTGGCTTTCAACAGCCCTTTCTGATAGCTAGCAAGTTATGTTTGCCTTTCCCTCGATGGAGACATCAGAAGAATGTTCCTTTTTTATGCAACTGCTTACTTTTCTGAAGCTGTTTGGTATTTAACATTGCTTGGGATTTCTACTTCATGAGATTTTCTTGAAATTAGACAAAGACCTCAAACGTTATTAGGAAAGGTCAGACGGATAAATAGGCACACGCACACACAGAGAGTATGATCAAACAAGCCTCATTTCCTTACAAGCCTGAGGTAAAAATAACATTTTGAAATTTCCACTGCCAGAGTTTTGAGCACTTCTCGTTACAGGATCAGGAATGAACCTTGGCACTGCTGACTAGAGTCATTTATTGTAGACAGTAGAATTATTGTTTACCCTCCAACAAATTGTTTCCCCCTTCTTCGGGGCCTCATATGAGAAGTGGGCAAATTGCTTAAGAGCAGAAATCTAAATCCCACCATGGCTACCAGATTCTCTCAACCTTCTGAGGCATACCAAAGGACTCGTAGATGAGGAATAATTGATGTGTCATGCTTAATCTATTCTTTGTGTGTGGATATGTGTCAGCACGTTGCAGTTTCCCTACATCATCGACCCATCGATTGAGGAAAATTCACCTACCACAAGTTCAGAGAGAGAATGCTTGTCTGGGCATGACAGCAGCACAGAAACCTTCTGCAAGATGATCTACAAAGAACTGACTGGTGGGAGAAGATGAATACAGAACAGTTAGTGCCTCATAGTAAAGGAAGTGAGGGCTCACAGTGCAATGCACAGATAGCAACACTGCTGCTAACACAAAAAAAAGGGACAACCTTTTTCACACGTATGGTACTTTCAAGATTACAGCCTGTGTAACTGTGTAAAAACAAAGCCTACAGTGGTGTTTCCTTCGAACAAGAAGGTAACACTAAAAGAAAAGCACGAGCATACCTCTTACTTGTTACTCCATGTAACACTCTTCTCCACCCCTGAGATCCATCATCCCCATTACATTTGTTCTCCTTCCCTGGAGCAGAGAGCCTCCAAGATGAAATGAAGGACTCTCTGACTTGGCAGCTGCCTTGGGAAAGGAGGGATTTACACAAGGGCAGGATCACCTCTCTCTGGCCTGAGCCCTTCCTCGCACTGTAGTCCTGCCTCTTATTTCTGAAAAATACTTCTCTGTCCCCCTCCTACTAGCTACACATTAACTTAGCCAGGGAAGGTGGCAACTATAGAGAGAGACACAAATAGGTCATGAATAAGCATCCAGCTATTTGACAGCAGGATGCAGTGGTTGCAATGACATCAGAAATGACATGCTAAACTTATCCAGCTGAATTCAAGCTGGAAGTTGTAGCCTGTGTCTCGCAATGGGGAAACATGAATTTAGCACAGGCAAAGTGTGTGCTCACTGCAGAGAACAGAGAGAAAAAGCTCCCTTGCATAAATCATCCTCGGGCAATATTTTTGCCAGAAAAGTACTATTGAGACATATCTGAAAAGGTACGTTGCTACAATTCAGCTGAACAATAGTTGAATTGTAATGGTAACTGTTCAGATGAAGGCCTAAAAAAATATAAATCAGCAAGTTTATGGACGGCCCAAATTAGTGCATATGCTGATGAAACTGAAGTAATCCAAGAATATTTGTAAAACCTCAGGCAAGGAGATGCCTGATGTCTCCTCAGAAAAAGCAATGAGCTTTTCTTCATATATCACTGACCTAACAATGAACTCAAATCTTGCAGAAAGCAGTTTGCACCTCATTGATGAATTCCCCTGTGTTTGACAACTCTGTAAGAAAACCAGCTGATGAAGCAGATGCAAGAGGCCTGATTATTTCTAGCACCATACATCAGAAAACTAACTTTATGCTTGTTTCAAGTTGTTGTTCTAATAGAAGAATAAACTCTTTCAAAGCATGAAGTGATGCCTCTTGAAACTTCGCCAAAAGGATTTTGTGACTTACTGAAAAAAAAAAGGGGTGAGTTATAAAATAGTGATAAACTGCATTGAAAACTGCTAGTTGGGGCTTATAGTCACGAAATTGACTCACCTTGGCTAACGGAAAAGATGACAGAAAATCTCTCAGACTTGGAATCAGGCTGGCCATTTCTAGAGGCCAGATAAAATTACTATAGCCATGTGACAGCCAGTAATTATAGCTTTTAATAATTTTTTACTAAAAAATCAGAAAATTCAGTAAAAAAAACCTGTGCAGCAGAAAGAATTAGGAGAATTTGCAGGAAACTTGGGTTGTCAATGATTGAAACTTGGTTTGTCAGTGATTAACAATCTATTAATTTTTTTTTTTTTTAAAAAAAAGGGAAGTTCCCCAAGAATATGCAGGCTGAATTCAAAAGGGAAGATCATGACAACACTTCAGAAAATTAAACTGGTGAAACTCTGCTCTATCTCCAAACGCCAACTGTGAATATGGAACAGCTGTCAAAGGCAACGCTCTTCTCAAAGACAAAATCCAGCATAAGCTCTGAAGCAAGAGAATTGACCCCATTTTGATAAGTATGGTTGAAATTTTTGGTTGCTCTGTCATTTTCTAAAATTATATTACATTATAGCACCATGTATTCATCAAACAATTCTTTTAAATGTGCTAGTACTGTCTCATACTACCATTCGTTCTTTAACGAATTTTTGCGGTCAACTACCTGACAATGTACATGATCCACAGATGTATATGAGTGGTTATTTTCAAGAAATTATATCTTTAGAGAAGTTCAGATTGCTTGACATGTAGATTATTTGTGTCAATAATATGTAATAAAGCTACAAATTTCATACACCACATTTTCAAAGCCAAAAACCTAATTTGCTCTCTAGCAAAAACCTGCAAAATAGGTCATCTTGCAGTTGTTTATGGTCAAGATGCAAATTCCAGGTAAGAAAGTGCCTGAAAGTCCACTGCTGGGATTGGGAAGGATAATAACTGCTCCACTATATTTGTCTTCTTCATTATATCCTGATAACTCTTCCCTACCCAGCATTAAATGTCTAAATAGAGATCTGTGTCTGCATCTTTTGTATGCTTTCCTTCATGACCTGAAAGCAGTGTGCCATGATGCACATGGTTTAAGATCCCAGCCTAGTTCCATCATCTCCCTGGCTGCTCTTTCCAGTGGTATTCCATTCTTCTAAGACATAAACAGACCCTTTCAAACAATTGATCTCCTGGATTATAGCCTTGTGTCAGCTTCACATCAAATGGACTCTCTTCTTGATACACATTGGAATGCATAGTAATATCACATGATTTCAATTATATTTGGTTTAGCCATGAGTTTACTTAGTTCTTTTGCCCCTCTCTTAAGACTCTCTGGAAGGCTGCAGTCCACACCGTTATAGCAGTATCTTCCTTGTGGTTTAATATATCTTCACTTTGTTTTAACTCTTGCTGCTTTTGTGGTGCCCTGTTCAGCTTGTGATATAATTTGTACTTCAGCATCACCTCCTTTTATGACAACAATGCTAGAAAATTAGGGTATTACACAGTGCTGCTAAAAATGCCATAAACAGCCAACCATCAAAAAGAAATGTGAATTGGACTGGTAGGGATAACAGGTCATCTGTTAACAACAAAATGCATTGTCTTTTGAGGCCTCTTCCTTGGGTAATAAAACAACCTGTCATAATAAAATTTCTTGTGGGGGCACTTATTATTTGCCAGCTACAGACAACATAAAGACTCTTCTGCTTCTGACCACCCTATGTTCCTATGGCCTGTCCACCACAATTACTGAAGGAAAACCGTTCGTTAGGCACTGCTGTAAAATATTTTCTGTATAATGCTGAAGCACTCAGAGGAAAGAAAAAGAGCTACTAAACAAAAACAGTGACAAGACTGCAAGTCTTGTATTCTTTGAAAAAGAAGTACATTTACTTAATGTACAGTAGGACACAGAATAATGATCTGAGTTTTACAGCAGCTTTTGTTCAAGAGTTCAGATGGTGGGTAAGGTGTCTGAAGTTAAAAGGAAAAATGCCTCAGAGACACTACTTCAGACAGCGTATTTTTAGCCTACTGAGCAAGAAAAAATGGATAAGGCAAACATTTCCCAAAGTCCTTGGGTTTTGTATGATCTGCCTGACATAGTCAATTGAAAAAATCTAAGGAAACAGTCCTTGCGTGTATTCATGCACTAAAATCAGTGAAGACTTATACACAGCTTCTTGGTGTAATTACTCAGGGTTTCCAGATTACCCACATCCACTTGCATTGATAGGGTATTTCATTCCACGTACATTCCTGGGGATGTCTTTTCCAGTCTTAAATAAGCCCATATTCAGACAAAATTCCTACTTGAACTGAGCAAAGGTTTTTGAGCTTAGAAACCAGTCAGAATCAAAATAGTCCATATCTAGAGGTGACCTACAAGAAATCTCATAATCCCCGCTCTGAGAACACAGTATGGGCACAAACAAACAGCTGACTCAGGTTAGACCAACTCATTTAGCTGAGGTGGATACTGGTATTTTTCTGTTTAATAACATTTCCTCTATTTCTTTTTCCTCTCATAATTTTTTTCAATCACTTTTGGAAACCATGAAAGCTTCCACCATCCAAAATGTCCAGGGCGCAAGGAGTTCTTCATATCGGGGTGACAAAAAAATCAGCTTTTGGTCTATGAACTTACTGCCTGGTAGGCTGATGTACTAGTTCTTGTATTGGAAGAGACAGTGAACAATAATTTCCTATTCACCTTCTCCATGTCATTCATGCTTTTGCAGATCCCCTTCCACTCATTTTTTTTTTTCTCCCAGGCTGAAAAATCCCAGTCTATTTATTTTTTCCTCATATGGAAGGTATTTTATGCCTCTGATAACCCCTTTTGTCCTCCTTGAAAACTTTCCTGATTCTACTACACCTTTACTGAAGGTGTGGGGGGAGGAAAGGAAGCATCCTGAATTGAGCACCATAACCAAAATGCTGGTGTACATGGATTTTACAGTAATATGATGTTTCTTGGTTTGTTCCTTATTCATTTCCTAATACATCCTGATACTCAGTTTGCTTTTCTGAGGGATACCAGGGTGAGGAATGGGCACTTTCACCAGGCTATTTATTGTGACTACAAGATTTTGTCTCTCAGTGGTAGCAGTCAGTTCAAACTCCATCATCCTGTTTACATGGGGTGGGGTTGGGGAGGGTGGGTGTTGCTCACCTTTGCTGTGTTCTTTCCTTAGAGTCACAAAAAGCTGTGAAAAAGTAATCTCTCAGTGTGATATTGCAGAGATACCAGCTGGTCAGCATGATCTGACATGTTGTATCACCTCTTTCCTTGGCATTGGTCTAGCTCATGCCGTATCCAGAGGGTATCTTCTGGGACTGCTCTGGGATTCAGGTCTACTGGCAGTGGGAATGAAGAACACAGTTTCGCTTTGCATCCCACCAAAGCTGGGAAAAGAGGTGACCAGCTGTTCCTTCCCACCAGGCAACAACAGCTTTTATGAGGGTGAAAAAAAAAATAAAAAAACCTCTGGATCTTATTATTGCTCAACATTTTATGTTCAACAGTGAAAAAAGAGGCAGGTGACTAACCAGGACTGTTTGAAGTCCAGCTGGTGCTGTCTGGAAGAGGATGTGTCGCCTGTAGTTGTGAGGTACTGAGGTGGAGTGGCGATTTAGAAGGTGGCTTCGTAAATAAGTCAGGGTTTTATAACTTGAGTGGTTTAGCCTCTATCAAATGCATATCACCTGTTGTCCCTTATCAAGCTCTCCTCTGATGTTTTTGATTCACTTAGTTCATTCATTCTTGCCATACAAAACAGCATTGGTGGGCCTGGTCTCATAAAAGCAGATCACTAAGGCCCTTGGGGCACAGGAAACCAGCAAATGCATGTTAAAAAAAAAAAAAAAAAAAAAAAAAAAAAAAAGCCATATGACCTAGCACAGGAAACAAATCTAATGAAGGAATGTCCTCAGCTTTCACAGGAAATTATTTTCATTTTATGCCATTTTCTGCCTCCATAAAAAGTAACAGAGTTGACCTCCTGCACTCATACCTAACCTTTCGGCATCAAGGACTAGAGAGAAGTGTTGCCTTGACCAACAAGATGCTAATCCATTAAGAGTGTAACACAGAACAGACTTTTTTCATCATAAGCAGCTTAACTGTCACACCACAGCCAATATTTTCTGAGACTGAGTTTAGCAAGGAATGGGGATATTTGCTGTTTTGTAACCAAACTGAGATATTTAAAAGGTGCTACATTTTTAGAGAAAGCACCAAGCACTTGCTTTCTGGCAAAGAGATCCCAAATGGGATATTCAGAATCACTGACTGTTCCTTAAATCCTAATAGTGTGTATTAAACATTGTAAAACAAGGCTGTAATCAATTACAGGCAGTTGTTAGTAGGAAAGGTGGTTTAACCTGACGCTTTTTGTCACACACATGTGCTGATTCTGTTTGGTTTTGATCTAGGGCAGAAACTGAAATAATGTTTTTATTTTCATCTCCTGTACTCCACACCCTAGTTTGCTTTAGCCTTGTGAAGGAGCTCAGTATCTTCCTGTACGACAGACCCTGTATTCACATCTTTTATTGCTGATATGATATCTAAGGAAGAAATTGTGCTGGGCATGGCCTGACTCAAAGAAAGATAAGCCCACAATGTCCTTAAGTGGCACTGCTAATGCTGGAACAGTTGTTGATTCAAACTCTTGTGTTTGCTTTCTTGTGGTAGAAAAGCTCAAGAAGGTAGAAATAACAGCAATAAAATGACTAGATGTCAAAATGTTATTCCTTAAAGTAACTGCTTCTGGAGACAATTTCACAAAATGCTTTGGGTCAGGAGGTGAATGCCCATGCCCATACCCCTTCATTAGTTATACATGCTAAAAATACAGAAATAAAGCCTCAAAAACATGATTCAAAGGAAGCTTTACAGGGAATTGATGATCGGGCTTTGAAATAACTTTATCTACACCATATTCAATTTCTTTCTGCAACTTCCTGCAACTCTCAAATTAACACAAGTGCAATGAATCTTTGTGAAGTAATGAGTTTAATGAGTGAACAAGAATCAATCAGCCTCCCTTGTTTCAAAACCACTAATAAGAACTTAAACCAAGTATAAACCTCTGAGTCACACAGCCTTTTGTTAATAACATGCTTTTTGCTTTGAAGAGAATAATTAAATCATCACCACATTCCTTTTTCTCTGTATAACTTCCTCTATGATATGAATTTAGATCAAAACATACCCTTTCTCCCCTAAGGGTTCTTTGTTATATCACTTTGGAAAATGATTTCATGAATGACTTTTGTCCTTGAAGGCATACAAATCAGGCAAGGAAGTTAGCAGGGCTGATTGCCTGAACCTCAGAAGGACTTGATAAGCCAGACACACCCTAATATTTTACAACTGTGTTAGATAACATACAGATCTATGCAAAGCTTGTTATAAAGCAGAAGCTGTAAAAATCTGGGCACTGATGCAAGGAGTACAACAGGCAGGTTAGCTTGACAGTGGAGGGATATATCAACAAAATAGGCATAACTGCAAAACACAGAACATCCAAAATCTGTTTAGAAACATAATAGCCGACTCTAAAATACATATGAAATTGAGGCTGGATCAAAGATGTAGGGGAATACGATTTTGCCATAAAATTGGTATAAGACTTTAAGAAGAGCAAAAATCTAAGTGAAAAGAAAGCTACATTAGACTTTCTCTATGATTGTGGACCCTGGGTCATAAAGGAAAAAATGTATTGTAGCTGGTTAATATTACCATTTGCTGGATCAGGTAAAGGCTATTGAATGCAGAATGTGGAGAAAGATCAGAGGCAACCCAAGTCTCATAAAATGGTGATAATGGGTGACCTTTGTAACCTGCATATAAACTGGTCAAATGTCACAATGGGAAAAGGTTAACAGAAGCAATTTTTTGGTACCTTAAACGATTGCTTCTTGGAATAGCTATTAACCTACTGTATTTCCATCTGCCAGTGTGTTTTTAGTTCAAACAGGTAGTGTATTATTACTAACAGCTGCATATCCCATATAGTTATGATGAGGTTCATGGAGCACAGTGAGGTCAGAGCACCAGGGGAGTGAATAAAGTGCAGAACCACATGTAAGGTGACCTGGTTTCTATTCCGCATCCTGCTGAAGATTTGCTGAGTGATCCTGAATTCAGGTTCTTTCGCTTCTTTGGGCTTTCATCTTGCCATCTGTAAAGGAGGGGTATTGTCTACTCATCACAGTCTCTGGGAGGCTAAACTCACTGATATGTAGAGAGCTTTGAGATCCTCTAATGGAAATGGTGGGTAGAAGTGTAAAACATCACTATGCATGTTGAGCAGTTATTGTTTATGGTCTGCGAGTGCCTCAAAAGGATGTCATCTTTCAGCAGATGGTCTAAATCAGCAACATTGTCTCCAATTAGGCTAAAAATACCATGACTGAGACCAAATACATGAAGTCCACTCAGTCATTGACATCATGGTAGATTAATCTTCTTTAACAAGGGAAAAACATACTCTTATTTCAAGTGGTGATGGAAAGAGTCTGAGAAGGCTCAGCGTAGTGGCAGGAGCTTCAGGGAACTATTTTCATGCTTGCCATGGAGCACAGATGGAGAGAGCGCGGGATGTCCTAGCTCCGTGTGGGAAGGAATCTGCAAGCTATGAGCATTTAGTTCCTCGTAATGCATGACTCCAGCTATCAGCTGGTCAACAGGTTTTCTTCTCCCACATAGAAGAGGGATCCCTTTGTTCAACATTATAGCTTTGCTTTGGTTGTCAAGCCGTGAAGTCAAGTCCACACCCATATTTGTCTTTATGCTAAACATAACCCCCCCAAAAAAGGTTAGTCTCACACTCTCCCTCTACTTTCAGCCAACTAACTCCCAACTCTGAATCCTGTTTGTGTAACATTTCCAAAAGCTTGAGCTATATCCCCAAATCTCAGCTTGTTATTTCCATCTTCATTTGTTGATCACTTTATACTCCAACTTTAAAATGTATTTGTTTCCTCTTAGGCATGTAGCTGTTAATTTAGCACTTGAAGTATCTGTGTGTGAGGGCAAAGTTGCAGCCTCCCACAAAATAGATCGCATATAGACTTTTCGTATGTGTATGCTATTTGACTCGCATCCTGTGTAATTAATGCCACCTACAGCTATGCATTTTGCAGAGTCTTTATTATTGAAATGTGTGCACTAAAATTCCGTCCAGTAAATTTGCCTTCCTATATCTTGAGCCAAATTACCAAAAGAGAGCCCTGATTCATGTGTGACCACAGACAATTTATTCTCTTGCTGGATTCAGTTTAGTGCAACCGGAACCTATTCTGGGGAGAAGAAACATTGTCTCTTTCTGGGCTACTGCCCTGGGAAAGGGGGAATTTTGCAGACTGGTATGCATTTCTCTGAAGAGTGGCGTTTCTTTTTAATTATGTTTAAAAATGGAAGGAAGTACAAACAAAGCTTTCAAATATGGATATGTAGAAGCACGATTTCAAATCTATTTTGGGTCTGATCCTACAAATGATAAAGGGGTCCACAGCTTTGATTTTTCTGATCAAGCAGGATCAGACCTTTCACTTTAAAACAGTGTGTCCTCACATTGTAGAAGACCAAAGGTTCTCGAGCTCATTGCCTTTCCACCTAGTGCCTCATTTTCTTACAGGAGGCTAAAAATAATTGCTTCAGCTGGAAAACGTTAGCATGTAAAAGGGCAAGACAAAGATTAATTAAAGGAAGAAGTACATGTACAACAATATACATGTTTCTACGTATGCAGGAACAACTACAAATGCATTTAAAAGCTGGACTTTTAATTATGTAAATGTTAAATTGTAAATTCAGCTGAGTTTGCTTCAGTGCAATCCCAAGGCCCACACGCTTCATTTAGGAACATACTTGTCCAAAAGCTGCTACAAACTAAAATGACAATGAATGGGTCACACATTGGGAAAATGTTTGACTGGATGCATAGATGATGTATGTCCATTTCTTTATGCACAATCCACATATGTGCACAGTGACTGTGACTGCACCAGACCAGCAATGTTTTTCTCTGCTAATATGCGTGGCTAATGCAGCAGTGGGACCATATTCACCAGGTGTGAGGTGCAAAAATCCCCACCCAAGCTCTTCACAGATTGGTACCTCCACAGGGCATGGTCCGGTGCCCTTCTGGGACATGATTTCAAGCCCAGAATGCAGGACAACCTTCAGGCTGATTAGCTTGGGCACTGTGCCCTGCTAGGTATCCAAATTCCTTTGAGTGTCTCCCTGCTGTACTTGGGTGTATGCTGTCCTCACACCCTCAGGCTGCCAGAGCCCACACCCAGGAGTCTGCATCAGCCCTCTCCTTACTCCTGCAGAGCTCTCATCCAAGGAGAAAAATCCTGTCTCTTGGCTCTCTTTTTAGCTGTGCAACTGGACTCTGGAGAAGCTGGAGAAGTTTGCAGCCTCTAAAGTGGGTCTATATAATATGCTGCGTTTTGAGACAGTAAGCAAATTTATGACAGAATATAAACACAGTGCCTATAAAACCGTTTTACAGTCACTTTTCAGAGTATGACTGCTCTTTAAAATATTTAGAGATATTTTTTAATATTTTATTGGATATCCTGGTTTACAAGTGCCTAACAACCCCACAATGTAATGCTTGACATTTTCCTGCCAATATCTCTAGCTTCCAGTGTTTCAGACTGTGTTTCAGCAATAATATCAACTGACTTTATTCAGCTCAGTTTGCATCCTCTGAAAATGATGTGAAGAGGCAGAATGAGGATTCCAGCAGTGCAATACATACATTAGCATGGACCAAAAAACCAGGAAACCTCCCATTTAAAAAAAAAAAAAAAGGTGTCCTTTTTGGGGAAGGAAAAAAAAACATCATGCATTAGAATGGAAAGTCAAGACTATGAAAATTTACAGGTAAATTGGCTCACTTCCCTTTGTAGATACTTTGTATTCTTAATTATTCACTGGGGAAAAGTCTGAAATTTAAGGATTGCACTTCTCATACATATCCTAATTGTCAAATGAGAAGTGTTGTGCTTTCTTCATCTCTGTCTCAGTGTCTCAGGACTGTAATGGAGTAAATCCTAAAAAAAAGGAAACAATGCATTTGGTTTGTAGCATCTGCTAGCCAGTGGGGAAGAAAATTCACCTGGGAAAATGAAGAAAGTGAGGTCATGTTGGCATCTTTTTAAAAGTTACTACTTCTCAGCTGTTTGCTTCTGCTGAGAACCACAGCCTCAGTAACTACTTCTGTTTTGCTGTATCTGTGGTGCAGGAAAGATGAAAATAGATTTTACTTTGGAATGGAAATCCAAGGATTTGTCTGAATTGCAGCATCTCAGAAGAGGGGCTGAACCTTGTTACAACGTGCTAATGAAATTGCAAGTAAACATAACCTGTAGTTAAATTGCTACTCTGAATCAGAGAGTTACTCTGAAAATGGCTATGCTCTCATGAGAAGCCTAGCCTTGCTTTTCTCATCTTCCATGAGAAATTCCTCTCCTCTTGGAAAGCTGTCAACCGGCTTAAAATGCTAAGACAGTTAGTGTGACAGAGGTGATTCCTCACCTAGGGTAGCATGTTGAGTTCAAGTCACAGCGTAGCCAGTTGTAAATATTCTTGCAAATCAAGCCAGTGTCAAGAGGAAATACTGCAAACAGCACTTAATGTAGGGCTGGTGGCTTGTGTTTTGCTACAGAGGTCCAAGTTTGCTTCCCCCAGGTGAAGGAGAAGAACGATCCTGGACTCCCTCTGCATGCACCCCAGATAAGGAGTTGACCCCTGAGACACTTGGTTAGAAGAGAAAGTCTTTTTCAGTAGTTCCATAAACTAGGTCTGCTCACTATTAACCCACACTTATCTCTTCCCCTGATTTCCCCAACACCATGCAGAAAAAAAAAAAAAAAAGCTTATTAGGAACAGCACAATTAAAATATCAAATTATCATTAAGTCCTCTAATGAACAAATAGTTTCCACGGAATCAAAACAATAAACGGTCATTCTGTTATTTTTTCCCAGCCCAGAATATAAACAACAACAGGTGGTTGCTGTGTGGTGCTGAGTTTCAGCCCAGCTTCCAGAGGCCAGCAGGCAGTTGTGGAGGTAAACCACTCTGTTTAGTTTGAGAGCTTCATCTTGCAGCATATCCTGTGGGCCCGTAAGATCTACAGGCAGTGAAAAAAATTTGTTTGAATCTGTACATTGCCTCTTTGACATCAGTTGCTGGTGGTGACATTATTTTAACATACGGCAACAATCCTGACCTTTGCCTTTCACGCTGTCTTCATACAGCAGGACCTTAGCAATGAAGAGTGGACTTGAATTCCATGGTGGTGTGCCCCATTCTAGGCCATAGGCATCAGAGGTTTGGCATAAATAGAAAAAAAAAAAAAATACATTGAAGTCCCTTAAGCTGAAATGGACTTGATGTTTGAACAGAGAGAAGTTGTGCTGTGGTGAAGCAGACAGGCTAAATACTGCTTCTGCTGTGGACAAGAGATGTAAACATGCTGGTGGCTTGTGAGAGGCTGAGAGCAAGGGAGTGTGACAAGCTTGTGCCCCTCGAATGTTAGCAAGTGGTGGCAATACAGAAGTGCATCTACTTAGGAGCACCAGGTAAGCCTCCAGGAAGAGTATTCATGTCAAACAATGGAAATGCTTTTAGAAGAGGGTGAAAATGAAGCCAGAGAACAGCTCATAAAGCATTGTTCATCTCCAAACAGCTCTTTGTGGTAAAGGCACTGCCCAAGCAATAATGCTAGCAATACGTCCCAGATTTTCAGAACAGCAGCCAGGTTTGAGAACTTCAAATCAACAAGTATCACTGTCAGATCACTGAATAATCCTTTTGAAAGCCCTGTTTTGGTCTCAGCTGCCCCTTTTCAAAGATAGTTTGCATCAAGGTTAGTCAACATAGTTTATTTCAATAAACTCATCGAAGAGCAGACTGAAGTAAGTCACATAGAAAGGTGAACAGGGCAGTCAAAGATAACGAAGGGTTTCTAATGATCATCAACTAGGTAGTCTAGAGATCTTCACATTTTAAAAAAATGATGGGGAAGACATACTTTCTAACTATCAACGACCTTTCCTAAAGTGGCTTGTGAATGTTTTCCAAGTGCATTAAAGGAAAAAGGTATTTGCATCCTTGATGCACTTCAACACACACACTTTGGAGAAGTAAGTGTTTGGGGTCCTAAATGGTTACTGACCGTGACTAGACCTTCTCAGCTTATACAGCAGGAGTAATTCTTTTCCAAAACAATGAGGTTCTGAAGTACAGCCTCATAAAGAAGCACAGATAAAAAAATATTGTTGTTTCTCTTGAAGGTGAAAGAAAAAGCAGAGATGTTGACAACTACCCGTCCTTGCCTCTTTGACTTCAGTTTCACATTCACAAATGGATGCTAAGACTGTTAACATTAAGGGAAATTTCCTAAGTGGAGGTGGGAGGAGAAAAAAACAAACCAGTCATTCTGGGAATACTCTGTACTGCTCTCCTTTGAGTATTCCGACAAGATCAACACACACTGTGAATACCAAACTCTGTTTTTAAAACTGCAAAACCAGAAGAGTTCAGCCTGAAGCTAAACTTTGGATCTAGAAGCCTCTGTAATTTGGGGAAGACTGAATCAGTATCTGAACACTGTGGCTCAGACCTCTTCCTAAAATATAACAGTCGGCCTCGATCTGCCCTCACTGTGTCCTCTTCTCAGATGACTGCAGCTCCTCTGCTTGCTGTGGCCGACTGCTTCAGAGTAAGACTGCACCAGAGGGCTGTGAGATGACGAAAACTAGAAGCAATAGGAGTCTTTTCTAACATGTTATTCTGCAGTACGCTTTTTTATTAGAGCCTGAAGAAGCTTTAAGTGAATGACTCAGTGTCATTATATCATCCCGTCTTTATCTCTTGAATAAAACCACAATAATCATAACCGCAAGTTTCAATTATGTTTATTAGCATTTGCACAAAAATTGTTGCATTAAAATTAACAGCTTTACTTTTATGATGTATCATCAAGATCTGCTGCTAGTCACTGCCTATTGTAGTGATTAAATAAACAAATATTCCACCATAATTTTCAATTATTAAGGTGATTTTTTTGTTTCATCCACCCTGCAATGTTACATGTCCTGTTAAAAGCCACGGGATCTTCTCTTGGTATGTAGAAAGCCCCTGAATAATGTGGTTACCATGAGCTAAAAATGTTTACATGTCAAGGAGCCAGAACAGTGGCAGTTTTATTATATTTCCATGGTGTTTGATTTGCCTCAGGGAGTTCAGAAGTGTCTTATATAATATTTGTGTTAGAAGTTTTGTAACTGGTGCTTTGAACAGGTTCATGGAACCAATGCTTTGCAGATCCTTCTAAGGAACCTGCTGTTTTTGCTGTCTGTGATGCTTGGACACTGGGTTCAGTGAATCCAAAGGCTGATTGCAGCCCTGCATTCTGGCTGAAAGGGTAACTTACTACTCTAGCAAGAGCAATAGCAGATTGCTAAACTCAGTTTAAGCATCCTAAAAATTTGCAGGAAGAGAATATAGCAAGGGGCTTCAACTTCAATTATTTTACAGTAGCAATCTTCCTGTACCTAACAACTGCAGTTGCATATGCATTTATAGACGTGTGCCTCCAGTGGAAGTGGAGTATGTCTGCACCGTGAGATCTGCAGCTACTGGACACTGTGAAATCTGAACGGGTAAGGCATATGGCAGCTCTGTGGCATTGCAGTTGAGATCTAGATAATCTGTCTCTGCTAAGAGGCCTCAAAATCAGCAAGGGTTTCTGCTTGAACTTGGAGACTTGCAACTGCTGTCTTGCAATAATCAAAAAAGGAAAAAAAAGTGACTTCTTCCAAAGACTGATACCAGTTACTGCAGGAATGATCTTTTAGATTCAGACAGCTCCAGTGGCTCAAGTACAATTTGTATACAGAGATAAGTCTCCTTAGAAAAAGGAAATAATTAGTACCGTCTTTAAAAAAAAAGAAGACATACAAAGAAAGAAATCAAAGATTTAGTTACCCACATAGGACAAGTGCAGGGAAGAATATCTTACCTAATAGCTTCACTTTTGATATAGCTCTCATCTGAAAGAATGAAGTAACCCACATTACTGACCCTAGGTGGTATCTTTGCATATGATACCTCTGACCAAAATAATTTGTGATTGGGTTTAATAGTTTTCATAGAAAAAGAAGCACTTGAAAAGAATCAAAAGGCACAAATTCCATTTTTTTTAGTTTGCCTTGCAAAACAACAAACAACAAAAAAAGCTAATGATTTCTTATAGCTTGCTGTTAACCTTTTCAAGATATTTGGGAAGTAGAGATGTATTATTAACCCTGATCTTACAAAAAGGAAACAAGAGCACAGATGGATAAAAAGGTCCAGATTTTCAATGAAACTTAGGCATCGGTAGCCTACTGATTCCTAAATATCTTACCCAAGGTCAAAAACGCTTTTGTAACAGAATAGGGACCTGAACTAAATTAGTCCAATACTCAGTACATCTTTAATCTTAACTGCTGTAGTGGTAAAATATAATGGTATTTTGAAAAATAAATTAAAAAATATTACTACGTAGTTATGTTACTACAAAGTTCACAAATTAGGAATGGAAAACACACATTACTACTGGTTTTGTTTTCAGTGTTGTATAAAATTGTTGGTCACGTCTGAAAAACCTGGGTACACTTTAAAATGCAGGCATGTGGGAAATCCTGCTGATATGGTGACTGCATAGTACGTTTGCTTTACAAGGAATCTGAATTTGTGCTTAAACTCCATGGGCTAAGGAAGAGTCCTTGACAATGCATTGGAAGAGAGGAGAAAATACCCAACAACAAAAAGCATTGGTAGATTCTGGTGGATACAAAATAGTCTGAGCATCTAGACATAGAAATTCACATGGTCAGCAATGTGTCAAACAGCTCTATTGTTTTAATCTTAATTTAGTGTGCAGGAATTATTATATTTTTGGACTTTTTTCCCCTTGTACTCAGTTCCTAATTTGTCTGAATCATACACACTTAATGAAATCCTGCTTTATAGTTCAGGCAACGCAGCTCTGAGCTCAGTGGGGTTGTTTTCCTTGTGCCCCAGGCATATCTACAATATCTGGCTTGATTAATCTGTTGCCTTTGTATGGTTTATTTAAAATGTCAAATGAATTGTTAATGTGGGAAAACATTCTGGGCCAAATTCATCTTCCAGCTACACCTGTGCTGCCTAAGCAAAATCCACGTCATCGTATAGCTGTAAGGAAAGAGTAGAATTTGTAACTAATTCAGAACAAAGAAAATACCCAAATCTTGGGTTAAATTTGTCAATGCTTGTAAGAAATGAATGCCTGTAATTAAGACTCTCATCGGTGTTAAATGAAGTCCACTAAAATCAGAAGAAATCTCAGTTTGGAGCCTGTTGACTCAAATTTAGAGGATCAAGATTTTTCCTTTTGTAATGGTCTCACAACCACACACGCCAGGTTTTTTTCCTTTTGCTTTTTCACAGCCACTCGTTCATCTATTCTTTGACAAACACCTGTATTTGCATCTTTCTTTGTCTGAAAAAATTGTATAATTATCTTGATTTCCACCTAAAGTATTGATGAAAGAGCATAAAGTAAGACATGGTGTCTCTCTAACCAAAGATCAGCAGAATATCTGTAAAATAGAAGATTTAGAGATTTATTTCAAATTAGTAACTGATGTTTCAACATCAGTGGACAGAAACTTCGACTCTTCACCTTAGATGACTTCTATCTTTCCGCAGCACTTTAGCTTGAATGAACTAGTTTTAATTAGCTGCATCAATCTGTCTTTTCTCCTAGTAAGTTCTTTTGTTTTGTTTTGTTTTTTATTTTGCCACAGATACATGGTGATGGCTGTATAACCACAGCTGAGGTTACACCAGTAGGTGTCTGAGCACATTACAACTTTTGCAGTATTTATGTGTTCAAGGTATTCTGGGAGGTATTTGCAGACGAAGAAGGAAAAAAATCTGTCATACCTGAGGTCACCTGAAGAAACTACATAGGTAATGGAAATGATCCAGTCACAGAGGCACAAAGCTCCAGTGAGTTTAGGAATAACTGCCATAGACCTCCATGCCCCAGTGGCTGTGCATTTTCTAAGTACCAAATTGAGCAACACTCCAAGGGAAACCAGTGGATGTCTCCAAAACTGTGATTCATCCCATCTTAATGTCTGAGATAGATGAAATGAATCACTCTATGGAGTTACATTTCTCACTCCACAGAGTATGGATAGAGCCTGGGTGACTAGCTTAGGGTGAACGCCTAACTTTGATGGCTACCTGAAAAAATTATCATCCTAATTGACTTGTTACAACCACCATTCATTGATTTTGAGAGAAGAGTAATACAAAAGTCTAGTCCCTGAACCTCAGGAGAAACTTTCTGAACAGTCCTGCAGGGAATACAGAAAGGTCTTGAAAACTAGTACTTAATATAATCAGAAGCCAAACGAACCAGACTGCACACTTCTAAGACTGCCACTAAAACTCAAAGTTTTAGTGTGGTGTGGGTCAGTTACATACTACAAAGATATTCTTTTTTTGCTGACTCATCAGTACTTTTTCAGAGGTGTGGTTTTTTTTTTTTTTTTATATATATGAGTATTTGTTTTTGAGCTCAGCAATATTCTCAGACATTGTGCTGGCAAATTTCACCTACAGGTATCTCTTTTAAAAGCATCCCAAGAGGTTTCCAAATATCGCTTTCTAAAAACCTGTAAGCCAATTGTCCACTTCAAAGGAATGCATTCCTGCTGACCTAGCAAGCTGTGAACGTGAGCCTTGTATGGTAACAAAGCACATGATGCACACCTAGAAAGGCTGATCAGCACCAATAGGGATTCATATATTTGAGAAAATGTGATGCTTTTGCTTCACCTCAAGACAAAGGCTCTGAAGGGAATACGGCTGCATCATGATCTAATGATGCAGGCCCTGCTGTCTCACCTGCTTCTTCAGCAAAGAAAACTTAGGTCCAGAACCTATTACACCAGTACAACTTCAGCTCAGTCCCAGCTTCAGATCCACCCCTGAAATCTCATAATATGTGTGCAGCACAAGCCACATGGGAATAATAATACACACAAAACTCACAGAGGAGAATACTGAGAGAGTAATTCTGAAGGACAGGCCTTTGTTAGCCCTTCCACTTGCAGAAGCTCTTTCTCTTTTGCTTGAAGGTTGTCTTGTGTCCAAGAGTGCTTTTCAGGCCAGTGGCAAGCCCCATACAGCTGTTTTGATCAGCTCTCATTGCATATGTGGAGACAGCATACGGATACTGACAACTTCAGAACCTTTGTTGCGAACTACACTTTATTTTTTGGTACTGATCTTAGCCTTGTATCAGGCAGACACTCCATTGGCAATCTACTCCTCATGCCATGCAGTTAACACAGTGATTCACTGCTTTTATATTTGGTGCTGGAGTTTACTTTCCTCTCTATTTTCGCTCTCAGAAAATACTAAACTGGATTTTGCCTTGTAAAGCCCATATATACTGTTTCTGCACAGACTCCATGATTTTTTAAACAGGAAATATGGCAGCACATCCTGAAACAAAACTGTCAGCTGCCAATAATGAAGAGTTTAATGATTTTACAGGCCTGCATGGGAATCAAGTTGTCTTTCCATCCAAATCCTTGAAGATCCACCTCCATTTTAAGGTTTGACTTTTGGTGATTTAGGTGTCTAAGCTGACACTCCATAAAGCCTAGGCCTCTCAAGCTGGCTGCATAGAGAGGAAAGATCCATCAGAAGAGGAACAGCAACCTAACTGAGGTTCAAGGAGTTGCCCTACAGAGTATCCCGTGCAGAAAGATGACCCTCTTCAATCAGGTAAGTGTGAAGATCCAGACACCACTTTAACAATCCTGGAGACTCAGCTATCCAAGAGCAGCCTGAGCAACAGTGTCAAGGAGAGCTTCCTGACTGTGCTCTCCACACAGGCTCCAAGCCTGGTGCGGGGGTCAGAGGGAGGAGTTCAGATTCATTTGCCTGTTCAGCCCTTGGGCTGCCATCCAAGGCCAACAGCAAGAATGCCAATGGTGGTAGAGGTTTGTGTGATGTGGTGTACCCTCTCTGCCGCTCCAAAACAGTCTATGCTTTCCTTATTCTCTTGTGTTCTTGGAAATTCCAAGGTTTTTTTTAAGATCTTACAAGAGGGTAACCAGAAACATTCTATAAAACAACAGCATTCTTCCAGAAGTGCATTTTGCTGCCTGGTAGCTAGCCACATCGCTTCAGTGTCTAACGGCAGTTGACTTTTGAGGTTGTGTTTCTCAGTGTGCCTAAAGGTGCACAGTTATGTGGTTTCCTGACCACCATGGTCCCTAGGGACTGATGAGCCGAATCAGCTCAATACAGAATTCAGTGCTGACAGGAACACAAATGCCCCAGTTTGGCACTGCACCTAAGTAAATGCTTAAATCACACAGAATTCAGTGACATTTAAGCACAGGCTACTTGTCAGCTGCTTTTAACTGCATTAGTCATCTCAGCCACTTTCAGTTAGTATGACATCGGCTTGATTGCAATTTGAAGACCCCAAAAATGTGTCCTGTATAAAGATTCTCAGGGTGCAGAAAGGATCTTAACAGTAGGCAGTACAGGAAATACTGCAGTGATTGATAGGAGACATGGAAATGATTAGCTTAGCACTGGACAAGCGGAGACAGTTTGAAGAGTAGGTACAGAATCACCGAAAGCAGACAGGGAGCTGCTAAATCAGTTTTTATATATACTCCTCCACTCCATTTTTTTCTAGGCATCCAAGGTGAATTACTCCTGTCTAACTCACTTCTGCAGCAAATGCAGTTAAGTACGGAGTCTTACTTTTTGTTCCTACTTCAATTACACTGTACTGTAATTTATTGGTACAGACTCCCTAATGATTTTTCTCTTAGAGAATATTAAGAAGTCACTGGCTCAGAAATATAAGTGACTACAATGATCAGTTCCACCACCCAATATACTGGCAAGGGAAGGCATTTGTTGTAGTAGTTCGAGACAATTGTCCTTTGAGAATGGCATTTTAAAGTGTTCACCTAAATTATGGTTGTGCCATAAATATGACAGGTTTAAACTATGGCAGCTGAGAAATTATATATATGAAAAATTACATGGCTGTGATCTTTTTGCACTGGTGCATAAAGATTTAATCTCCTGGGTTAAGTACCCAGAACACAGCAGTTGTGTCAAGATAATAGTTAGAACGATGCTCAGAGAAATGTTTCTCATGGTTATTTCTCAGAGTTTGATGTTTTCTTTGAAGGAAATGCCTTTCATGGAGTACAGGTGCAAAGCTTTTGTGGTGGCCCCTGGGCGAGTACTTTTCTGGGAAAATGTTGCAGGAAGGCAAAGGTGGCGAGTGACCACTGAAGGGTGGTCCCAAATACCAATTTGTATCTCAGCCCCTCATGTTCTAAGAATATCCCATATATTTCTGGTTAAAGCAGCACAAATAACTACCAGGAAAATGGTGGCATTCCAGGAGAATTTGGCAGAGAAAATGCTACAAATAATTCCTCTGAACTTCTGGAACAGTCCCAGAATAGGCTGACAACTTTCTGAGAGACCTAGGTATTCTGGAAAATGTAACCTGTAGAAAATCTAGTATATTAATGGGGCTGTGACAACAAATACCTTCCCCACCCCCCCCCCCCCCAGTTTTTCCTGGAGTAGAAAATATAAACTCTACCTATTATACCTACCCCTTGTAACCACTGTCATTATTCCATTTAAATTGTGGTGAATAAAGTTAAATATGTAGTCGTGAAACCGTCCCTTTTGGTGTGATACTTGAGCTAGCCTTGTTCAACATTCTAAATAAGCTCCTAAGTATCAGGAGTCTGAAGAGGATCTAGGGGACCCTGGGTGCAGGCACGACATACATTCTGTGACAGAACAGATTAATGTCATCTTTAGTGTACAAGTTAAGAGTACTGAGCCAGCAGAGAGAGGTGACCATGCCCTGTGTGCTGCATAGTCTTCTGCTACCCTCTACAGAAGAATGATGCACACTTTTCTGGCACTCTACCTCTTTTAATTGTTGTAGAAAAGCTGGAGAGTGTTCAGAAGAAAGTTTAAAATGTTTTGAAGATGATGAAAATTTTGTCCATGGAGACACTTAAAAGGTCTCAGTCTGTTTATCTGATCACAAAAAGGATGGGAAAGATTACAAGTATGAACCCTTTTCCCAGGGAGAAAGGAGTGGATACTAAAAAGTTGCTTTGATCTAGGAGAGAAAGGCATCACATAATACAAGAAATAATGGACAAATACTTAACAGTTAATCAGTATAACAAACCACTGACAGCATGGATAGATTGTCTTTCTGGAATACATCTTTAAGATGAAATAGAAGCAGAAATTACAGTTTTCATATAAGAGTAAGTAGGTGATATTTAAAGGGCTGTAATAAAAGACAGTATCTAGGTAAATAGTATAATGGCATCTCTTGACTAAACTGTTAATTTACTTCTCTTAGTGAAAAGAATCATGTATTTATTTCCTTCACATAAAATACATTGCTGTTTATAAGGCACACCCTTATAAAAAACAAAATTCCATCGCATGAACAAAGTAAAATCCCAAAGAAAAGTAATTACACAATGCAGAATTACAGGTAATCTTCCATTTACATTCCAGATACTACTACTGTAAACAGTTACCTTTGCTGAACATAAAAAAAAAAAAAAAAAAAAGCAGAACAATTGCTTTTAAGTGTTTTTTTTATATATATATTTCTCATAAGCTTTAGTCTGCATTTAAAGCCATTGAAAAAATTCTAGTGAACACAAAATCAGATAAAAGCTGTGGGGTATGAGCCCTCTTCACTTTATGGGTTCTTCACAGCACACTGCGATGTGGGCATGTGCCCTAGAACTTTCTTTCCACAAAGAGTATCTTTATTTTCTTATAGAAGAACTGAACATTTGTGCAATGAATCTCCCAAGGGTACTTTGGATGGACACTGTATCGAACTATGTCTCTGCTATGCATCCTGAAGATACCCAAGAAATAACTTTTGAACTATATGCATGGTAAAGACAACTCTTTAAATCACATGTTGCAAAATACCAAAAATGAAAAATGAATGTCCAGTTTTCACTAGGGGGAAGTAAAAAACACCAACAAATTATGTATTAGTATTGATCAGTAGTTCTTTAAGTATTTCCTAGAGGAAATTAACTATTACTCCTTTTTTAATGCAAGAATATCTCAGTAAACTGCAATGATTTGAACAAAGTCCCCAAATATACTAGTGGCAGAGCTAGAAGACCTAGATGGTGTGAATGTCTGCTTGGTGCTCTGTCCTTCAAGCAACTTTACAAAACTTTCCTTTCCTGTATATACAGAATCCTTTGTGCTTAAATTGTGTTCAAGTCTGTGAGATTTTCTGTAAGATTTCTTTACTGTATCTATTTGTTCTATGCATACTGCTGGCAAAGAAAGGAGGAAAGCTGGCCAAAACTCAGGTATTTTACTGTACATCTGGCAGCTGATTTTGCAGACCTGGGGCAAAATTCTGGCCCAACTGTAATTAATGGCAAAACTTCAATGGGGCAGAATTTCACCCCTGGGAACTAAGCAAAAATATCTCCACCCTTACAAGCTGAGAACGGAAACTTGCTTTCAACAAGACGTTATTTGCTACTACCTATTCCACAACAGTTCTAAAGAGAGTTTTGTAGTCAGTCCAGTTAGCTGTTTAAAGAAAATAAGAATAAAAATCATGGTAAATTCCATTTCACTGACTTATGAATACAGAGACCAATTAATTCACATACACAGAAAAATAATAACAAAACCTTACACCTATATGGCAGCAACCTTTTTCTTACTGATTTAGAGTGAAGGTATTCCTGTTAATATTCTCTTTTGGGTTTGGTTTTTGGTTGTTTGATTGGTTTTTTTTAAGATTTTACATATATATTTATCTAGATTGAATTTGGAAAAGTTTACTATAGGGTTAAGGTAATAAATCAAAAGAAGAAATAGTACCCTTTCACAAAAATCATAAACAGCCAGAACCTGATCTCCTAAATGAAAAAAAGAAAATGTCTTCAAAACTCAGAAAAAAAATCAGGGTTAGGGGAAAAATAAAGCTTCTTTTTATTTCAAACAAATGTTAATTCAAAGCTAAATGGAAAGAAACACCATAATTGCTTCTTATACGTCTGGGCCTCATTTGTACGGAATTTTCCAAAATCTTTCAGTTCTAAGGACCTAAAGTTACTCTGTGCCTTGTGACTGTATGCTACAAGGCATTGTTGAAACACAAACTTTGGCCTGAGCCATCATAACAAAAAGAGGCCAAGATGTTTGCCCAGATGTTCCCTATTCCTCCATTTCAAAATGGAGACCAAAAGGATGTGCAAGCTGGGCTGGGATCCCTCTTTTGCTTTTGCAAAGGGTAAAAGTTGTGAAATCTTTGAGACCAGTCACCAGAACTTCAGAATACCTGAGGTTAGGCCATGGCTGAAGCGTGCTGCTGGAAGAGAATGGACTCTTGAATTAAGGCCCAGCAAGGTGGCATGCAACAAAATTGATCGCCACCCAGGTCCAAACAATAGTCAGCATAGGTTTTATAGGAGGAACTAATTTAAATAATCATTGGTTAACCTTGCCAATTCACAGAGAAAGGCTAAAGACCTGTCCTAATCTAGGCTATTAAACCACACTATTTCTTTCCATTTACAACTTCAGTTTTTTATTGTTTCCTCTCCTCTCTCTCTTTCTTTTTTTTTTTTTTTTTTTTTTTTTAATTTGCTTTCTGGTCAGGTCTCAAGACACTCACCTCCCTGCTTCAGACAAAGCATTTTCAGAGGTGCCACTATCCTAGTAATCTCAGTTAGTAATTGATTCACATATATCACTTTCCAAGATGGCAGTGCTAAGATTACTGTGAGGAGATACAAACAAGGAGGGCTATAAATTACAACAGCACCTTTAGTGGGCACAGAGGATCACATAGCATAGCAGTGGGTCGGCTGCCTCTTTGCTTATATTCTCATGCTATTTTGAAAAGAGAGATATAAGCCCTTATCATATTCTGAGCACAATTCAAGGCTCACCTACTAAAAAATGATGCTTTGAAATGCATTTGATGCCTGCTGAAAGAGCAATAATTGGCATATGAGACTTTCGGATCAGTTTGTTTCAGAAAACATTGGGATTTTGTGCAGATGCTGCTAAAATGTGATTGTGCCGTTTTGAAGATCACGGGGAAAGAAGGAGAAGGGTGTTAACCTGGACAAAGTGAACAGTCACAAATATCAACTAAATGGTTTTGCATCTTCCTCTATGACGTATTTTATAGTATTAGGAAGGCATTTCACTTCAGACAAGTGGGGTCAAACAAGCATCTAGAGCAGGGGCCAGACTTTCCTAAGAACTCAGGATCAGTTCTGCCATTTAGTCCTTAGTCTGACTATGCCTTCTTTTATGCATAGTTTTATGATTCACCTTGTTTCTTGCTTTTTTCTGTTTGCTCATCTTTCTGTGTCCTTTCCTTTCTTTGCTGTTTCTCCCAAGTCTTTCCCATCCATGTTCTCCTCTTCACTCTTCCTCCTAATACTTTTTCTCTCCTTCTGTATCTCATTCCTGTTGACTCAGTTATCAGTGATTTTATTTCTGATGTATTCTACTATTAATACTGTATGTGAAGGCCATTCAGTGTCACTTTGTTCTGCTCCCAACGTCCCTGCATTTTTTCCTAATACACAAATATATGGAGAGTGGCCAAAGCTGGAAGATGGGATATGAAAGGGGGGGGGTGTTAGATTTCATGATATCTGGAGCTGCTGGGGAAGTATAATTCAAACGACTGGAAGAGGCATCAAAATTCAGCTTGCACCATCTGAACAGAGGTAAGTGCCCAGCACCTGACAGTCGATAGGAAACGTGTGAAGAAGGGCTGTGTGAAAAACATTGAACGGCGATGATGAGCTCAGGCAGGCAGCAAGATGCCTTTACAAAACTGGATTTCAGACTGCCAAACTGCTTCCTGCTTTCCTCATATATCTGGGCAGGGACAAGTAGGTTGCTGTTCTGATGCCAAGGCAGGTGGCCCAACTCTCGTACCTAATCCTTTCCCAGAACACCCTTTGGAACAGCCTGAGGACTTGGAAGATGCCAAGGAGGCTTCAAAGCATGTCTATTTTCGCTTACTAAAGTTGTACGTCACTTCAGATGTGCATCCTAGGATATGAGTTTTCTTAAGCCAAAAGGAAGAGGAGGCAAACTGGTTGGGTAACAGTTCAAGATTTACTCAGCCTTTACCATTAGTGGGAACATTTTGTCTGGCTTAAACGGCAGGACCTGACTCGTTGTTACTGTTTCATATTCACTGATAGTCTACAGTGATCAACGCAATGATCTTGTGCCTAGTTCATGCACCTTCAGAGCCATATCCTGGCAAGCATCATTCCCTCTTCTCATGTGCATACCATAGTGAATAAGACATATTCAGCATCCAGGGGATCAGGGCCTTGTGCTCCTCACATATTCTTGTTCTGTTAAAATATAGGCAAGAAAAGCCTTTGAATATAGCTATGAAGATACACGTTCCCCATAATTACCTAATTTAGCTGTACAAAAGAACACCACACTTAGATCTGGAAAGAGGTTGCATTTTTGGGAACTGTTTCGAAATAGACCAAATTTGAGTCAATGTCCATCTGATATCACTTAGTTGTTGTGGTAGCATTGTTTGAAGTGGTTTCTTTCAGCACTGGCTTGGGCTCATAAACCAGTCAGCAATGGTACATGCTGCCACCCACATTTAACTCAAAGGCAAGCAATGCACAGCTGGAAATAGTCATTGCTCTAGAAAAAGCAATAAGAGAAAAGTGAATGAAGAAATTGCTGACTCATGTCTTTGGCTAGCTTGGTTTTCAGGAATTTGATGGTTTGTGAAGGGATGAAATCTAGAACTGCTTAATTGTATAGGAGAAGATGTCAGGATCCTGTAAAAAAATTCTGTCAGAAAATCCTAGCTCTTTCAGCCTACAACACAGTTTTAAGTTCCCTTTATTGCAGAGCTTTGTAAATTTTTATTGTAACTTAGCAAAAATATAGAATAGACATATGCTAATTGTCAGTGAGAACTTCAGAGAGAGGTAAAGAAAAGCAGTGGTGGCAAATCTGCAGAGCTTTAAGGAAAGAAAGAATCAAGCAGGGCTAATATGCTGAAGTGTGAGAAGTGTTTTGCCTGAAGCCTGATGACAAAATATTAGAACAAGTATAACAGTGCAGAAATTAGTCAGAAGTAAATAGACCATAAACTTGCATGGCACTAAGAAAAGTGTCGAAGTCTATAACAAAAATCCAGTGGATGAATGAAATATTCTCTTTATCTTTCTTCCTCCTACAGTACATGAAAAAATGGTGCAAAGATATGGTAATAAATATCTAGTAATTTAATTTTTATTTTTGCTCTTGTTTGTGCTCCCCTGCCGTTTTGTAATTATGTTTTCTGCATCTTGTTAATTATTTGCATTATAATAATAGCATGCTGAGTGTTAAAGGAGATCAGACTCTCACTTAAGTGGGTTGCCCAATGCTAATAAGTGTCAAAAATGTAAAAACAAACAAAGAAAACAACAAGTCAAATAAAGAGGGGAAGGGGCACTCTCACCACTTTACAAATAGAGCACTGAATTTTCTGTAGTTTATAGATGGAGCAGTAAGGTCCTCTAGCCCTTTAGACTTCAAGTGTCACAATCAAGGCTGCAAAAGTGACAGGGTGCCTTGGAAGCAGAAGAAGAACGTTCAAAGTATGGAGGAGCAGAAAACAGCACTTCTGTTTCATAAAACATATCAAAGCTTCAAACATGTTTTCATGGCTATAGAAAAGGAAAGCAAAGCTTTTCAGAATTTCTTGGAGAAAACAAATTAAAGAGAAGCCCCAGGAAGACTTGGTAATAGGTATGTGTATGTGATGTGTGAGACCAGGCTCACAGATGTTCCAGAAAACAAGCAGGGACTTGAACTAGAGTGACTGGTGTTACCTACGAGGGCCTGAAACTGAATCAGTCCACCTACGTTTGCAGAGTCATCCTAGACCTGGAGAAAACAGTCCACAGAATTGATGGGATATTTTAGCTTTAATGAAGTGTCATTTTTCACCAGGTAACTGTTCTGTAAAAAATATATTCTTTCACCTGCTCTAAGTCCTTGTTTACAAGGGTGCAGTGCAGGTTGGCAGCAAATTTTTCCCTTAGTAGTATTTTGCTGACAAAGATTTTGTGCAACATCGGCATATAAATTTGTTGTATTTGGACTTCAAAAAGACACTCAAACTGCACCACATAATAAAATAGAACTGCTTTCAATGCTAAGATCTCCCAGTCACTCCTAGTAACATATACCATCATTTTTTATTGATTGCATTAACTTTAAACATATTTCCTCCAAATTAATTATGGTAGGTTGACGACCTACTTTTTCTAGTCTCAACTAGCCTTTGTTTTTCCACACCACTCACTCCAAAACTGAGAACAGGAAAGGTCAGGCAGGTCACGCCTAGCTAGTCCCAAATGCCACAGTGTATTACCCAAGACAGAGAATATAATTATCTTTTCACAAGTGACAATTAATAAGAATATTCCCCATCAATTCTGTTTAACATTCAACATTTGTAATGTGGCAGAAGCCAAGGCATTACAACAGCAAGGCCAAGTTACCTTAATAAGGTTAAAACTAACATCAAATATAGAAGGGTTTTCTGTCAGCAGAAATGTTCAAAAAACTGAACGTTGAAGAAAAGAAAATACTTATTCCAAATACTTAAAAATACTTTTGTAAACTTCTATATTGTGAAAATATGCATTTGGTTAGGGTGTTCCTTCTGCATCTCAGCACACCATACAGATGTACTGGATAACAATAAGTAGCTAATGATTTAGTATTGTTATCAGGTAGTATGCTGAGAGTATTATCATCTCTTTTCCATAGATAAGCAACTTTATAAAAAGGAAAAAAAAATCATCCTCCTTATTACTAAACTCATTTACAGTGGACAGGGAAAAATGGAGGTAAAGAGAAGTTAAGTCAGCAGTTAAAGACAGTTAATTTGGGATACTTCTGTTTCTGGGTGCCTGATGTAAGTACTTGGAATTATTTTCTGAAGTTTTCAGTTGTGGTCTGGCTTCAGCCCAGACCTCCTCTGTCCCAGGTCTGTGCTTTAACCACAAGATCATTCCTCAGTCCCTCTACAGTGAATAAAATTAAATTATATAGATATTGAAAGTCTTAATTTCGGTATCTACGGACTAACACTGAAAGTATCCTGGATCACCAACAAAGAGTCCATACACTACAAATGTTTATTTCCTATCATGCCATATCCACAGGATCATTTTTTTGCCAAGTTAACTTTCCTATGTGTAATGGTCTCCAGTTCCAGCACTGAGTGAAGTGGCCTTGGACTTGATCATCTGGGACTATGCTACGCATCAATATCCTGAACATGTCTCTGATTTCTTCTAAGCAGTGTCTGTTTTTCTCTTATTTGTCTTAAAACTACAGAATCGTTTTCTGATGGATTCTCAGTTGAAAAGCTCTTTCCTTGTATTGTTGAAGTGAGCAAATACATTCAGTTTAGCACTGAACTCACAGGGAATTACAGTAATTCCCACAGCAATTTATGATCACAGAAATGCCCTATGGGATGGATTGAATTAAATTTCCCCCACCTCTTTCAAACAGCTTAACAACACACAGCATCCTTCCTTTCTCAGAGAGCACAGCCAAATCTGGCAGTCAACCTAGCATCTACTTGCAGCAGACTGACTGTATTTTATATCCAGGAAAATCAGCTTTCTGTTAGTTACCTAGTGGCATAAAAGTCATAGGTTATATGAAGGCAGGGTGATTTTTCTTCTTACCTTCTCTTCTTTCTAAAAAGAACTGGCAACACTGCAGACAATTGGCTGAAATGGAAAAAAACTATTAACAAAATGTGTATGGAGTAGTCAGGGTTATAGGATGCCTGATTAAAAAAAAAGAATTGTGCAACGTCAAATGGCAATTTTCCTTGAACTAACAGTACAGGGTGATGATGCAGTAACTAACGGATTTATCCATTGAAGTTTCTCCCAAGCACTTGCGGGTAGCTCTGGAAAACCCACATGAAATTCTCCTGTAGACACGTGGAAGACTCTGCCAAGCTCTGACTACAATACAGTTGACTGAAAGCTTTAAACCTTTCAAATATTACCCACCCTAATTCACCTGATTTCACCAGCACTTGGTACTTAGCAGAAAATAATACAGAATACCCTTTTGTTGTTACTGATCAGTGGCCAGTAGCCCATCACAGACTCTATTTGCATCTTCTACCATAAAGATGATCATACTAACTCAGTATCAGGTAGTTCACCGTTATGGCTCAATCAAGACCTTTCACATATCTCATTCATGCAGAAATTACTTTTCCTCCTCTCTATTGGTCAAAAAGATACATCATAACTTTCTCAGCTTGTATGTTTTTTATGGTTTCCAGAAATAACATGGGCCCTCAAGACTGTAGAAAAAGCCAAAAAGTCCCGTGGCTGCTTACAGATGGAAGAATTTTTTTAACTCCCTTAAAGCTTATGAGTTCCTGTCTTTTCATTTGCTATTTGAATACAGCGGTGTATAAGATGCTAAAACTCACTTCAGGACCTCCATCTGAGACCTGAGAAGCTCATCATATAACTGACAAGACAAAATACAAATGGAAAGGAGCAAAAACTGCTGGATTTTCACATGCATGAGCCTGAGAGTGGGATATTTGCCTCAGGCCACATGGAGAGTCAGCATCAATGTGAAGATCTGAGCTTGGGACCCCCAGGTACATTGATCTAAGCCTTCTGCTTGCAGTTGCCTCCTCCAGGCTCAAAGGAAAGGGTTTTTCAAAGCTTGCTACGCCAAACCCACCACAAGTCAGAAGAAAACCCAGTTAGTTATCAGCAGTGACCGCACCCTGACCCTTATTTCAAATGTATGTAACATTAAACATTAACCAGCCAAAGAACTAAAACCTTGCAAGGGGATGATCTGAAGCATGGATCAACAATAGCATGCAGTGTGTTAGGGACAGAGAAGCAAACGCCAAAGATGCTCTTGTCTGATCTATTCTTTGGCATTTGGCTACCACTTGAAACCCTTTAAAGAGACATAATGTACTCCAGCTTTCCTTGCCTTGAACTGCTACAGAAGGCAAAAGGAACTACCAAGCAAAAAAACAAGGAAAACAATGGACTTCAGCAATACAGTTTTCACTGTGTATATCACTGACAGCAACATTTTAAAGCACAAAAGTGAAAGGACTTTTTTATAGCTGCCAGAAATCCTGGTAACACACTCTCTTTGTTTCCAAGCTACTGAAGCCAGAAAAACCTTGCCTGACTTCTTTATGTACAAGCATATAACATCCTTGTTCCCGGCTCAGAGGAGGCACCTCCTAATGCCTGCCGTCAACTCATTTCTGACACGTAACCGTAGCCAAAAAGTGGTTGAATTGCCGGTTTTGTAACGCACACACACACATTGTTCAAGATTATCTAGCAGCATTAGCCCCTGGGAAAAGGATGGCTTCAGGATTCTAATTAAAAGAAATCACAGACAGTCAAATCAAGTGCTTCCTATCTGTGTTTTATTTGATACAAAAGGAATGGCACAGTATTTCCTCCAGCCTTGCCTTTTCAGTAAGGGGTAGGGGGGAGCAATGGGCCCTTCAAAGCTCTGCAACAGCCGTAAACTAGTCCCAAATCGATTGCCATCCCCAAACCCCTTCTCTGAAGGCTTAATGGTATTTTCACGTGGGATCCAAAGCAGGCGGTCTTCAAGGAAAGTTATTGCATCTGGTGAAAAAAATAAAGTTGACATTTTTTGACAAGACCCTTAAGTATGCCTCTCCCAAGAGGGTTGTAACACAGAAAAGGCTGAGCAGGTGGTAATAATCAGCATTACATACATTTGAGCATTTTCTATAACATGGATTACCATGGAATTCCTTCCTCCCCCTCCTCTCCTTGGGGAGACTTGCACAAATTGCAGGCATTTTCAAGGCCCTTTGATAAGCATTTCTATCACCAGTTTCACAGCTGTAGCTAGATTGTTTAAAATATATAAAACACAGCCCCACCCTCCCTCAGAGATAAGGAGTAGGGAAGGAGAGGACTCTGTCTGCTTTCTCAGCTCCTACTACACCTTTTGTCTACATGCTAACTAAAAATACTCTCCCATTGTGCTTGAGCACAGCGTAGTGGTGCTTAAGGAGCAACAAGCCACTGTCCCCTTTGCAGTGATGGGTACATGCACAGCAGCAGCTCAGAGAAAGTGAGTGAAGAAAATCAAAGGTAACTAAGCAAGGATTGGTGTGTTTTAATAAAAGGCTAGGAGTCAATGTAAATCTTTTATCCAAATTCTTCTCCTGCCTACACCAGAAAGAGGTAAATAGCATGAAGGTTTAATCACAACCCGAGCCCCTTTCAAGGCTGAGGGAGGAATCCCACAGGGAAGTGAGATGTGATGATCTTTCTCCTGTTTGTGCAGCCTTATACAAGGTCTCCAGAATGGGATCCCATCATGTTCTTGGGAACTCAGCTCCCTGTGCTGAGAAATGGTCTCTGCTCCAACGGCCATACAGTATAGGATGATTTAATGAAACAATGAAATGTGTGGTATTAGTAGTTGACATTAATAGATGCTGTTATAATTAGAGTTCAGTGGTATGTTTTCATTGAAGAGTAAATTGACAAAAATGCAGTTTTTAGAGGTCACTGAAGCAATTAGGAAATGGTGAGTGGTTTCTGCCACAAAAAAAGGGAAGAAATGAACAGTGGAAACAGGAAGAGGAAGGCCCTTCAAGATAATGGCTCATTTCTATTCAGCTACTTTGATAATCTCTTAAATTTTCATTTCAGAACTTTTTTTTTTATTGGGTTTGAATTTATAATTACATTTTTTTTGTTTTGTTCCAAGAGGGGCAGATTTTGCTAGGGAAAGCAAGCACTGGCCAAAGCACTTGGATCAAATAATCCTTTCTGAGTTAACATAAAGCAATTATTGTTGTTTCTTCATGAACATCTATATCTATACCTTCTTGGGTTTCTCTGTATGTTTATTAGGTTTAGGATTTTTTACTTAAAAATCCATTATTGAAATGTCTCTGATTGATAGAAATATGCCACATTCACATGTCCTCCTCAATCTTATAGTACTTCTGCATCTTCATAATTATTTTATTAATTTCTGTAGCATTAGTCCTTAATACTTGAGCAGTGACATTGATGGAGACTTTTGATTCTATCTCAGCTAATATTTACCTCACTCTGATAAAATCAGACTTTAATTTGCATATGTTTGTAAAAGGCTGTAAAGGATTCTCTGGTGGGTTTTTTTCCTCCAGAAGATCTCTAATTGTCTCTTCCAGTAGTTATTGGATACCAGGTTTTTTTTAATCAACAACCCTGACAACTGAGGTGCTCCTTAGCTGAAAAATCATAGATGATAATTTTTCTTTCATCATAAATATGCTTAGTCTCCAAAGAACCACTCTGTCAGCTCTTTTCTGGTTTCAGTCATAGTCATGTTATTTTCTCTTTTTAGGATTTTTTTTTTTCCTCAAAACTGCAACTTGCTTCTATTTTACTTAAGTTCTAGAAGGGCTTCAACAGAGGCAAGCCTCCCTAAAACCTTAGTGTGTTCTCCCATGGTCTCCTCTGGGTAATGTTCAATTTTTGGTATATTGAAGGTATTCTTTCCAAAGCATACAAGCAATTTCCCGTGAAGCCAGAGAAAATAAATGATGATTTTACTGGTGCATTTCTATCACTTGTGTTGCAGCTGTGTCTAACAGCATGGTTAAGACCAGTTTATTAGGACAATATATTCTTACATGAAGCAAGTTAATAGCCATTTTTGCTTTAAAAGATAATTTTGCTAATAATATTTGTATTGCATCATGGAAAGGTTAGGGATATGTCCAGAGAAGCATCTCTGTGTAGGAGAAAGAGGCTGTAATAATCCTGGGATATGTTACACAATTGTCTGCCTGTGTTTCCACAACTCTGTAAATTCCTAGTGTGTTTGTGAACTAGCATAAAGAGGAGAAAACTGGGGTACCAGTGTGGTCTCAAAACAACAAAGCACTTTCAGTGAACTTATCAAGATTTGACCATAAATCAGAGTAAAATCTGAACCACTGCTGTTGCAAAGCATGTCTCTAGTGTAAAAAATGCCCCACCGTAGACATATGTCTCTGAGTCCTCATTTTTCTCTTGAGTTCTATCGGCTGTGGGTAAGCTACCAGCTGCTACCTTCTGGGATGCTGCCTTCTACCATGTCACAATTTTCAAGGATCCACTTAATGGGAATTACATCTCACTCAGACCTACAGGTCTTGTCTTAGGGATTGGGACCCCCAGACTGATAAAAGAATTCATGCCTTAGGTCACCTTGGACAAAGCCTTATAATCTTGAGGCTCGTCACTCCAGCCTCAAATTGGAAGTCAGTCTCTCCAAGTCCATAAATAAGGAGTTTGAAGCTTATTTCAGATGCCTGAGTGTTGACACAGTAATAGAGCAATCCAGAATGAATTATGACCTTCTCATGTGACAAGGGAAGTCATCTTTCTATTGATAAAGTAAAATGTTAAAACCAATGGCTTTCATCTGATACCTGCAGTCATATAAATGCACATGGGAGAGCAGACTGTAAAATGAGAGCTGGCACTTGAGGTAGCTGAGGTCTGATCTGCATACAGCCAAGTAAAACAAACTAAATAAAACATGGATGCAAAAGCATTATTTCCACACTAAGGGAAAAATAAAAGACTGGTTTTGCAGACATGTCTGTTGGGGAGGGAAAAGCTTATTACTAATAACTAAGCCTGTTGTATCACTATGGAACTTGCTGATTCTGGACACAATATAATGAAAATGTTGATATGATTTGTGGATCAGTGCCCTGTTCTGTGGATGTTTTGCAAGTTCCCATTCTGAGGACTAATATTACTATCGCTGCACATGCTGGTCATTGTAACAAAATGTGGAGAACGAACTCCAATAGCATTAGTAGCTGTATACAGTGGTCTTAAGGAGCTTCTAGCTTTTAGGCTTAATAGTGCCCCTGGCTAATGGAACCATAATTAGTTAAGCCAATTACTTAAAGACGTCTTCAGACTCTCTTCCTTCTACTTCCGTTTTCCTTGCTTTGCAAGCTGCCTCCTATTAGGCATCTTGTTGCTGCCTGCGTTCCGCTGAAGCCTCTGCACGGTCACAGCAGGACACAAGTCTCTGATTTCCATTCACACACAGAGTTCCTGTTTCTAACAGGGGGTTGTGAGATCTTGGACCTCAAAGGGAGAACAGAGGGCAATTTCACAACCAGGGAAAGGGCAGCAGAAAATGTGGTCTGAATTATCATGTAATTCCAAAACGCTGGCTTTGGTTGCCATCAGTTCATCAATACAGCCATGCTTAGCAGTAAAAAAAAAAGGTTCATCTATACTTACAAGAACAAATCTGTGATGCATACTGCTTAGCTGACATCTGTCATTGTTTCTAACTGCCACTGCACACACTGCCCAACATCAGCCAGACTCCAGCATTTCATTAACATCTTATCAACAGAACTACTGGGCTTATATGGTATCTTTATTGCAGAGGCTTGGCATGAAACATGTTCCTCTCCTACAAGAGACTTCCCAGAGTCTAGCTAAAGTCAGTGCAGGTAAGGAATAAGAGAAATGTCAGATGTGCTGCTCCACTGCCACCTGCATCTACTGCATTTGAAACACTGTACTGTGTTGCAAAATCAGATCTTTCTTGAACTGAGATCAGGCCAAAACTGGAAACTGTAAGAGGTGTTCAACAATATGGTTCTCACAGTCCACATAGGGTAAATAAAACTTGCATGGATTTCCTATTTGCATGAAGAATTACATGTTATAATGTATAAGGCATTTGATGTCATATTTACCATTACTGCACTTTTAAGACATTGGGTTTATGCTAGTTTCATCTAGAGTTCAAATTAGGGCTTTTTACATCAAGACAATACTTTCTAAAAGACGTGGGGTAGCTCGTATAAGAGCTGTTAGTTTTATTTGCTGGAATGCCTGCCATAAACAGGCTTTTGCATTTGACTTCTTATTTTACACTTAGGAAACTAGATTTGATACTCTTTTTTTAATGTTAGCAATTAATCTTCATAGTGCTCAACAGCCTATTCTGGACAAATATGGAAGCAAATTCGTGAAGAAGTGAGTTCTTCACGGAAAATAACCCAGCTAACCATGTGCTGGCTGCAGCCTCCCCATCTTTTATCCTGCGGGATACATCACTTGACCAAAGCTGAAAAGATATGCTGATACACCATTCATGCAAGGGAAACAGTTTATGCTCCCAGTTTGCCATTGGCAGAGACTCTCCTTTTCTTTCTAGCAAAATAGCTGTCGCCCACAGAAATGCTGACTTGTAATTGTAAAACGCATGGTCTAAATGCCATTCATAAGCCTGTGGTGACTCATAAGTTCTAGAGACTTTCAGCCTGTTGCCCTGAGCCAGATGGGAGGCCCGGATTCTTTTAACGTTAAGTGCGATTGAAAGAGAGCTTATAGCCTGTTACTGGAGCTGCTAAAACCAATTGCACAAGATGCAATATTAGGCATGTTTAAAACATTTCAGGAAGAGATTAGTTAAATGGTATGCTGGGTCTTTTCCTCCAGCTGGGCCCACAAGCAGTGATAGCAAACCCAGACTTTTCACTGAGGTTGGTAATTAGGTCTGCCGCACTCCCAGGAGATTAATTCTCTGCAGAACAGATTATTACTGTCCAGCTCCTGTATCCACGGGTGGACTCAGCCAGCAGGCTGATTTCAATTAGAGAAGTTAAGTGCTATTGACTTCTTCCATGTACAAGAAGAGGTAGGCATGGGAGGTAGGAGCCAGATAAGAAACCAGATTACTGAGTTAATCTTGCACTTATAAATACTAGAAAGAATCTTAATCTGTTATCTCCTAAAAGAATTGTTGAAGATACATTTCTTTATTTCACTGCAATCAGCTGAATCCTTATAAACAATGACTTGCAAAGGAAGAAAAAAATGTTTGGTTTTGTTCTAGTCCTCTTTCATACGAGCTGAAAACGTGAATGTGTTGTATCAGCAATTGAAGTCCTGTCTACCTTAAAAGGCTCTGTGGCGATGGAGGACTAATCAAGTTATAACCTCATAAGAGGCAGAGGGCTGAGGTCATGGTTTAATGGTACAGAAGCTCAGGCAGCATTAATGCTTTACAATGGATCCACTTCCCTGCCTTCAGCCACATATTCCCACATTGTTAGTACAAAACACGGCCCCATAACTGCAGAAAATAGCCCCGTTTTTTAAGTACTTGGCCACACAGAGTCTGTGGCCTCCTCACCGTGCATCGCAGTTGTATTTGTTGTCTTTGACAATCTCACCCCGAGCAGGAATACTCCATGGGAAAATCATGCATGTTTATGGCTATATTTCTGTTACTTTGGTCACTACCTTCTTAAAGTGTCCTTACTGAGGGATTAAAATTAACTTAACAACTCAATAACTGAGTAAAGCACCTGTGGTATGAGCGATCACTTAATATGTAGAGTGCTTGTTAGAGATCTGCTTTCTGCTGTGTCTGAATCCTGTTGAAAATGAATAGAGATTCATTTTGCTTTCACAGTGATAATCAAAATGTTGATGTTGCTGTTCCCTTTGCACATACCAAGAACACTCACAGACTCCCAAGAGGTGATGTATTCCATAGCATTTCCTACAACACCTATTCAAGAGGTAAGAAAAATGTTCTCAGAGGGGTTCAAACAGTCTATATACCAGAGATGGTAAGGACAGATGTAGAGGAGGGGCTGAGGATATTTTGTGCACAGTTTCACTTTGTTGCGCTGGCAGAAAAGCCAAATGTTTTCTGTTTGGTGACAGCAGGGGCTGCTGAGCAGGTGGAGAGAGATGTGCAGGTGGGGAGATCACACAGGTTTGAAGAGCGACCTCACATCTGTGCTCCAGGCCTCTCTCTCATCACAGCCGCCTTCTCTTCTTTTGAGCACCCTGACTGCACAAGGGTTTGTTTTGTAGCTCAAGAGTGATGCTCAAATAATAATGCTTACCATTTACCTCTTCAAAGTCACATATAAGCAACAATTACTTCAGTCTCACAACAAACCTGTGAAGTGGGTAAGCTCTTTCTGTATTGTTATATGAACAAGGTAAAGGAAGAGATGCAGAGAGGTTCAGTTCCCTCAAGACGCACATACAGCTACTGGCAGAGCCTGGGCTAAAGCTTGGAAACACAGATAACATCCATACAGTGTACTGCAACACGGCAGTGAGGTCAGAAAGCTAAGCAGAAGGTGCATCTACAGGATTCCTTGTGGAGGGAAGCACATAGGCAGGTTGTAAACTCTGTGCAGAGAAGAACTCCTGGTGCTCAGCTCCAAAGACAGGTCTGAGACCCAGCTCTCCCACTTGGAAGGACAAGAGAGCTGAGACAGATGTGGGTGTTCACAGGAAGGATCGTACATTTAAAGTCCTTGTGCTCAGCTTGGCTCACAGCTGGACACTACTATAGCACAGCTGTAAGGGGCTGCAGTGGATTGGCATATTTGGAGGTAGATCTTCCAAAGTTAGTGGCTACAATCTGCCTTGTGATTACTTTTGTTATCTAAGTGACATTTCAGGTTTTCCCTTTATGGTTTTACTCCACTGTTGGTTAATATCAACATTTATTTTCATTCAGAATGTCACGACTCACATATTTCACTGCAATAATTCCACATGGTGCTTAGACAGGAATCAAGTGAAGCTGGTTCTGCCCAGGCAATTCGAGGTATCTTGTGAATGAAGAGTCTGACATTCTGTAGAACAGGGGTCCTCAAACTATGGCCCACGGGCCGGATACAGCCCCCCAGGATCCTCAATCCTGCCCCTGGTTATTTACAGAACCCCCCCGCCGGGGGTTGGGGGGGAAACCAAGCAGCCGCAGATGGCTGCCTGCCACTGCATCCACGCACCAGCCCGCTGGTTAAAAAGTTTGAGGACCCCTGGGCTAGAACTTATTACTGACACATCCAGTCTGATTTCAGTTTAAAGTGATGAAAATTCAGACAAATTCTATTTCTCCCAAATCAATTTCTCTACCAGTGGCAAAACTGTGAAATTCTCAAATCTTCTTTTCAGCATGTGTATGAATTTCTTGCCACTGCTGGAGATTTTCATGTGTTCAGCTTCTGTACACAACCGGGATTAAGCTACTGCAGAAGTCAGAAGTTTTCAAGTCTTACCGGAAATAAAAGTAAAAGTAATTTTGATAGAGTTATTTTCAAAAAAGATCACTTTTTCTTTAGGAAAAAAAAAAAAAAAAAAAAATAAATATGATGAAACTAGGAAAACTGTGGAAACTGCAATACCCTGGCAAATGTACCCCTATACTCTCTCTCTCTAAGTATATAGGAATAGATGTTCTGGAAACTGTAGAGCAGATTTGGATCCTGACACTTCCCCAGCAGTACACAAATATGATTTGACCAAGTGTAAAGCTGCCATGGGATTATAAATGATGTAGCAAGGTGTATTCTAAATACCAGGTTAACTGTGCCTGAATTCCTCCTGATATGATTTGTCTCTCATATTCTTGAAAATTCCTTGTGGTGAAGATATCAACATTTCCCTAGGCAATCTATTCCAGAACTCAACCTTTCTTACTATTAAAAACCTTTTCCTATTGCCAAACATAAATCACCCTCACCATGAGTTTTTGCAGCATCCACACTGGGCAACAACAACAATTTAGTTCTTTCCTAATGAAAGCAGGAAGGTCTAAAGTATGATTAATTCTTCACAAAACAATATGAAGGTGTTTTCCACTTCTTTGAGACTTCCTCAGACACATCTTTGGTCAGTCACCTGAGTACCCTGGGAAGAATTTCCTAAGGCCTGGGTAAGGAGGTACCCAACTCACGTAAGCTGCCCAGCCAGTTCATCCAGTGTCATAATCAGAATTTAGGAAAAAAGGGCTTAAGCCTTCTCAGCTCCATCTGCCAACCTTTTTCCCTCTCCATCAAGTATCATACAAACATTTTGCTCCCCTGTTACAACAATGCATTATGGAATATTGCCCTGCATTCATTTACAGTTGGATCTAATTTTTGTCTTTGCTATTCTGATTTTTTCCTGATTTTTCTTCCATCATGTTTGTACTTGGTCTCAGGAACTTTGATGCCATTTCCACTTTTCTCTGGTCCTAGGGCTCAAGTTCTTTGAAGAACACATGGTTTAACCAAGTTTGAATCTCTCTAGATTACCTTTTTTTGTATTTGCAGAGTTTGTTTTGTATCTTTAATATCACTCATTAGAAAACTGCAAATTCTTTCAAGCACGTATCATCCTTAATTCTGTTTCACAGGCTGTGATCAGGTAGTATCTATGAACAATAAATAAGACTGGGGTCAGCACAAGAATGACAGTACTGTAATTTTCTTCCTCACAGCATCAGCAGACCACATTTGTGCACTGACTTCTGTGTCACAAACCCAAGTCTGATTACAATCTCACAAATGGAGGCAACATCATCACAAAGTCATATATGCTTTGCTTTCTGCAAGTCTCTTTAAAATGCCTCATGCTTAACAGGTAATAAAGATGATATAGTCACTGTTACTGACTTATAGGAGTTACAAGAACTACAGCAGATAATTAAAATTGTCAGGTATGATATCTGCTGAACATTTACCCAATTCATAAATTCTTATTTGATTTATATCCATTCCAATCATTCCTAGTGATCAGTATGACCGCAGTCACTGTGTGCTGAGCACAGCTGCTATAAATAACAGTTCCTGTCCCAAAGATTTTCCCCGTATGCCTTGTCAAAAGCAGAAATGTCTATTCTGCTGGAAATTCCAAAATTCAATATTTTTTTCCTGAATTAAAGCTGAAATCTAAAATACAGCTGCAAATAGTTCCCAAGAAACTAATTCAGGAAACCTTTTTTCTTTGGTATTATTCATCTAGTAAAGTCCAAATATTCAATATAATAAAATAGTTATCTTCTATTGCAGTCGATGTTCTCATGTCAGAATGAGATTGAAATTATGTAAAATACATTAGGTGCATGAATCAGAAAGAAACAGTCACCTTATTAATATGAAAAAGAACAATGCTCCTTAATAATTTTTCTACTTTATCAAAACTTATATTTTCTTTTTAAATGGCATGATTTTTATTAAAGTGTTTTTTCCTGGAGAGGCTAGACAAACAATTCACCGTGTCTCTTTATGTTCTTGTATAACCAATGAAAAGTAAATGAGATAAACAGGCAGGATTGACTCATCAAGAACAATCAGTTGGATGTAATTAGCCAATTAAAAGTGACTATCACTGCATTTCTCGTTTGGGACTTCTTGTTCCTTCTGCTCTGTGGACACATATGCAGTCATGTTCTTCATTCATAGCTGAGGACCTCGCTCTTGAGTTCACATTTCCTCCCACACTAATCCCTTCCTGATGCTGACTGAAGATGGTGAATGTACATGGATGTAAATAACTTCACTTTAATGATAACAGAAAATGTGTCTGGCTAGCTGATCAGGAGCACTAGTGCCTTGCTCTGTCGCAGCTCTTTGGTATTGAGTGGTCTGTGATTTTGTGGTTTAAGAACCCTTGGCACCACGTAAACACACTGACCTTCTAACTTCAAGCTAAGTTTCTGTCAATTCTCCCAGGTTCTCACCTTCCTGCTCCCGTCCCTGTTATTTAGAAGAGATTGGGACTGGGGCCTGTATGATCCTGTAACACACGAGGGAGGTCAGCATTTCCTCAAAGGTCCCCATTAAAAAAGTAAACCGAGGTTTCAAGCCCAGCTAATAATCTTGGGGCTCTAACTCATGATCTTTATATCAGAGACTGACAATACTGGTAGACTCATGTATGTGGCCTCAGCTTTGCAAGTCCTCACATTTCCCTGAAATCACAGTGGGCACTTGCTGTTTGAGTGCGGCACTGAGATTTGCCCAGTTGACTTCTAGAAAAAAAAAAAACCAACACCAAAAACCCCACCCCAAGTTGTCCTATAGGAGCACAAAAGCCCCTCTTCCCTTTCCTGCAAAACATAAGCTTTTTCTTGAGGGGTTGGTTTTATCGAGTTTATGTGTCCCGGCGTCAGTAGCAGCAGGGCCGGGGACAGCCTCGGGGCGGGGTGGGGGGTGGGGGGGAAAGGGCGGTTCGGGGCTGCCCCGGGCCGGTCCCAGCCGGGCCCAGCGCCCCCCCCGCAGGGCTCAGCTTTGCCCCTCAGCCGAGCCGGGGGCGCCGGGGAGGGGGAAACAGGTTTGGGCAAGGGCCAGAGGCGGCCCAGGCAGAGGAGGAGGCAGCCGAGGGGGGAGCAGCAGCAGAGGCAGCCCCAGGCCGCAGCAGGAGGAGGGCAGGAGGTGCCGCAGGCCCGGAGCAGGGCTCCCCTGCAGCCCTGGCGAGCCCCCGCCGGGGCAGAGCCCCAGCCCGCAGCCCGGGGAGGGCCCCAGGCCGCAGCTGGGGGCTCTTTCCTGCAGGAGCTGCGGCCCTGGCGAGCCCCGGCGGGAGCAGGGGGCCCCTGAAGGGCTGCAGCCCGGGGCAGGGCCCGCGCTGGCGCAGGGAGACGGGGCAGGAGGCGGGAGCGGGGCTGAGGGGCTCACACGGGCTGGCACACGGCCCACACCGGCACAGCCCGGCCCGCGGGGGGAGAGGGGCCGGGAGCTGAGGGGGCAGCTGGGAACAAGGAAGAAGAGTCAGGGGCGGCTGTTCAGTTTTTGTCTTTGTTTCTCACCATCCAGCTTTATTTTTATTGGCAGTGAATTCATTTTCCTCAAGTTGAGTCTGTTTTGCCCAGGATGGTGATTCAGGTGAATCTCCTTGTCGTGATCTCAACCCATGAGCTTTGCCGTCCCATTTTCCCCTCTGCCCTATTGAGGAGGGGGAGTGAGGCAGCAGCTGGCCGGGGTCAGCCTGCCATGCTGGTGTATTGTAATATTATTTATCCGTATTCTTGAGCTCCCCACTTTTCTGTCTCGTTACTGATCTGCCAAAGACCTCAGTTGCAGCATGTCTTTCAGATCACAAAGTTACAGGCTGAGAGCGGGAGCCTGCTCCTTCTCCATAGTCAGTGAAGGGGAGGAGGCTCCTCCGGGAGGGATGCGGTGGTGCAGGACGAGCTGCCTGGGAGGCTCTGGGTTTCCTTCCAGAGGAGAGGAAGAGACAGACTGAACTACATGCAGCGGGAAGAATTCCTTCCTGCATTTAGGCAGTAAAGAAGGTGTTTCATGCCAGATACTGTAAAAATGTGTCTTAGGCTGTGTCTGTGTTGGTAGACTAACTGTTCCCAGCACCTTCTCTGGCACAGATGCCAAACAACATGAAAGCTTATAGGGCTATAGTCTTAAACTTCCTTATCTTTTAAGTAGTGAGGGCTGTATTCTTTTTATTTAATGTGAACGGCCTTTGCCTCCGCTGTGCCCTAAACAAAATGCAACATTTTTTGGAAGAGCCTGGGTTGACTTGGGCCAAAGCAATGCCAAGGGCTGTTCTAGCTACATCAGTATAAGCGATCAAGCCCCAGGGCCTGGGACCCCCCCCCCCCCCCCAATAATGTTTAATTTACTAATACAGGGTTAAGTTTAGAGTCAAATTTTAATCCCTGCATCAAATTTGAATAAATGTGTTGAGTCACAGAGGTCCTGCAGGAGGCCACAAGGGTGTGTATCCCACATGTGACCCACAACACACATTGACTTGCAGACCCACATCTCCTGTTCCAGGGCTGCTCAGTCCATCCCCTGCGGGGGGTGAGGTCCCCCTGCTATCAACATCATCCTTGCAGGGAAAGCAAATGATCACCACAACTTTGATGCACTGTGTCATTTCCTTCACAAGCTGCTCCTGACTTGCCCCTCACATCTTCAAACTGCCATTGATATTAAAGCAGTATGTATAATACTGGGCAAATCTTGGCATTCCAAAACTTTCTCTACTGTTTTCAAGCACCTTCAGTTTTTACCAAGAAACTAATCAACATCCCTCAGAAAGGCTTGAAAACTCTATTCTCTCTCTGTAATTGAGAACTTGCTTTCTTTCAGTGTGGGAAGAAGCATGAAGATGATTTACTGATTTAGGAACTGGGTGGAGTAGACCACAAAGGAATAAACTGAAAACATGTGGTGTGAATTATTTGCAAAGGAGGAGGGAAAGAGGGGAAAAATTGCCTATAGATCTCTATAGATAGATCTGGATATATAAATATATAATGCGGAGTACCAGTGAAACAAAGCACAGATGATTAGGCCAAACCAAACATTCACATTAAACATTGCACTTGGCCTCATTTCAAAACAGGCAGCAGTAACAGCAGGGAGAGACGGCTTGCCAAAATTGCATCAGACACACATTAGGGAAGGAGGAAATGAGTTTACTTGAGCCAGCTGTGACATCAAAGAGGTTGGTCTTGAAATGGATTGTGGGAAAGGGTTCCCCCTTCGGTTAAGTTTGCAAAGTTCAGCCAACCCTTTATAAAAAGACCCAACTCTAAAGAGAACTACTTCCCCACCCCATCCCCCTTTCTTCTTCTTTCTTCTTCTTTCTTCTTCCTTATTATTATTATTCCTCCTCTTCTTCTTCTTCTTCTTCATCCACTTTCCTAAAGAAAACAGCATGCTCAGTCAGTCTGAACTGTGTGATGGGGAACTGCTATAACAGGGGAATAACCCTTAAGGGAAAGGGTAGAGAGGTGTAAAGATTTGTTCAGGAAGAAGAGGTTTGAATCCTAGTTTGAATACTTTGCTCTTACACAAAGTGCCTTAGTTACAAGTGTTGCTCTGTGCTAAAGTAATTGCAATAGTTTTTCATTAAGAATGGTCTTACTGAGATGAACTAGGAAGGCAAAACTATAAGGAACCGTACTCTGGTTCAATAATTTCCCTGAACCATAGCCAGCCTAATGGAAACTGTAGATAAAACTTAGAAAACAAAACAAGATGACTCCTGGCATCACTGAGATCAATGGCAAAAATCCCACTGACATCAGGGAGACAAGAACGTATACCAGTCCACTATCTGCTCAGTTAAACCATTCTCCCAGCTATCTCGCAATCCTGCTTTAAGGCCTGTTGCAAATTTTCACAGCTGTAATTACTACCCAAGGATGCTCTGCTAAAGGAAGTCCCTGACTCAGTCCAGCCTCACTGATGACAAGAGATGCTTCAAAAAATGCACTGGCCACACTGCTTCTCTTTGGGACATTTCATATTCAAAGTCACATAGAAAACAGTCTGTATCCAAACACTGCTTTGCCGTGGGGCTTATTTAATCTTTATGCCGCTTACAACAGCTTAATTCCATCTCTGTTGTTTCTCTGTCGACTATGTCCTGGAGACTGAAGTTGTAAAAGTAACTCATTTAATGGAATGTTTTACAGTTTTTCAAAATATATTTTTCTTGCTTCTCTTGACACTAATTTACAAGATGTTTATGCTGGTAAAAAACCCCACACCCAAACCCAATGCTATTCAGAATACTGCATCTTACTCTTATGCAGGCAAATTTGGTCAACACCTGCAATAGTATTCTCTTTACACTCAAATAGTTGTTTGGGGTTTTTTTACCAAGTGTTTTCCTAAGACTATTTTTACTTTGAATCTGCCTCGCTGAGCTGTAATTTATCCTCGCAGAGAATGTGTCAGTGTACCATAACAAGTCCATGCACAATACACAATTTAGTATATTTACCAAGGTAACTCAGAAGAGACCCATAATTTAGGGTTCCTCAGTACGAGGGTTTTCATGTATACTGGTAAACTAACAAGTCTCAAAGAATGTTCTTCAGCATTGAGTGTCCATCACCTGAACAATTTTGACCAGGATCATCAGGAATTTTGTCAAGAGGCTCTGGGTGCAGCTGAGTGTTAATACTGGTGAGAACCATTCCCACTATGAAATTTGGTATTGCTTTCCCAGTGGCAGAAAAAATCTGTAGACACATACATATAGCTTATAGCAGTCTTAAATTCCTATTTTGGTTATTTTCAAGGATCTTTTCAGAGATCAGCAGAAACCGAACTGTCCCAAAACTGAGATGTCAAAAATTACTAATGCTTCAAAATATCTGCACTGCAGTCCACACTGTGAAGTATTTTAATGCAACAGCCCCAGCCTCTCTTAAATTTCTTTGAGAAAAAGGAAGACAGCCACGTGGTATTTCAACTTTTAATCATCTTTCCTGATAGTTGATTTAGAGGTTGAAGGACATCTTCCTGGAATCCTGTGATTCATTACTGGCTTCTTTAATTGTGTGGTGATCTAAAGAATTGGCATTCCAATTGCCTTTTACTGGGAATAATGTAACAGGACCTTTGTATTTTTATATAAAAAAAATATGTATCCTCTCCTTTATAGTTTCTCACAATGGTTGTAATCACACTACCATCTTACAAAAGTCACTTGTATTTGTCATGACCTAGGATCTTAAACATATCTAACCACATTTTAAGGGAAAAAAAATAATCCATACCAGTTCTTTTCACAGCAGCTAGATCTCAGGGTCCATCTGCTTCCTCCTTTCACCTGAGATCCTTATACCAACTGGGATTAAATGCTGTTTGTTAATCTTGCAGTGTAAAATAGTGTGTCAGATAAATTTTGCTGCCTCACAAAGGATCCAGTTATGAAGCTTAATCAACATTTACAATGTGCTTTGAGATTTTCAAAGGACAGTTATGCACAAATATTTATTATTACTAATGTTGTAGATCTCTCCTGTCAATGCTTTATCAGTTAGATACAACATTATTTCAGGTGCCAACCCAAGGGCAGTAGCCAGCACCGGTAATTGAAAGTATTGAAGCCATTATAATGAATGTAAAGAGGGAGCATGAAACAATATAAATCAAACATGCAATGTGAGATGGTTGGAATAACCAATTTATTTTCGCTTAAGGGATATAGCCTTGTGTAATTGGCACTGATGGTTTCTCTGCGCTTCACCACTTGTGAATTTAGTGGTCATCCCTCAACCATAAAGATAAACTGATCTACCCCCATATGTAGTAAGTGAAGTTTAAAATAATTGCTAAACATTTTGTTTCCATTCTTGCAGTTGGACTTTAGGTCTGCTTGTAAGAATTTTTTTTAAAAAAATAAATTAAACTATATGAATGGAAAATGGGGAAAACTGGAGCCAGAGCAAAGGTTTCCCTATTGCTTATCTGACTACACAGTTCTAAAAACTTGTGATGTTTATCTAGCTCAGTGGTTTTTTCTCTTAGACTGTAGTGGGTCCCTGTGAAAAGCAAAAGCTCTTGCGTGTTCTGGAGCATCACAATAAACAAACAGCAAACATACACTGGTACTATGCTATCCTCATGTCATGTTCTTCAACTTCTGACTCAACAGCATGCTCTATGTATTTCTCAGATGTTAGGAGTTAATTCCTCCACTCTATTACCTAACAGGTCTTCCTTTGCATGACTCCTTTAGTCCAGAGCCTCTGACAACAACATAGGATTGCAGAGACAGATGCAACCGTTGTTTCTTTGGGCAGACCTCACCTTCTTAATCTAATAAGTTGAAGGAATACTCAGGAAATTGTATGCCTTTCAGGTTTTCTCTATTATTTCTTTGTACAGAGACTTTTTGTCCTTGGTTCCACATTCTTCTTGGGAAGCAGGACACTAGATTTCCCAAATAGGCCATTAACAAGAAAAACAAAAAAAAGTTCAAATGTGAGCAGAGGGTAAATCATATCTTCTAGCATTAAGACAACCAGAAAGCTTAATGATGTGTGTTCTTAAGAAACAAGAGAAGCATTTTAAAAACACCCTAACACTAATGTTTGAAGCTTATATCTTGAGTCCTTCTTGAATTTTAAATATTACTTCTTCTCTCTTTGTTTAAAATTACGTGAAGTAAATTTGCCTTTACCCTCAGTTGCATAATTAAGTTATTTTTTCCACTCCATTTAGCAAGCCTGGAAGCTTGGTGTATTCCTGAAGCAATTTAAGTACAATGATGTCTATAAAATGTATTACTTCACTGCGCTCCTCTAATCATCAGGTTTTGAATTAGAACTTCAAACTCTTGCTGTGCAAGTTGTGTCCCAGTAAATCTAAAACAAGCTAAATTTCAGCTTCACACATTACTGTGTGTGATTCAGAGCTGAGCTGGTGAAATAGCATAATGTTTCAAATAAAAAAATACAAATGCTGAATTGAAGCTCCTGTTCAAGTAAATGTTAAGTCATCTTTCTGTTTTCTAGAGTCAGTGGGCTCATGGCTGCTCCACGTGTAGACCTCAATGCTATTAACACCACCATCGTCTCCTGGCCATGCAGTCAATGCCAGCCTGGTGAGATGGAGATCAACAGTGGGATTTACAACTACTCGTTTAAGGCTGCTATTAAGCCGTTGCTCTGCAAATCCAGAGTATGTGGCAGGATTCTTCTCCAGCATATAAAAACAGAGCCAGACCAAAAAGTCAGCAAGCTTAAACTCCATCTTAGTTCTCAGTAATCTAAATTAATTTCTTGAAATTGGAAAGATACATTTATTTTCATTTCATAATTAGGTTTTGTAGAAGTTGAAGGTGTACTGCCTAGTTTTCCATTAAAACGGCTACTTAATTGTATGGCTTGACTTTGTCCCAGGTCCAAGCACTATTACTGCAAAACTGAGATTTCCAGAGGGTAGTGAAGAAGGCTCACCTCTCTTTTTTCCTAACGGAGACCCCAAACAAACTAGTTAAAAGTTCTGAGAATATGGCTCTGTGAATATCCATGTTTCTTGGTTACTGAATGATGCCTCTGTTGACCAGAGATTGTGTCAGATTATGTTGTAAATTATCTTGTATCTAGAAGGAAAGGAGCATTTTTCTCCTAGTTCATAATTTGGTACATCAGTCCTATAAAGGGTCCAAAACGGAACTTAAGTGACCATGGTAATAAAGGTTTTTCCTGTTTTCTGAAAGAAATTTTCATCAGTAATCTCAAACCTAGGTAGACATAAAACCTGCTTCATTTATCTATGTCAGATGATGCAAAAAATATGAAAGGAGAGAAGCAATTTATCTGAAAGAAAATGTGATCATCTGGTCTGGCCCGTTTTGTAGCTTGGGCTGTCAAATTTTTCAGGATTCATATTTGTTTGAATGGAAGCTTTATTCAGTGTATGTATGCGTGTGCATAGAGATGAAGAACTGTACTCTACAGCTTTCGGGTCTGCAATATAGCAAAAAAGATCTGAATTCACCATATATTGTGACCCTTCTTCAATCAGATTGATAAAATATGTACAATGAAGATGCTGTCCTTTTACTGTTTGTTAGATGAGCAGTTAGAACATTTTCCCTGGAGGCCGGGGAGCCTGCTTCATTTCCTTCTACACCCTGAAGTGATTTCAGCTTGTTATAGACAAAGTGTGGATGTGGACTTTAATTTCCATTTTCCCATTTCAAACATCAGTGTGATGTGGGGGTAGAAGGAGGAGGCTGGCTCAGAACTGATACTCACCTACCTGTTAATGATGTCCCTACCACTTTGTGTGAGTAATTAACCCCTGGTTAGGGCTGGACATGGAGCTCATGTGCTCTGTTGCCCTGCTGAAGATCTTGAGGACCAAAGCCTGGGCTTCTGGTTGACTCTCAGTGCATGTGACTTAACCTCAGGTGCAAGGACATTTTAGTTTGCCTGTCCTGAGGAACTCACATCTATTCATCCTTTAACAGGCCTTTGTTTCCCTTTAAGCCAAGAAGCAAAGCATGCCTCTGAAGAACTCCAGAGGAAGCCCAAACTGGAAGAGTCATTGAGACTTTCCCACAGTATCCTGAAATCTTTATATGGAGTGACAGACCATGGTTCAGACCTCATCTTACCTTGGTTGTTCGTGTACCTAAGCAAGTATCAAAACAACTGGATAATGGCTTGTTCTGAAACAGGCTTTCCACTGTCTCTACAATTAAAACTGTTTTCATGTGTATCAGATATTTAGCAATGAAGCAGATGTCTCCAATAAAAGGCTAATAATCTAAGTAGTGGTCATTATAATATGTTTTACTGTATCCTCCTCAGAAATAAATGCTCAAAGTTGCAATTCAATGTTCTGATCCTAGTGGGATTCCAGAGAAGTTTTCAGGCACAGAAAATAGACTTTTACAATGTAAAAGGTACTTCTCTGCTCTTCTAGAAATGAAACCCAAGAGCTATAATTTCCCTGGAGTCTTTTTCCTTGGTTCTGATTAATAGAGTCCACAGGAAAAAAATCTTGCAAATTAGTGAGTTAATAGTGGTGAGGAAGTAAAAGTAATTATTTGTATGCTACTTTTAAATGTTTTCATTAATTTTTAACTCTGTAAGTACACAGATGAAGCTAGATCCACTGGCCATTTTGCCATGTGTTCGCTGGAGCGCAGTCACATAGGGAGCTGTGTCACAGTGAGCCAGTACCTTGGGTAGGAAAGAAATTTGCAGTGCTGCGCTCGTAGTCCTTGGACTGTTTCTTTGTGGAAAAGCCTGCTAGCAGTTCCTGATTAAGCTGGCTTCCTAAAAGATACTTAAGGCTAGACAATGAGCTCATTGTCACTGTGCTTACTTACACCGTGATTTTTGAAATTATTTTAAAGTCTCTTGCCCAGGGTTAGTATTAATATTTATTCATTTCATACATAATGAAAATAACTTGGTAAAGTAATGCTATACATGTGTTGATTAAGGTTTGGTTTCTGGAATTACATCTTATTTTTCTGACTAAAAGGTAGTTCAGCCAAAGAACATGCACAAGATCTACCCACAAATATCTTTTCTTTTTATTCATACAATAAATAAAACCTCTTGTCTTTAAAGGAAATTGAGGAGTGGGAATCTTTTTTCCTCTTTTCTAGCTTCTCAAGGGCAAAATAATAGGAAAATGTATTCAGATCAGATGTGAAAATCTTATTAGGAACATCTGTGCTAATCAATGTTTATAAAAAATGTAAATAAGTTATACAGAAGAGGAATATTAGAAAAGGCAGTTCTTCGTTTTCTCACTCTTCAAGCTATTACATAAACAAGATCTGATCCTCCAAGTCTGGAGTCATGTGTGTGATCTCTGAAACTGCTGTATTCAGTGAATTAACACGAATAAATTGCTACTCACATGACTCAGAACTTGGATAACTGAAGCTTCGATATAAATATCTTTCTCTTGCGCATCAGATTGAGTAAATCAGCAAAAGAGTTTTTTCCCACTTTTTGAAGACTAAGAGATCAGTTTTAGAAGTGTTCAAATGCTTCATTATTCCTGGTCTAACTTCAGCTCCAGCCCTGAGGCTTCTCCTGCTTCAGAGACTACTAGCAGCTTACAGAGGTCATCTAGCTCACTGGAATCAGAGAGCAGAGCATTTTGACTCTCCACTTGACCCCAGCTATCCCGTGTATTAAATGGCATGCGAAAGCCAGCACAGTGCTGTCAGCTCCACGCTAACAGGAAATCCTTTTGTGCCAAAATTTTTATCTAGCCCTTATTTGGGTGGCCATTTTGCAAGTGTAACTAATCTCTCCTAGCTGAAATTTAGCTGTGGTTAAAGGCAACTTTATAGTTATAATCTTCAGAAGAACTGGGAAATCTCTCTCCTAAATGGATGTTTTGGCTCTCTCCACCAACTGTGGGATCATTCTTCTGCACAAACCTTTGTTAGCCAAGAACAATTCAATGCTAAAATATATACCGCAGGAAAAAATGTCCCTACCCTCTGTTGTTCTTTGTACTAGCCTTGAATCAAGCAGAGAAAACTTTATCATATATCCTGTAAGATCTCACAAAATAACATGACGTAACCTGACAATTCAGAAAGCTTGGCTTGACAAAAAGCTTATAGAGATGTGGCTACCATGAGTCCACAAATGCAAGGTGTATGATTGGAGTAACACAGTGGCCAGACTTGGGACAGTACATCCATCAGTTGCCTTGTACCTAGGTTATTTCTGGGATGGGTGGCCACAGGGCATTGATAAACATTTGTATGGACCAGTTGGTGATGAAAGGCACCAAACTGGTGTTTTCAACATCTTCCTGGGAACAAAAGTTCACTAAAGAAATATTGATCTGTCAGAGGAAAAATATTAACTCTCTGTAAATGCCAAAGGTCAACCACTAACACCCCTAAAATGCATCCCACAGTAGATTTCCCCAACATTTTGAAGTATTTCACATCTCTAATGATTTTTTTAGACAGAAGCCAAGACCTGTGTTAAAATTGGGTGGAATTCCTACAGCAAAAGGGTATTTTTTTCCCATTCACCCTCCTTCAGATTATACTACTTGACCTCTGTTGAATTTTGTTGTAAGGATATTCAGCCATATGATCCTAGATTAATGTTTCAAGTTACACACTCAAGAAAGGAGATGTCTTACTGAAACAAGCCAATGATTGTAGGTCTCTTTCCCTCCAGCAGTAGCCTACACCTGGTGCTTCAGGGGTATTTGAAAACCTATCACTGTACACAATGCTGGTAACGTAATACCCTGTTAATAATTTAATTTACTGTCATTTAAAACAACATAGCATAATCCCTACATGATTCAAATTCATTCTACTATTCAGCAGCTGCGCAGTTATAGAAAGTAAGGAAAAGTACATTCTAATTTTCATTCAAGTGCTGTCCTTTAACATTACTCTTGTTCACTTCTTAGATTTCTTCATAGGCTACGTGTTCAGATTACAGAGACCATCTGGTTTCATCTGTCTTTCAGTAGCCATTTTCACAAGAGTATTGGGCATAAACTTCTGCCGGTGATGGAAATGCCAGTGCTGATTTTTAGTACCATTCAGAGATGTATAAACCATGTGTCTCTTATACATGCATGCATTTAGCATTTAATTAAAGTCTCAGAGTTAATTATTGAGGTTTATTTTAACTGAGACTTTTTCTTTATCTGTGTACAGTCAAAGAAGATGGGGAAAATTTTATTGATCTTATCCAAGAATAAGAATCTAGTATGTTGAAATGAATTACCCTGTACTAGCACCTTCACTGACCAGACTGAATCTTTCATGGTGACAGTCTTGTGGAAAAGTCCATCTTTGTACCACACCCTGGAGCAGGTACTTAGTGGGATTAGAGATAAAGATATTGCAGGTCTTCTGTATGCTAAGGGAGATTATTGCCAGCTGTGCTGTAATTTCACTGGATACTAATGCAAGTTTGGATGGTTTATCTTGGGTTTGATTTTCCAGCCAGCATTTAATATTTCCCTTCTCCAAATCAGGCTGTCAAATATTTCCAAGGTAGACATCTGAAGTTAGTTGTGACTCTGAAAAATCTGGCCATGAACCCTCATATCCTGTGCTTTCCATGCCAGGTATTACTGGTGTCCATTTCTGAGAGAGAAGAACATGAATTTCAACCTTCTTGCCTCTTAGCTTGTGACTATCACAACTAGCTCTTACTTTTAAGCTCAACTGCACCACCAATACAAAGAAGTTTTGTCAGTTTTCTTATTCTTACATCATCACTGCAGTTTTCACCTCCACTTGTGGAGTGCAGAAGCAAACAACTGAACGGTGCTTAACTCAGAAGAGCCCTTAGCCTTGAGGTTAATGGCACTTTGCAATCACAGTTCATTCACATTTTAGATACTTATTCTAAGCACACCCTTTGCAGTGAAGCATTTAGCCCGTGTTGTGTTCATAAATAAGGTATGGTCACTAGAATCCTGATAGTCACAACTTTAAAATCAATTTTATTTACTAGCAAGTAATGATCAGTTCTTATTTATGAAGCTGGATTAAGGATTGTTGAGCCTTCTCAGAATATAAAAGACACTATAATCAGTTACAGTCCCATTCTGGAGCTTGCAGCCAAGAAAGTTTCAAGCTGTGTGATTTGCCTGCACTGTATGTCGAACATGTTTCCATGCCTCCAAGAAACCAATAATCTTGACGCAGTGGAAACACAAGGGATACTCCATATACAAAAAGGAGAAAGCCTGCCTTAGCCAGCTTCATCCGAGCTGTAAACCTTTGCAATAGGTTGAGTCTGTGGCATGCAGGAAACATAGGGGCACTGTACGTAAGGCCAAAACTCACTGTTCTTAATCCCACTGCTGCCAGTGTGGAGGGACTCAGTCTCATTCAGTCCATGGACTGAGGCCAGGGGCTTGCACCCCAGGGAGCTGAGAGGTGTTTTGGCCCCATGTTTCTACTTTTTTTCTTACAAAAGAAACCCCAACAACCCAACTTAAAAAAAACGTGGTTTGTGCTTAGCAGCTTTAAACCCTCCAATAACCTCATAAAAAAGAATTATTTTTTAACAAGTCTAGCACTTTGTCAAGTGAGCTAGCAAGAGGAAGAAAAAGTTCTTCATCCCACATGGAGACAGATTTGGCTTCCCCAGAGAGCACTCGAGGGAGCAGCTGACTCCTGGGCCTTTGCTCGGACACCTACGGGCACGAACAGGACAAGGGCTGCTCCTGGCTCCTGAGTCTGGAGGAAAAAATCATCATCAGCTGCACAATCAAGCCTCCCCTAGATCCCTCGGTAAAAGTCTGACATAAATCAAGTGTGCTACCGTGGCAGGGAGCCCAAAACTTCTGGGAAGTACGCTCTAACAGCTGTTGTGCCAGGGAACTCAGCAACACTTCAGAAAGAGATGATGAGCAGGCTATAATTAGGATGTCGAGCTACCCATGGTTGTTTGCTCAGAAATCCTTTGGAAACCTCGGACAATAAAAGGAGACTCGTCATGTACTTTCTGTTCAGGGGCAGAGCACTCCCACAGATCTCCTTCAAGTGTGAGCTAATGATTACTTTCTCATCTGGCCCTTTGTTTTGTCTTGCCCCACTTCGCCCTTTCCACTGTGCCTCCTCCTTTCGCTGTTTACACAGATTTTAGATAATTCTCCTACAAGACAGAGATACTCAGAAGCAAACTTGCTACTCTCCCTAGCACACTGTCTGTCCAAACACAGCCTGCTTCCCTGCAGCAGGACATCAAAGTCTTCTGACATGTTTCCTGCATGTGCTTTGGGGTATTGTTTTATCTCTTATAGTCTCTTCTTTTTTTCTTTTTTTTTTTTTTTTTCTTTTTTCTTCTTTCTCTCTTACTGGATGTCTGTAGTTTCTATTAATCAAGTCTCAGAGAAAGACTTAATGAGCAAAAATAGACTTCACGAGCCTTTATCCAGGTGAATCATTTTCTCCCAGTAATGCCTTCTCCCCAACCAACAGAAAATCTGTAAAGGAAGGGGCACGCATCACTAGTGAGTGATTTCAGCCATAGTTGTAGCAATCTGTTGGAATATTTCTTCCATTGTCTTTGAATGGATTTTTATAAAACAGCAGGGCACAGCTCTGCTCCCCAGGTTTTCAAGGAAAGCACTCTGTGCAACAGGACATAAACCGAGCAGCACGATCCCCCTGTCCCCACCGCACGTGTCAGGAGGCAGAGAAGCCAGGCTGAGAATATGTATGTGAGAGTGCCTGAAGGAGTATCTACATGATGTGTGAGATCTGGGGTGGCACCTCTCAGTCTCTCCCCCCTCAGTCATGCCGTGTTCTTGTAGAGACGATCGGAAAAGCAAGCCTGGCTCTTCTGGCCAGGTCTGAACCATCAGCCCTACAACAGCACAATGCAGCTCTGTCTTCGCTGAGAAGCTTTGTGCCAGCTCTGGGGAGAGGTCAGTGCTGGAGAGCCAGGGTGTGGATTTACAAAGCACTAGCTGCGCTTTGGTGGGGGTGTTCCCAGCACACAGCACAACGCCTTTGCAAGACACTTAGTGAAATATTCACGGCACACCACTATCTTCCCCAGACGGAAGGGCTCCCGAGGGGGATATTCAAAGCACCAAAGCAAGGTTCTTGCTTTGAATCATTTTCTGTGGGAGCCTGACTCTTTCCTTTGAATACAGTGGATCCTGGAGGCAAAGATGCAGTAAATTTTTTTAGGAACTTACAGAATAGTATTGTCCTCTTGTAATATCTGCCATTAATTTCATCAGGGTTATTTGTAATAAGTTCCTGACCAGATTCTAACCACAGTATTTTACACAGTTTTGATGGTTCAGGAAGATTTGAGTGGTCATTATAAATATCTTTAAGCCAGCAATAGCCATCATGTCTGGTTGTGTGGACTAGCAAGCATATGACCTTTACCTGCTGGTCCCAAGGATATGGTGAGTTTGTATCCATTTCAAAGATCAGATGATCGTTAGATGGTTCTCTAGGAGTAATTCTACAATAAACCATTCAGTTTTACAGTCTAGGGGCATGACTGAAGAGATTAGAAAGCAGTAATTCACACTCTTGATACCTGAGAGTGATCTTGAAATGAGCAGCTGTTCCCACCCCCACCCCCCACCCCCACCCCCCCAAATTAGACACTTCACATATATATCGTACTGTTAGTTACCCTCAGCAGTGCTGTCTTCACATGTGCTCTAAAGAAATCATCATCCATGTTCCAGCTAGGACTATAGTTAAAAAATAAGTACACACAGGCAAGGCATTTATCAAGTCCATCTTTCATAACATCAAATCAAAATCCACAATGCACAATTCAATGCACAAATAAAATCACAGAGCTAGAAAAGAGTGATGAAATTTGCTGATCCATCACTTTAACTGTGTGAGATTGTTTCTGACAGTGTGTTTGGTAGTGCTCTGATACTGTCTAGACTTTCAGAATGAAATGATCGACTGACTGTGCAGAACTGAGACAATTTCGGAGTGTGTTTGTCTATATGTGTCAAAAGCATGATGATTTCTGGTGTTTATCCCACATGTTTTCACAGTGAAAACAATTTCATTGTGTGACAAGAACATGATAAGGTGACAATTTTGAATAAGCAAAAAGATTTGGATGTTCAGGCTGCTTATTTTATGTTTCACTGCAAATACTTTGCATGCTTCTTGACTTGTGTCCTGGAGTCAAGGAGTTAGAATGTGAGTTTACTGCATCCATCTGCCAGGAAAGAACAGCATCTGTTTAAGTTAAAGGCCTATACTACCAACTGCTAAGGAAGATTCATCACTGATATGTATGGTCTTACAGTAGGATCGTGATGCCCATTGATTTTGAGAATGTAAGTTGCCATGAAATGGCTGAAGATTCTTTTTGAACACTATTACAATAGGTAAATCCCAAGTCATTCTTGTTCAAGTTATTAGTGTGTTAAAAGCATTTATTACTTACTAATTTTAATGAACTCTTCTCCACTTCTGAGCTTCTCAGTTTCTTCTTTATATACAAGATTTGAACTTGCCTATCATAGTGGCAATAGTATTGAGGGAAAAGAGTAGAATTCAATGTTTCTGTGATTAGAAAAATTATTCATGGTTCTACTAGGATGAAAAGCATCTTTCAAATGTTATTCAGCTATTAAATACTGTTCCAGCCTCAGACTGGCTTCACAATTGCATATGATTTACTAATTATATGTGATTAATCTATTTATATTTGGTTCCAAAAGACCTGGTTTTAGCACTTTTGGACACCAGACAAGACACAATTCAGTGCTGACACTGGAGATGGCAATTTCTGCATCCCTTACATGCCATGCCAAATGCCTGAGACCAACCAAACCAGCAAACTGAGACACCCCAGTCTACTGACTGTGGTTTTAATGGCAGTCCTTGAGGAACAAAAGCCCAGTGGAAGAAAACAACTACTGGTGTCAATGTATTTCCAAGGGCTGGACAGAAATAAGTAATCTGAAATGTTGTTTTATTCATGTCATAAAGATTAAGAACAAATCAAAAGAGCTAAGGCAGCAGATTCCATTAATACTAACTAGTTAGAAGAAACAAAAATAGAGACCACAGGGACTGCTTAAAATGTGAATTACTTCCGTGTGTAACTGCAAGAGAGGACTCAGGTTTTGTCCACTCTGAAAGACTTTTTCTGAGGCAAAGTTAAGAAAAGTAGATTCTCATCTATGGCAGAGAAGGGCTATGAGGTGTTTTCATAACAGAGCAAGGGTAAGAGAATGAAAGCATATGTTTTCAGTTGTCATCCTTGATTTCTGCTTTTCTTCTGAACTGTTTTCCAGTTTAGTTTCCAAATACTTTAGCTTTTTGCTTGGCTGAAAAACACTGAACAGTTTGTCCAGTGTTAAAATGCATAAGGGAGAATCAAATGTATGTAAATATATTTGATGTCTTCACATATTTAACAATCCCAATGCCAAACCTGAGTGGGCTTTGTGATCTGTGGTTAGAATCCCAAGTGCTGCAGGTCTCTGATGATGACTTGTCATTGCAAAAGCATCTCTTGTAAGAGGATGTTCTGCTCCCTGACTAAACACTCGGAGAGCAAAGGTACGAGAGGTAGAGCCATCCCAGAGCTTGTTTCCTTGCTGAACTCAACTGATGGGAGGACAAACAAGGAGGCCAAGGAGGAGTAGAAAACACCTGCCAGCCTCTGCTTGACTAAGAATGGGAGGTACCTGCTAAAATTAACATATACTCAGCCACCAGTTCTGCTGCCCTGCGATGAAACACCTCAAGCGTAGCCTCAAGCTAATGTTTCTGCACCAAAGCAGACAATCAGAATTTCTAGTCTCCACAGGAATTTCCATTTTACTCTACTCAAAGTTAGTGTGTGAAAGGAAGGAGAAGAGGAAACCCCTAGGGAAGACACTGACATACATTACCTTTTGGGTGGTTCACCCACCAGTGTTTGCATCCTGCTCAACAGCCATTCGTTTGCTTGGAAATGGAGCCATCACACTGTGAGAGGTTGGATCACGGTATGAAACCGTGATGCTGGGAGAAAAATTACTTTGTCAGTGGGTTCTGGCCTATAGTAGTGGTATATTAATGAGAAATAAACTGCCTTTTAGGGTCCAAAACACAGAGATACATTTGTCTCTCCTAACCTCCAGGAAGCCGGGTATGGCCATCAGTGCCTTACGTTTATTTAAATAGCATTATACCATCAGTGTGAGAGGACTGCCACCCCCAGATCCATATGGACTTCAGTATTGCTGCACAGAGCAGATCCTGGTGCTTAGCATGACCTAGGACAAGTTCAGAGGCATGCTCTGAAGTTAACAAATATATCCTCTGATTGCAAATCTTTATTACTTTTTAAGTGAGCCAATATTCTGTAATGCGAAATGGCATTATCACTAATGAAATAAGATAATTACACTAATGGCATGACCGGTGATGGTAAGTTCACAATGAACAAGTTGTAATGAGGCTTCTGGATCAATAAGCAGCTATTTGGCTGGTCACATCAGGCACACAGGGTATAATGCTTGTGAGAAAAGCCTTTAGGAAATGCAGATGGTTAACTCTAAAGATGCTGAAACAATTCTCCTTAAAAGTCCAGGTCTTTCTCCAGTTGCACTTAATCGGTCTTATTACATGTTTCATTAAACAAAATGATACAATTCTATGTTAGAAATCCTAGTGAGCTAAATGGTGACAGTTTTCTCATATTTATTGAAATTTATGAATGGAACTTTCATTATTATTCTTTGGAAGAGTTAAATGCTATTCTTTTGGCTAGGATGGAAAATTCACTGATTTTATCGGTAAAGTCTTCTTGATAAGAACTATCCCAAGTGGTGAAAAATTTTTCAATGTGTTTCTATTCTCTTTCCACAAAAGAAAATAAAAAAAAAAAAACCTATGCAAAACTAATTAAAAAAATAATTGCATTTCTCTGACACATCTAGTTAAGTAAACAAAACATTTCTCTGTGCCTCTCCCAACTATCACTGTTCTTGGGAAGGAACAAAAGGACAAAGATAGTGAAATCTCTTGTCTGTCAATTTCCTTTGGTGCTAATATTTTAGTATTTTTATTTCTTTTAGTGAAAAAATTCTGTACAGTCCATAAAATTACGCTCTCCTTTTTCAGAAGGCAGACAAGAAAAAAAAATTACTATCAAAAGCAACCAGTTGGAAAGCAGCTTTGCAGCTGTGCCTGCTCCTACAGCAGAATACCACAGTGTAAACGCTATGCCCAGCTCTACACCCCACCCCAGCAGCAGCACAAAGGGGATGTAAAGCCTTGTACTCCTGGGATTTCCCCTGGCTGCTGCTGGTGAATGCCTAAGGAGTCAGGATTAAAGGGAGAAAATGGATGTGGCTGAAGGCAAAATGATCTGAGCACAGGAACTGTCCCTACAGATCAAGATGACCCAACATCAATTAGCCAAAGAAGTCTCCAGGCTGCTTTAACTGCCTGGATGGTCTTGGGATATTGCTGTTGATGGAAGCAACATGAATTCCCTCAGCAAGTTACTCATGGGACTGGAGGGCCATTCATAGGCTTTACTTAGTAAGACTCCATTTCTATTGCCAAACAGCAACAACAAAACCAAAAATAAATACAGGGCATGTCTTGAAATAGTTCTTCACAATATACTTCCCACAATACAGAAAAATTTACAGCCTTCTGCCTGAGGAAGGTATTAATAAAAGTGATGCTCCAGACATTGCGTTGGGGCTTCATGGAATGCCTGAGAGGCAGGAGCGAAATATAATTGACAACTTTATTTAATAATAAACAACACTAAAATATTTTCAAGTAGTATTTTGGTTGATTTTCAAGCCTTTATTTGCCATTATTGAACTGGGTTGGAAGATGATTGCTTAATTGCTATCCCACTGGGGCCATCTCAGAAATGAGATGTGTATCTCATAAGCTTATCCCTCAGAGTTATGTTTTAAATAAGTTCCATGTCAGCTATGAGATTTAGATGTATAACTGATGCTGGGTAAGAGCTTACAAAATGAAACTGGTGAAATATGGGAATTTGCAGTTTTCTGAAGAAATTCTGTCATAATGAGACATGTTTTCATCCAATTTCAAAATATTTTAGTGACAGACAATCAGAATGTCTTAATTGCCTAGTATTTTATATCTAGAATTTTATTCAAGATCAATATTATTAATATTAATTTATTATAACATTACTACAGGAAATTTCTATTTAATGATGATTGCTCAAAGTGGAAACAATATTTGTTCCCATGTCCCTTTTGTTTATATTCTGCATGTGGATTTTCCTACAATTTAATAAAAAGGAGGCAGTTTGATCTAGAAGGACAGATATTAAAACGTAAGTAGCAATTCCCTAGTGATTCTGAAATAAAGTTAAAATAATAAAATCTGCATTACAATAAAAGGCTGTAATTAAGTAACGTAAAATAGAGTGAAAAAAAATTCTAAGCTGAAACTAAAAATGTCCAAAAGACCCTTAAGACTTTTCCCAAATGTAAACAAACCCTGAAACATTTTTGGTTTTGAGTTTAATTTACAAGTTTTCCCAGAGGACCTTTCACTGGTACTGAAATGATTGGGAAAGTGTCCATTTCAACAAAAACTGTTCTTCAGTGCAAAAGATTTGAGCCCCACCGTTATTAGGAGACACAAACAAACGATGGCAATGCCTGTAACATCAGATGTACAGTATAGCTCAGACAGCTATATACTGTTCTGCCCTTCTTTGGACCAGGGAAATCATTGCAGAGTTATGAGATAGATGAAAAAAATCTGCTAAATCTGACTCCTGAATTAATTCTTGGTGATCAGCAGGATATTGACTCCAAAACTTGCCCTTTCGCGATTTCTTCAAGTCCTGCTGTCTTTGCTGCTACCACCCAGCAGAAGGGCTGAGCTTAACACTTGGTGTATGTTGTAGCCTGTGCCACTGCCCCCTACCTGGAAACCACCAAACAAAAAAAGCAACATTTAAAACTGACAGTAACTGGATAGCAAAACACACCTCCTTCGGGTATAAATGTAAGCTGTAAAATCCCTTTTTGCTTTTCACAAAAGACATACGCAAGTTTACCTAAGGCATGCGACTTAAAGCCAGGCAAGGTGTAACGAAGGTAACTTATAGGATACTATAATGTTTATCAGCCAGTGAGATCCTCCACTTAGACTGTTAAGAGAAGTTTTGGACTCTTGTCCCTGAGGTCTGCATGACAAGCCTGGCTGACCTTGGAGATTAAAGTGTTGCATGCAAAAATGTATCTGGAGATAAGTCAGTGAAGTGCTGAAGTGTTACATGGGAGGCTGTAAGAGATGATTGATTAGTCCTTTGTGATTGATTAATATCAGCCAGAAGATCAAAACATTGGTGTTTGTTTACACAAAAGAGAGCATCCAGAAGCTTAACTTCTTAGCTAAGCATCTTGCTAAATTAATAGGAAATTATATATCAAATTATAACCAGTGTGATACTTCTCCTAGGAACTCTTCCTAAGTCTGTGGCTTAAACACTTTCCAAATCAGAGACTGAACATTTCTATTTCATAGCTCTTGGGTGACTGTTCTGTGAAATTCTAGTTGCATTTTTAACCAATTCATGAGTTTGCCGTCCAGAATCCAGTTTGTCATCCAGGTTTATTATCCAGATTTTTCATCCAGAATATCATTACATAGGCATTCAACAACGGAGCTATATTCTCTGTATAAAGGATTTTATCTTAAATGAACAACTCCAAAATATAAATTTTTTAGCTTTCCAGTCTTTTTAACTGCCCTTGTAAAAGGTATTGCATAGAAAGCCAGATGCCAATAGTACTTCCATTATATACAATCCAAATCTATGAATTTGAGCTGGCTTTCCCCACCCACCCCCCTCAAAATGGTGTTTAAAGAACTTTAAATACACCTACCATTTCAATTATAACCTGTTTCCACAGTGGAAGCTTAATTCAGGAAATAGGAATGTGAAGCTCTGTAATTCTAGGTAAAGTAATTTCTGATTTGAGAAAAAATCTGCTCAGGTCTCAAGTGGGAAAAGCAGCGTAAGCCTTGATTGAAGGGCACAAAGCTAATTACATTCTACAGTTATTGAGGACAGTTAAAACATCATTTATAAAGTAATGATTGTTTAAATTATCTTATTGAATCCATTTGCCAATCCCTAACCAATTTTTTATTGCTGATCAGAGGAAGTAGCTTTGCTATTGGCATCAGTTCTTCTATGCAGTAGATTGCAGGAAGAAGCAGTTAAAAATCTATATCAATCTATCAGCCATGCTTTGCTTTGTTTCCCCTTCTTTAAAAAAAAAAAAAAAAAAAATTTCAGGTTCAGTCTCTGCAAAATAATTGTTCAAATACTGATGTCAAATAATTTTAAGGTGTGTGATTACTTTTTTGTTGCATATTGTCAAATAAATAGATTAATGTTTATGATAACTCCGATCATGAAGCTGAGAAAATATCTTTCTGTGAAATAAATACACACAGACTAACCCAACCTGACTGGTTACTCTGCTGCTAAATCAGTTGTTTCTATTCCCAAATGGAGTTACGCTGGGCAGCCCTTCTCACTACAGATAAGCTGGAGACAGACTCCTGCAATGTAGCAGGTTTAACCTTGCATTTTAAATTTTCTGTATTTTCAGCATTCGCTGCCAAGATTATTTCTTCTTTTCCAGCAGATTCAACTGCCTTTCCTGTGATGGCAGATCACTGTGAAGGGAGGATGGTAGGAAGAGTCTTTAGTTCTAGTTTTACCCCAGTTCTTTTCTGCAAACTTTTCTAACCATCACCAGCAGATAAATTCTGCCCCTCCTGTGAGTTTTGCTGCCCTTCCCCATGAACTCTAACTCCCTCCCACCACTGGCTTGGCCATTTTTCCACCCAGAAAGTGTCCACAGAGGTCTTGCTCTCAAATCCTATCCCAGCTGTGCAGGAACTTCTTTAATTTCACTGACAAAGGCTATGGTTGATAAATTATGGCTTAAATATGGCTACTTGATAGTTAGTGTAGAAGCCAGAAACTACCACTCTAAAAATGCAGATTCCCACTTCCTAGTCTTAGTTAAATACCTTTGATCACCTGTATCGTGGTTAGTATTCTCTGTCTACCAGCAAGTTTTATAAAAGAAATGTATGTGTGTGAACAGTACAGCTACATGATAGCCAAGAACAAGTTCGTTTGAACTATGTAGTGCAGATTTTGAAAAATCTTGTGTTTCAGAGAAGCTTGAATTCCAGAAATTAGTTCAGATCTAATTAGCTCAGTGAGAGAGAGAATTGTCACATCTGATTACAAATGACAGCAAACAAAAGCATGAATTGAAAAAATCCTAGTTAGCTACATACATATTAAAGTCTATGGTCTCCATAAACTGCAATCCTGAATTTTCACATAGTGAAGGTTATCTAATTTTGCCTAAATGCAGAAAACAATGCTATAAATCTGTATATTAATGCTGTATATAGGTCTCTTCCATCATTTGATTTCACATCCATCTCTGAAAGGTAAGCATCATCAGCTGACCCATGGCAAAAAAACTCCACTTTAAATACATTTGTATATAGGTGAGAAATTTGACTCACAGCTCCAGGAGACAAATGAGAAAATGCAAAAGGAAACAAAGACCAAATAAAAGATGTCAAAGTTATCTTGAGTGATGGAGCCAGAAATTACAAAGAATGCCAGCCCTCAAGTAGAAACTGCAGACTAAAACCTGTCAGCATGGTGGAGACATTGGATGCTGGGGCTTTCAAAGAGAGTTAAAAGTATGGCAACATGAGATTATTCTGACTTTTGCCAAGGGTTACAGAACTGCACTTTGAAAAGCAGCAGGGACTCATGAGAGTGTATTACTTTACCATTCAGTCTCAACAGGCAGTTTGCAAGATCTTGCAAACTTTCCCGTGAGTGATCATCACGTTTTAGTGAATGGTACTTAGTGGAATAGCTGGAGGCTAATTTTTAAATCCCTCTGTGTCATGGTGAATTGCACTGCTTGTAACCGGCAATAAGATAATATACAGAGCAGAGTCAGGACTGGCACATGGGGAATTAGTGAGACTTAAAGTGACTTTATATGTATTGCATCATTCTAGTTTTCTTCAGTATTAGTGGTGTCAGTAGTTAATTTTTAGTTTACTTTGATCTGTTTGGACTTAGGGTGACCCTGTGTGGTAATATTAACTAATCACAGAATAGGATATTTTCTTATGAGCTAGGAAGCCACACACACGAGACATTTTATTCTATAATAATGTCAAAGAACAAAGAAATAGTCACTTTCCTTCTAAAGACGAACAAGGAAGAACAAAGGAAATGGTACGTAGCCCTCAGGCCTGCTCTTCGTCCTTTTAACTGTTTGTGAAGCCTTTTTTTAATGTTTTAGATATGCAGAAATAATAAGTGGCTCCTATGAGGGGTAATATTTCTGGAAATCTAGAAAAACAATCAGTAGCTGCTGGGTAATTTATGTACCTTTGCTTCAAAACAGCCCAAGTGTTTTTACTTCCAATGCCTAATGAGCACTGTTATAATTAGAAGCTTTTGAAGCAGGCAACCTGGTCTTTTGGTGGTATTTTCAGGGTTCCACTTCATGTGTTAGTCTGCTCCCCAAACTTGTCACCCCAGAGTTTTTATTGCTGTTTTTGTGTTTCCACCATGTAACATTATTTTGAACTATTTTACAAGCTGTAAAAACTGTAAAAAAGGTTTTGCATGTGCAAATGCCTTTGAAATCGTGGAAGCTGAGCTCGCAGGACTGTGCATACTGTGCCGTACCCTCAGTCCTGAGCATGTTTGGCATTGCTTTGTAGTCCTGAATGGCTGCATTGCCTCAGCTCTCTGTGGAGATGCATTTTTAATTCTTTGATGCCAGCAAAATGATACAACTTGGTCCTGTTCCCCCAAAGTAATGGTGCAGAACAGTGTGCAACAGATCTGATGTTAACACCAAAATTAAGTTAATCACAGGTTTTGATTTAAAACAGAAAATTCACACCCCACCCATGAAGCTATGCTTCCTTCACAAACACTGTGCGAGATTTTTAAAAATAAACTAACAAAATAAAGTAAAATAACACTCTGTCCAAGCTGTTGATCCAGTCTTTGTGCATAAAAAGGAAAGACAGGATTTTTATACTTTGATCTAATAGCTTTAATGTGAAAAAAAAAAAAAATGGAAAGGAAAGACCTAATTTGTTGGTTTAGAAAAGTAATGCCACTCATTAATCAGAGCACTGAAGAGAGAAAACATAAAGTGACTTGAGTTGGCTTTTATCACACAGGCCTGATGATAAAATATCCACTTCTACTGGAAGCCCCGCCATCCCAGTTTCACTGAATACACAGTAATTCAATCATGACTAGGAATAATTTATTTGTAACAAGGAAGGCTTCTGTTTCTCCATAATGAGTTGATTATATCTTGTCAGAGGAACCTTAAACCCATCAAATGTCAAATGAATTATATCAAACATATTATTTTCATAGCAGCTGGATATGAGTAACTGATGAAACAGAGCTCTCTATTTTCATTTTGTACTGTGAATGATAAAATGTAGCTTGTAAAATGGAGACTGTGACACAAATCCATGCAGGTCCCTAATTTTCTACCTTTAAAAGGTCTGTTTCATAAATATGATCTACTAATTTACTCGAAATATTAAGTTATAATTTGCTGGGGGAATTGTACACCAGAACGTTCTATAAAATATTTGTGGAGGGTTTTTTTCTAACATTCAAATGAAAGTAACCCCTGTTCACATTGCATGGTCTGATAATGAATGCATCCAAAAATTGGATTTGAGATAACATTTGATCCCATCTACCTCTAAAAGCACTTCCTGGAAAAAGGAGTGTGGCAGAGGGTCTGCTACAGGGCCCGAGGGTGGGAGGCAGCTACAGGAGTATCCATGTATCTATCCCAGAGAAAACAGATGCATGGGTGGCCCATGGCAATTAACTTTACATCGCAGCCCAGACCAAGGCTTAGGGTGCCTGCCGGCGCTGGTAGGTGGCATTTACCTATGGCCAGACCTCTTTGACCCGTCTTTCTGCTCCATCTCACTGAAGCAATCAGCATGGGGGAGAGGGAGAGGAAGATGAGTTTCTTGTGAGCACTGCTGGAAGAAGAATCATGAAATGATAGCAAACGGATAGAATACAGTCTGCAGTAGCTGCTAGTAGATTATTAGAAGACATCCCAACCAGTTTCAGAAGCATGCGGTCCCTGCTTACTCTTATATAAAGCACCCCACTTTGGTAAACATTTTGGTGTGTCAGAGACAATCTTCTTTGAAGGGCACTGGGTTCAGATGTGAGATGGAAAGAAGAGACTTCCACATATATATGGAACAATTTTCCCTGGTTGAGAGTTGGAAAAAGCAAGAGAGAGTGGGTGGCTCCTACCCATGCACCTGTCAGCACGCCTAGTGAGTTCACAGGCACTGGTATCTTGCTCTTTCTTCACTGTTACATCTGAGCAGATAACATTTTCTCACTTTTTTAAGTAAAAAAGCCCAGCACTTGTTCCGTATAGATTGTGACATTTAGCTCTTCCACAGAAAATGACCACTCTGGACAGACAGAAATTGTAATGCCTCTTTATGATCTTGGGAATAGTACCTCTCAAATGGGATCTCTCTGTTCCTAAGCTCTATGCCCTTACAATGCATAAAATAGTGAGCATAAAATAGGGAAGGGAAGGAACAACGGGCAGAAGTTGCTCATTGGAGTGAGTTGTTTTTCATGCCATATGGAGACAGCAGAAATTGCAGCTAAAAAGATTAAAGTGTTCTTCTCTTTTACCTTGACAATCTGAGAAGCCTCCAGAACTGACAGAAACTCAGAGCTGGGGAGGTAGCAGAACTAGTCAGGGCAAGGCAAAAAAGAAGCAAGGACTCCTACCTTGTAGGAACCAGCTCTGTGACAAATTATGCTTTTGACACATCACCCCTGAGAGTTTAGTAATGGGATTTTCTAAAGATGGCTGGGCAGCAGGAGGTAGCATCAAAGATGTTTCTGGTTCTCATTACAGATGACTGTAACAAAACTGAGCAAATCCAGGTACGAATTCACTCAATATCCATAAAACTGAAGTCAGTGCAACTGTCACAGATGGTGATCCAAGCAACACTTAAAGACTGAAGATAGACCCTGAATACTTGGACCATGCTGAGAGACACCTCCAAAATCGTGAGATTAATGTGGCAGAGGCAAAAACGAAACAAGTGGGTTTTGCTTCTAGGAAATCCACACCCTTGGACAGGGAAATGAAATAATGTCTAAGTACCATGGTTGTTGTTTTTTTTTTCCCAGATCCCAAAGTCCTTCTTATTCATAAAGTATTCCCTCATTTTATACAGAATTCCTGTGCTTATGGCTAAAGAATCACCACTTCTGAAGAGAATCTGGGGGTGGTAGTTCCTTCCCCATGTTTCCGGGTGTGAGGCTCAAGCTAACGGTACTTCTTTGTTTTACAAAGAAATGTAGGCTTTTTAAATTCAGCTCTCCTTGCTTTGAATAATACATTGCCAGAGAAGTAAATATGTCTGGGTGTGGAGCTAATTAATAGAAACTGTCCCATCTTACGCATAGGAACTCACTGCAGTGTCAGTGTTGGTAAGTGTAAGTTTAATGAGGTTGCTGTCATCAATAGTGTGTTATAGCAGGTTGCACCTTCCACCAGGTGGTATGGTATTCAGTTTTAGAAAATAATGCAAGATAAAATGAAGTTTGTTAGCCAGCTCTTTCCCTACTCCTCCCCATGCATTTTGGTGGGGTCTGTGAGCAGACCCCAGAGTAGGAGCAGGGAGGTGTCCTGCTTCAGCAATTCTGGTTCATTTTAAGACATGACTCTCTTACTTGGTGACAGAACCAAATATCGTTCTAGTTTATACGGCAACATAAGGTAAAGGAATCACATCTGTAAAGCAAGAACAAAATTTCCTCCAGTCCATACTAACAGCACTGAAGACAAAATCGATTATGAACAAGAAAACATATATATGTTTAGTAACTGCAATTCCTGGTCAGAGTGCCAGACCTGAAACCCAGTGGCTGGAACTCCTAAGTTGTTATTTTGTTCCCGTTACAGTAAGGAGATGAGAGGGTTTTTTTTGAACAGGTTTCTCTTAACAAAACTGCTGTATTATCAGTGTGATCATTCTCTCAGTGGATAGAAATATTCTCTAATTTCCCAGAAGTTTAATATTTTAAGTGAAAATTCTAGAATAATGTTGTGTTTGAAAATTTGCTAAGGATGTTATTGTTCTTCTTCTCATATTTGATATCCCTTTTATCTCACCATGCTACTTTCTCAATTTACAGATTAACGTGTTGCAAAACTTGTATTTTTAACTCTTTTCCCAATGTATTTCTCACTCACGTTGTTCTGTAAGATCTGACTGCCTATCCTAAGAGGACGTAGTTATGAATGCATCTAATATTTCTAATTACACCAGTTGACTCAATTCTTCATTAAGCCCAGTGAAAAGTCACAATAAGCACATAGACTCCAGTGAGAGCTGTTCAGTTTCTTACACCCTGAAAGTGAAGTGGGCCTCCCACTTCTAGAGTCAGCTCTTCAGGAAACCTAGACGCCACTACACTTTAACTGTCTAGATCTAGCTGAACTGTGGTTATAGTCAAGTATTTAACAGCATTTCACACTTCTCCTGTCATCTGGATTACATAATAATGTGCTGATTTTATAAACAGCAACTACTCATTTTTGTGGTTGAGTTTTACTGGATGCACAAGAGAAACATCTGACTAAATAAAGCTGGAGACAGGAAAATTGAATGCAGAGGAAGAGTAGGCATTCCTAGGCACATGCAAAACCAAACGGTGCCAGGATTTGCAGACTGCAGTGCCACCCTGCAAGGCCCCCGCACACATTTCCAGCCAAAAGACCGTAAGAACTCACTTTCTTGTGGTGTTGAAAGTGCTTTTGCTTGGCACGAGCTCTTAAAAACCCTGCAAATGCCACTTAGACTGTTAAGTGTGTAGGGGGGAGGGTATTTCACTATTCAGCTGTAGGAGGTTAGTGATGCCAAAAAGCGTTAAAAATCAAAAGAACCCACATGTATAAACACAAATGTTGGAAGTGTAATAAAACTAGTGAGGCAGACACTCAGCAGTGTAAATCAGATGGCTCTTCTGCCTTCAGCAAAGCTCTGTCAGCCTAGGATAATTTGGGCTCTGCTCTGATAAATACCTCCAAATCAGACACCTGTATCTGTGCTCTACTTGAGCTCTGCTGAAACAATTTTCTCTAAGCTATTCTTGTAAGAGCAGGGCGAGTTACACTCTCTGATTGTTGTTACTGCTTCAGCAATGTGCAGCAGCATGGAAAATCAGGGAGACCGTTTCTCGCTATGTTTCATAATATAGCAAAAGACTTCTATTCCTATGTCCTATGAAGGTGATAGCAGATATATCTATTGGATATAGGTCAGCAAAGAAGATACTGGAGGACATTCATAAACTCATCTCATATAAAGAGGTTCTGAATTACCGCTTTCTGCATATCACATAAATATTTGGAATTGAAAACAACAGTTAGAGTCTGTACTTAAAAAATCTTTCATACAAGTGGACTACACCTCTCTCAGACTGGAAAAATTGAACATTGCAATTCAACAAGGCCAAGTGCAAGTTGCTGCACCTGGGTCAGGGCAACCCCCAGTATCAGTACAGGCTGGGGGATGCAGGGCTTGAGAGCAGCCCTGGGGAGAAGGACTTGGGGTGCTGGTGGATGACAAGCTGGATATGAGCCGGCACTATGCACTCGCAGTCCAGAAAACCAAGTGTCCAGGGCTGCATCAAAAGCAGTGTGGCCAACACGGACAGGAGGCCAATCATGCTGCTAGTTCCCCATTTTTATAGATACTTGAAAATGTTTGTCATTTATAGGTCTGACTGTGGTGATTCCTGTCATCTGTTGATCCAAAACAAATTTGTGCTCAGTACAAGTTTAGAAGCCAGAGTGGCAAGCATCAGTGTTAAACCTCTAGGTTTACGGTAGACTTTTTTTGTCTCTAAAAATGTTGTGCTAGTTAAGGAATAGAAGATGAAGCAGCCAAACACTTTTGTCTTGCTAGTCAATTTATTATATAATTAGTGCTGAAGGGGTTTTCCGAAGTGATACCTTCAAGGTACTACTGTAAGGGTGGGCTGGGTAAGGGCCACATGAAAAAATAAGAGCAAAGGTGTCATGAACACTATTAAACACCCCGCACCCCCTCCTCACCCCCAAGTACACCACCACTTCCTACCCCCCTCCTACTCCCCTCTCCGATCCCTGCTGTGGGTTTAATTTACCATCCCATCCCAGTGCTGACCCCACAAGCCCTGTGCTTCCCGGATGGGCTTGGAAGGGCGCTTTTGCGCTTTTGCCCCAGCTTTCCTGGCCTGCCAGGCTGGGGCAGTGGCACGCCTGGCCCCACATCCCGCAACATCCTGAGCCGCTGTCACGATGGTCTTGAATTGCTGTGGGCTCGGGATGTTGGTGGTGGTCTCAGGGACGCTGTGGTCTGGGCTGAGCATCTCTGCGGGCAGTGATAGCGAGCTGATGCCAAAGCGGTAGATGGCTCTGCCGGTGTCACCATCTTCCCCATACACAGGGATGCTGCTGGGCTCCTCCTGGCTGACCAAGGAGCAGTTCTGCATCATCTCCTGGAGCAGCAGAAGATCATCTGCTGGGCCCCCGATGGCTTGGTGGTGGTGGGCAGCAGCGTGGCTGAAGGTGTTGGTGCCTGGGAGGGTGTTGGTGCCCAGGGCTGCCCCCACGGGGGTGGCCGTGCCGGAGAGGCTGAGCTGTGCCAACTGCTTCTCCATGTCCTGGTACTGAGGAAGGCACGGCAGCAGCACTGAGGGGGCTGAGGCCACAGCTCTCCCCTGGAGGTTGAAGGGCGCACAGTGTTGTGCTTGGCCCTGGGGGGTCCCAGGGACTGCCCAGGCTGGGGGTGTCCCGCAGCCCAGGGGGCCCCGCAGGGCAGTGCCCAGCAGAGACCCAGCGCGATGGCTCAGTGTGGAGGTGGCTGGTGGAGGCAGGTTGGTGTCCGTCCACTGGGTACAGAAGACTTGGGAGAAGGACTTGGGGTGCTGGTGGATGAAAAGCTGGACATGAGCCAGCAATATGAACTGGCAATATGTGCTCGCAGCCCAGAAAACCAGCGGTGTCCTGAGCTGCATCAAAAGCAGCGTGGCCAGCAGGTCGAGGGAGTGATTCTGCCCCTCTACTCCACTCTCGTGAGACCCCACCTGGAGTCCTGAATCCAGCTGTGAGGCCCTCAGCACAAGGAAGACCTGTGGAGTGGGCCCAGCGGAGAGCCCCAAAAATGATCAGAGGGCTGGAGCACATCTCCTGTGAGGAAAGGCTGAGAGAGTTGGGGTTGTTCAGCCTGGAGAAGGCTCCAGGTAGGCCTTATTGCAGCTTTGTGGTGCTTAAATGGGTCTTACAAGAAAGATGGGGACAGACTTTTCAGTAGGGCCTGGGCCAACAGGACAAGGGCTAATGGTTTTTAAACTAAAAGAGAGTAGATTGAGACTAGCTCTAAGGAAGAAATTTTTACAATGAGGGCGGTGAAAAATGGGAACAGGTTGCCCAGAGAGGTTGTAGATGCTCCATCCCTGGAAGCACCCAAGGTCAGGTTGGTCAGGGCTCTGAGCAACCAGACTGAGTTGAAGATGTCCCTGCTTATTGCCAGGGTGTTGGACTAGATGACCTTTAAAAGTCTCTTCCAGCCCAAACCTTTCTATGATTCTTTGATTCTCTGAATTCCCAAGAATAGACAGTATGTCTTTAAGGTTAAGCCTTTAGTGGTGGTATAGAACCTGATGTTCCAAAGGACAGATCAGGGCAGCCCTTGTAAGTGGGCATGTTTTTGTTTATTGTAGACAAGCTCTCCAGAATACTTGTTCTAGGAATTGTGCCAACTTTTATTCAGTCTTATTGTCTTCCAAACTGACTGTTTTTTTAGAGGTAGGCATAAGATATGGGTGGAATGTTGCTTTTCTTACATGGTTCTTATATCATCCAACATGTCCTATTTTATATCTCATACTGTGGAAGAAGGGTTCATATGCTTGGCCACCTTCTGCCCATACTGGCACCTTTTGTATTCACAGCATACTGAAGGCAGAAGTTATTGGAAAGACCCTGCAAACAGATCTTAGCACCAATGGGGGTTCAGAGATGATTTGCTGGAAGGCACTTTCCCAGGGCCCAGCCTAGAATCACAGGCTCTTCTCATCCATGCAACTTAGAGCATTTGGAGGTTATTCAGGATATGGCCCTGTGAATGCTCATACATATCAATAATGCATGGAACAGCCCGTTCCTCATTCATTACCATGTACTTTGGCACGTGTCTTGTTGTGCACCACAACATGTAAGTCAAGAGGTCTGCATACCCTTAAAGTAAGAAAGGAAAAGTTACATCATTGTGGGACTCATCTAAGTGGGGGTACCTACAAGGTAGGTATTCACAGCTGAGAAAATCATCTTGGTTCCCTTTATAATCAGTTAGATCCTGCCACTGAAGTGTATGAAGTTATGTCAGCTTAAATAGGTGATGTTATGAGATCAAATGAATGCCAATCGGCTTTCATTGGCTTATATTGATTACACCTTAATGAGCTTTAACAAGAGCCAAGCAAGTAGGTCAGGACTAGCTCAGATGCAAACACCCATTCTCTAGACACCTAAAGTAAGCTGAGATGAATGCCAGTTCAAGTATGCTAAAGGAGACTTTAAATCCATGTAATTTAGAGGGGGAAAAAAACCTTTTTTCCTATTGTCTCAAAGTTCAGGCAAGTGTGGAATCAATGTGAAGTTTCAGTAATGTACTAGTGCAGTAATAGGTAGTGTAAGAGTGATTTTGGCTCCGTCTTTGGCTCCCATTTCTCATTATTCCACTTCCATATCAAGATACAACCTTGGGGATACACCACCTTAAGAGTTCATCCCCTTCCCTCATTCACCGAAGTGCTTGGTTCTACCTCCCATTGTACAACTTAGTTACCAATGTAGTTGGAAGTGTTGACAAAGATAATTTTAACCAGTTTTGTTTGTTTGTTTTTTCCCAGAAGCACAGTGGTGGTTCAAAGATGGTGCCTCATTACAGCTTCAAGAATGGGGGCTTCAGAGCTCACTCTGGACTGAGCCACTTAGAGCTGGACCACGTCCTTCCAAGTTGTCCTGCCATCACACAAGTCAGCTCACTTCTTTGTGGGCCAGTAACTTAGAAATGCCTTGACAGTAGCCCAGTGGGATAGTAGGTCTTCCACGGATCTTTGCCACTTATTGGGTGCTATTTGTCTGTAGAATTTGATTTAAGCTGTTCCACCCAGACCAAAATTCTTAAACATGATATAGAGCTCACATATGAGGCTTTTCCTTTCCTTTTTTGTCTGTGACTCATTGCCAGACAACATGGAAATGTTAAGTAATCTCAGGAAAGCTGGTAGGGAATGTGCTGCTAGGAGAACTTTCAGCACAGTAGGGGGGCACTTTTTCAGCAGAAATAAACTTTTTTTATCTTCTTTTTTTTTTAACAATATATGGCTGAGTTTATGGAAAACACTCCGGTCTATGATAAATATATGCAGGAGGCTTCCACTTGTTGTCAATAGATTTCTCTTTGTTCCAGCTGTCTGCAGCTTCTTATCCTTAAAACCCAGTTTCTTTTGTTGCCAAAACTTTTGGCTGTAAGAGGAGGTTCCACCTTGTTACAGTAATTTAAAAACACCTGTCATCATATATTTTCATATGGCAAGTTACACTGGAACTAATCCCTACATAATCTTCTTAATATGAGATACTATGGGCTTACTCTGCAGATAGGGGTTTTGCATTTCATGTCTCACCACATTTAGAACTTAATTTTATTTCTGAAATGTCCATACTATGTCTAAATGTGTCTTTCCTTGGCACGTTTGTTTTTCATCAATTTTAAGGAAGAAAAGTAAGCACTGCACTTTTTTTTTCTTCTTTTAATAATAATAATTTCCACCAAGTGATTATCAGTGGTCTTCCCTTTGACCCGTTTGAACCCCAGCCTTTGTAAGCAGCATGGTGTTCCTCACTTGTTCTCTGTAGTGATATGAGTAGTCATGTGTTCACATTTGCAGTGTTTCAAGAACGAAGAAAACCAAACATATGCTTGATCTTAAGCATGTGTCCATATCCTGTTGATAACCAGACACCTTCAGTATTACATGCAAGCAAGTAAACAATACGACAACTAATTTAGAAAATAATTTCCAATATCTCATCTCTTTTTCTGTGCTATTAATGCACCATCATCTTGTTAGTAATTAAATATGTTTATTCAAAATCCTTTTGCCTTCCTTCCTGACTGAAAGTCATCAGCTATTTGAACACTCATAGGCATAATTTTATTTTATCATACACATCGCTGGCCTTAACTTTATTTCTGGTTCACAATGTTTTGTGGGTTTTAACCAATATTTTAATCTCTTTTAAAATATTTAAATCTTTTGGTTATCCACAGTTTGTATTTATTTATAGGTCATGAACACTTTGTATCTGTACATGGTCTGTATACAGAGGGCTAGCTCGTTTAGAGGTATGTGCATGTTTTTAAGTGTATAAATAACTTAAATCCAACCCTTTGGCTTAAAGAGTGATAAGGTAGTAAGATAAAGTAATCATCAGTTAGGAAATGCCATCATTCAGGATGAATATACAACTTCAGGTATACCTTGTGTGCACACATTATCAAATTACCTTTAATTACAGAAGGACAGATTTTTTCCACGTGCCCTCTTTACTGTGCAAGAGTAATTATATTCACTGAGTCTACACCTTGTATTTTCTTCCTTCAACCTCACTAATCAGTATCTGCTTTCATGCTTTGTTTAGCACACCATCTTCCAACACTACTCCAAATATAGTTTCTCTGGCTTTTATGTGATTTCTTCCTGGACATTGAACCACTGTATTTTTGTGACGCCTTTTAGAAGGAGTGTCCCAATGTGTGGATTGAGATCCTTTGAATACCTAGACCAAGTACCAAATGAAACAATGCTGCAAACTTAGTGCCACTAAATAAACAGCTGTTCGGAGAGAAAGCTGTTATCCTCCTTCTACAGGTAGAAAAAATGACAATAGTCATCATGATTTATTCGTCTCCTTGTGTTCAGCTGTTTTTTTATACACTATCTCTCTTAGTGCCTGAAAGCCAGTTTCAATTTCAGATCTCTCCCAGGAATACTGGTTTCATTCAAACCCAGGAGCACATCTGTGGTCCAGACTTGTCCATGCTCCGGCTCCAAGCTGAGATAAGGCAGCAGAGAACATCAGCTTTCTGCACTGTTTTCTTCAGCTTCTCACCTGGTTTCCATGAAAGGAAAACTCAAGCTCTAGGCCAGAAGAGAGCTGTGAGGTGCTCAAAGCAGACTCCTCACTTGGACAGTAAGGGAGGTTGGACCACATCAGTCCATTCATTTCAGCCTTCTTCCTTGCCAGCCTTACTCTTATTTAACAACCTCTAAGTGAGCCCTATTGGCTCTTCAAATAAACTTCAGGACTAATCAGCTCATATATCCCAAGATCTCCTGTGTCATTTACCTAGTAGAAAGCAGCACTACAAGTTTCTTCACAGCTGGGAACAGTGGTGACACATTGCAGTACTTCATGGTCAATAGGAAGAACAGTAAGAAACATGGAAAGGAATAGCTGAAGTTCTGGCAAAATAAAAATAAAAATAAAATAATTCATTCATCAGCCAAATTCAGTCACTGCCTGTGGTTTTTTGGTACATCCAGAGACATTTCTTGTACCTGTAGGCTGCTATCTTTTCTCTGTTGGTCTGGCTTTCATCCCATCCTAAGTCGAAGGAAGATACTCTCCCCTCACCACACCAGGATTTGGATATCAGACTAGAGGAGGGAGGATCACTGCTTTTAGCGGACACATGCTGAGGAAGGAGTCTGGAGCAGAAGTTGCGGGGAGAGGTGTACTCAGCTCCTGCTGCAGCAGCTTAGCATGAGCTCCGTGAGGAGAAAGGCTTTGGAAGGTCACCTGCCCAAAATAAAATTCAGAGCATCTGTTAACTAAGATTTTTCATTTATTTATAGCTTAGCTACTTATGCTGGGATTTTCGACATGACAGCAGCGAGAGATCTATCACTAACAAATGTCACAAACTGCTGAATTTGAAACACTTACTTCAAAACATGGTTTCCATAAAACATGGTTCAATAGGGGCAAAACTGCATATTTTTCCCCTACTTTTTTTTGATGAAAGTAACCGAGACACTTTTTGCTGGAACTTGGAAGTAAATCCCTCTCAGACATATCACAATAATAATCTCCTGAAACAGAGAATTGTCTAGAAACTTAAATAAAATTGTTTACCCTTGGTGAAGCTAAACTACTGAAATCACAGACTTATAGTATGAAATGTCAGGCAAACTTGACTATATATTTTCAAACAGCTAGTCCTCTCACCCCATAAAATGCATATTACATACACAGTTGAACCCATACAGATGTGCACACACGCACGCACTCTCTCCTAGGTTTAAATTGATAATTTTCTTCCATGTTTTGTGACTTTCAAGGTGCAGAAAATAGTTCTCAGCACTTATGAAATGTGGCAGACAGATGCCTCATGTCAGTGTGTATGTGGCCCTCATTCATTTTACAATGATGCTGTGCAGGAATGGGGGGTGCTTGCTAGCAGCATTGCTTGAAACCTACCGCTTCCCTGGAAGGGCAGCTCAGAGCCATGAATGTCATTTCAGCAAATGGCCACAAAAATGGCCCTGGCTTCTGCAATTGTGCAAGTACCCACTAGTGAACTCATTTCATGAAAAGGAATACTTTAAGCTTGTATTTTCACTGCAAATTATGACCTTTGCAAAATTTTGGACCACTTTCCTAAAAGCAGTACTGCTTACCACTCCTCCCAGCTTCAGGTGTTGAAAATTATGGCACTCAGAGCTGGGAATGGCCTTACCACTTTAAATCTAAAGCTCACCAAGCACTATATACAAGCTTAGTTCAACATTTGTGAGTGTGGACCAACGGCAGATAGTACATAGGGCTTTATATTCTTCATGCTGTTTTTCCCTTTAATGTCAGAGCCCTGAGCACACCAGAGGTAGAAGTGATAGCCTGTCCCTTATTTCCCTTGGGATTTGCTTTTAAACTGAGGCTTTACGGCTGGCCCTCGCCTGTGCTACGTTGCAGGTGCATCACAGCTATGTCTCTGACTGGTCTGGTACCTTCTGTCTTCTAGCTTTCTTTACAACTGCTCTTACCAACAAAGGTAGACTCAGCCAGATGAGCTCCTTAACTCCAGAAGGGGGGATGCGCTCAGGGTTACATGCATTCTGGTAAATTAAGTAAACTCAAGAGTTTTACAGTTTACCTTTAGACTTACCATTTTCTCAAGCTCTGTTTGTACTCTCTGCCGTTCTAGTTCATTTCCATGCTCATGGAAGACGTGGCTTTGCTTTAAGTTTCTTGCTTTTTATATTATTGCTGAATGAACATTCAGAGATCTCCACTGGTCTTCCAGGACTTCATGACTGTTTATAAATGGTACTTTTTTCCCTCCTTCCCATTAACATTTTTGACTGCACGACTAGACAGACTTCAGCTCTCAGCAGTGACCAAACTAATAAATTTGTAGGACAGCAATGTCTTGGGGTATTTCGTGGTTTGGTTTTGTTTCACTATAGCATATTTTAAAGGGAGCTATTTACTCTGGCTGTAAAGCCCAAGCCATTGGTGATTTAGAGCTATAACCTTATTGATGCAGATGAGCCTCTGTGGAGATATTTGATGACATTACGTAAATGTAATCAATGGGCTCAATAAAACGTAACAATAATAAATTACTGTTCACATTGTATATAAATAAACGCACATGGACACATGTATGTGCTTCCTACTTAATACTGTAACTATGCTTATTTATACTACTGATCTTCCAGCTCCCTATATGCCATCTCTATAGTGCCTGTTTATATGGTCTCATTGAATCTGTAACATCTAACTAACTGATTAGGATCTTGACTTATGCCAGTAAGGCATGAATCTTCTGAAAGGAAGGGTAAAGAAGCTGAAATTAGAGCAACTCGAAATTGTCAAATGTTGCAATTCAAAATTTTTAAGTGTTTCTTTTTTAAGAGAAACAATTTCAGTATTTTATGTGCCATTTTGTCTCCATTTTAACTCCAGTAGAGGAAGCAGAGTTTATAGTCTTCAAAAAGAAAGAAAAAAATAAAAAAAGAATAAAATATTGTTGGAGCTTTTGTTGCCAGACTATGACGTTAACTCTCTAATCTAAAATTTCTGCAATTATTAGTTAGAGCTGGATTATCAGGTAGTACAATATCTGGGCACATGAAGGAGAAACAAAGAATGGAGGAAGCTATGATAGACCAGTGCTTGCCCAACTCCAGGATACCTGTAATCTGCATAGACTTCTGGGGGAGCACACAGATGTTGAAATATTTATATGTGAACCTTGATCTCACTACTGAACTAGATCTCTCAACAGGGCCTTTAGAAAAACTCCGGTCCTTTATGTTCTATACTGTGAACTCCTTAGACTTCAGGGTTATGTAGTGTGTCACTTCATGTTACTGCTTAGATTTACATTGGAGGTGATTAATAAGTTGGGGCTCAATGTGTTCATAACTAGAAGATTACACAATGTGTATTATATTATGAAAATACATGGTATTTCTCAAAAGATATGGTACAATATGAGTTCAGTCATAAAGGTCATAAAAGGATGACAGCCACGTAATACTACTCCTGGGACAGCAATGGAAGAAAGCTAGTCCAGTGATTAAGGCAGAAACATGAGAACAAAGCTGGCTAGAAAAGAAAAATTACATTTGGAAAAATGCTGATATTTCAACATTTGTTTCTATACTGCTTCAAGATATACTTTTCATAACATCCTGTAGAGAGAACCAGGATCACTCCATCATCATTAACTAGGTTAAAGGAATGATGACTTTCTTCAGGACACCACTTCTGATCTGATACAAGAACACACAGGTATCTCCCTGTGAATGAATTAATTCACAGGGTCTCCAAGTGCTTGGTGATTAGTGAGGCTGTGTAGTCAGTCTTACAGCAGCCTAATTGAAATTTTTTGCTCAAAATGGAACAGGTCCTAAAAGAGGGGCTGATGCCCTAGCCTACCAGTTAGGATGCTCAGGTGGAAAAGGGGAACTCAAAGTTCACTTGTCTGTTCTGAAAAAGCCATAAAGGTTGTCCAGGATGCCTTACATTTCTCTTTTAAAAAAGCCCTACATCTTGGCACAAATTTTTACTGCAACAATTTGGCACGTGCCCAGGTCTTTGGGATATCTGAGTTCAAATACAGTCTCTTCTTTTTCTGTAGGCATTTCATATAGATGGTGAAAAGAGATAGTAGTTGACAATTTAGATTAAGTTTTAGCAGGGCTGAGTAGTCCTCTGGAGATAATTATCTCTTTCAGATAGCTATTTAGTGAAGCAGCGTTGAGTACACTCATAACTTAGTTGTCTCATTTAGGTGTTTAATGTTCTCAAATAGGAGTTTCACCTCTCCTCTTCAAACTTGTATATCTCCCTCTTCCTGACACAGAAGCTATAAACAATCAGTGTAAAAATTATCACAAACCAGATGATAGATGCAGTTGGTTCTGTATTGGTACCAGAGCAGAGAAGCAAAGTGTCTTTTAGTGTGGGGAACACAGATGAAATGAATACTGCCAATTAATTTTACATAGGATGGGGGTGAGGATGAAAGATGAATTCAGAGCCACAAAATTCACAGATTTCTAAGAAAATAGAAGAGAGTGCACTGAAAGGGAGAAAAGCTGAACTGGAAGGAAAAACTGAGCTGAGGAATGGACATGGCACACTACACTTAGTCTGATAAAAGACAAAATGCAACCTCTGTTACCATGTTTCAGTATCATTTGACTTCAAGAGCCACTGGGAATGTAAACAAAGGCAAGTGTTAACTACATTCCCCTCACTTTCTTCCAACTTCAAAAAGTATTTGGGTCAAATTTCAGGCAAAGAACTGGAGGGACCTTTTTTCTCTACCCAAGTGAGTTCCTCGTTCACAGCACTAGTTTGAATTCATGAAGGTAGCTGTGTTATTCATGAATACATTCCTCCTCTTTTCTTTTTGAGTTTAATTATCATGTTATCAGCAACTTGGAACTTGACATAAATCTCAAGGTAGAAACTGCATGAGAAGAAGTTTGGTCCAGTGATTAGCCTTTCTTTAAAAAAATAAAAAAGATTTAAAAAAAAAAAAAAGAAGAAGAAGGAGAAGGAGAGAGAACAGAAAGCCATAGAAATCTTTGAAACAGCTGGGGTCAAAGGAACTGTGCTTTCTTCTAATTGTCCCAATAAATTTTAAAGATGTTATTACTCTGTAGTGATTAAGAAATGGTAAAAAGAGATGCAATGCTATAACATCAAGGCCATCAAGCTTAATAGTCCTTAACTGATTGTCACCCCTCCCCAACAAAAATAGACATGCTGTTCTCTCCTTTCCCATCCCCCTTCACTCAAAAGCTTCTAAAAGCACCTCCAGCCAAACCAAGGGGAATTTATACTTCCTGCAATAAAATCCAAAGAACAGAACAGCTGGCAGCTGAACTTAAGATTGCTAAAACAAACATTGTGACATTGATGTGGGGAGGGATTTGGTTATTATTACAACACGGCATGACTGGTTCTGCAGGGAAAAGATGCAAGCAGAGCTTTTTTTTTCCAGCATGCAAACAAAAGGCTTTAAAAAAAAAAACCCACAGTAAAACAACAAAAGCAACACTATTTGCCCTAAAAATACCTAGAAGAAAAAAAAAAGAAAAAGCTATGGGCCAAAGTCACAATGTTGGCTGCTAAAATTTAGAGTTGAATGACTGAAATAACACGAAGATTGTTCCACAGAGATTCTGTTGCAAATAGGCCAGACAGGATCATTATTAGTTCATCTAGTCTGACAAGTACAAAATATGCAAATGAATACATTATATCATAACAATCCTATACATACCACACTCAATTTCCCTGGTGTATTGAGTCCTGTTGTCTGTGATAACTTATAGCAATCTTCCAAAACCCACCCAAATTTAAGTTGAAGACTTCATCAGACAGCCCGTCACTATACAAATCGGGGTAGTGATGGAGTAATAATAACTAATCAAAGGTTAGATTGATGACAGTGGGTAGTAGATTTATAGCAACAGCAAATGAATCAATACTCCAACATTACATGAGTGGGTTTTTTTGTTATTATCTCACAGCAAAATACCTCATATTGTACATCCCTGTTTCCATGAGGTTCAAGGACAACCGCGTATGCTCATCTAACATCCCCATAAAATCTGGAATTCCCAAGACAGAATTAGGAGAGATAGATTCCTAACTGCTGCCTCTCCCCACTGAGGTTAGGCACCTAAATTAGTGGCTTTTAAATTAGATAGTTTATTAGATATCTACAGTCACATTTCCAAATAACTCTGTGTCGAGAGCACTGACTAACTGTTGTTGACTTTTTCCTGAGTCTGATGCCTTCTATTGATTTCTTCAAAGTACAATAATGTCTTTGTCTGCAGGATCCCGTTATAATGAGAACTGTAGCCTTAAACACTGTGTAGGGTTAAATAAACAGTCTAAGTTCTTGTTGTTTGCACTTGCTATTCTTCTATCCTATGTGAAAAGCAACATTATCTGGCATAATTTGCACTGAGTTAAATCTATTTTTCTAGGTGGAATTAAAAGCTTGAGGTGATATTGCAAGATTGCACATGCTGAAAAAATTTACAGTAATGACATAGAAAATCACCAACCATCCAAAAAGGTATTTGGGGGGGAGGGGAAGAGAGAGTGTTTCCTTCTGCTGTGCTTGAGAAAATGGGTTCAGGTTTGGGTTAATCAAAGATTTAATCAAAAGTGTCAACATCTCAATTGACGAGAGATAAAAAACATATGAAATACAGGCTGCCATTGTTTGGAGTGCATTGAATAAATAAATGAATAAAATAATAAAAAAAAAAACTGTTCACACCTATTTTTTCCTTAAGGTCAATCTGTTCACAGCTGTCCCGAAGCTAAGTAGCTCTGGGTTCAAGGGAAAAGAAGGGTTCTGCATCAGATTCCAACTATAACAACCTGCCTGTTTACCACCATCTTCAGTTAGCAGCACTGCACCCAGGTCATTGCACATTGCACAGCCCTCTTCCTGGAAGTTATAGTAGAGGGCAAAGGTAGACTAATCTCTCAGTTGCACAAGAAAGGAGTGGTGGAACATAGGTTAGTAGCCTAGGGAAAAAATAAGACTTCTGCTTCCTAGTTGGGTGGTGAATCAGCAGTCCCCACAACTCCAGATGCTGCTTCTAACACCCAGATGGCTTCTTGGTGGTTTCTACCTTTTCCGAACAGGTGCGAAAAATCTGTTTGATGATGAATTGCACTGGGTTTCATGGTTGAGTTTTCAGTTAAACAAGAGAAACCCACTGGTGCTTTTTCACCTGAGAAGCTTTGTCAGGGACATTGACATAACCCAACCATTAACCACATTATCTTCCAGGTTCATTGTTTAAAATAGCTTTCTAAGTTTCAAAACAAATATGTGGGGCTGAAGCAAGGCGCTTAAAAGAACAATTCTTGGTCATATTTTAATTTGTATTGAATACAGTATAACTGAATATGATGCAGTCCTGGAAGTGTCCACATTGAGAATGATACTTCCCATCACAGACCTTTCCAGTTGTGTCTTTGAAACTGGAGTTTAGGTTCCAGTTTAGCTTAAACATGAGCTTTAAGTTTGGCATTACTTTCAACGGAGCTCAGCGTATGCAGGAAGCTGCCTAGAGGCTTGACTAGCTTTCTGAAGCAAACACAAGAGATGTGTAGTTTTACAATGGTCATACAAGCTGAGTAATTTTTCCTTTGAGTCTAACCTAATTCTGTGATGTAAGTACACAAGAGCAGCTACACCAGCTCACACCAAAGGTCAGTCTAGCCCTATTGTAGATCTCCGTGGAAGAGCTAGGGAAAACATTCAAGGATACTTTCCCAGAATACTCTCCCAGCTGCCAATAATTTGTAATTCAGTGATGTTCTAAACCAGACTTAGAAATTTTGTACTTAATAGCCCTCAATGGATTTTTCCTTCATGAACAGGTCCAATTCCTTCCTGAATCCAGATCCCCCACATCCTGTGGGGAGCAGTCCTACAGCTTAACAACATGCTGTGCGAAGAGTTGTCTCTGGACTTGCTTCCTGATACTTTCACATGACATCCTCTTGTTCTGCAAGAGGTGGAAAGCAATCGCTACTTTTCCACTTTCCCTGTATTGCTTATGGTTTTACAGACTTTTATCATTACTGTCTATTCTCTGGGCTGAAGGGTCATGATCAATTCGTAGTTACCTGACAGGAGCTGTCTTAATGATTTTATCATCCATTCTCCAATCTGGTGCTCTTGTGCGGCTGCCAGTGTGATCTCACAGATTAGATTTAAAGCGTATGGCTAGATCAGTTCTGTCAGAATTTCAGCAGTACAGATAGCATCTCCTTACAGAACTCCTGCCAATCTTATTTCTTTTGCAGAAATTATAAAATTGATTATATCCTAAATAAGCATCTCTCTACAGGTCTTCATGCCCTGTTTTCTTCTGGGATGAGAAGCAGAAATACACAGATCTTCCAAACTAATGCTGGAAGACGAAGGGGGTGATGATGGGACCTTGCTACCATACTGTGTGTCAATTAACAGAATATTTAATTTTTTAAGAATCTGCCACTGAAATGGCACAGTCACCTACTATGTCTAGTTCTATAACTTGCACTACCTCAGCCTTTCATTCTATCTCTATTCATGTGTTGTTTTCTACCTTATCCTTTGTTCATAAGCTGTTTGGGACATGTACAGCTCTTAGCTGCAAGAGGCCAGTATAAGCTCCAACATAAATAAAAAAATTAGTAACAATTGTTTAACCAGTTGATTGTTTCTCTATATTCAATGGAACTTCTGTAGCCCAGGAGCTTCACCTACTCCTTTGAGGCTTAGCATGTCATTTCCCTTCCTGCTCTAGGATATTACACTGTCACTTCCCCACATCCTCAGTCAGCCAGTCAGCCAATTCCCTGGTTATTTATAGTGTGGAAAGGGATGATACAAATAGCGTAAATGTTATTCAAATAATAGCAGAAAATTGCTTGTGATTTTACCAAAATGATGCTGCACACAAATATTGTCAGTTCTGATCAATTCCATATTTTATGGTTGATAATACTTGATGTCTTTCCATTTGCAGATTGTGATCTTAAACCTGTGCAGCTTTAACTAACTTAACACAAAGATACCCTTAAGCCTTGAAGGCTGACATGTTACTGATGCACCATGCTGTGCATAAGGGTAAACCATTTAGGAACTGGTTTTGTGGTGGCAAGAAAGCAACATCAAGTGTAGGTCATGACATCTCAGTGCTGTCTCACGTAAGCCTGTATACAAAAATCATTCTGTCCTTTCCAGATGTTGAGCAATAATGATATAATGAAAGCTTATATAAATATATGCTTATAAGTTGTTATATATGTGTCACTATTGCTACTTTTGCCATAGGCGTTTAGAAGGGATGGTTGGCTATTGGGCAACTTCTAACTGTGTTTTAAAAGGTGTCTTTTAATGCACTTTTTAAAGGACTGATTTTTCACTGGCAGCCGTGAGGAATTCTTCGATATTCTCCTATTCACTTTTCGGTTATCTCAGGAACATGGGACAATTTTTCAGCTGTTTTTAGTTAAACAAACATATGTGCCTAAGCATCCCCATCTTGGTCATGACTGTGCTGTGGTAGGGAATAAAGAGGTGGTCCAGATCCCAAGTTGGTAACTGTCTAAATCAGAAGATTGAACACAGATAGACGTAGGCAAGCAAACATACAAACTACATCGGAACAACAAAATTACTTCTTCTAGTAGGCAGTTAGGATTCTATTAGGCCAAAATGCTTTGAAGAAATTGTTGTATGCTTTGCATACACATATGCACTCTAATGGGATTCTGAAGAACCCTGGTCATGAACACAGAAATAAGTAATGCAGAAACAGTTCCTCATTTTTAAAATTATAGTTTCAGCAATGATATCTTACTAGAACTCTCTAGTGGTTTTCTTGCACTATGTACCACCTGAACTTAGTCTGTAAGTTCGTTAAGTCAAGGGCAGTCTCTGTAAGGACTCCCCTTTCTGAGCTAGGACCACTGAACGCTGTTTTAAGACAAGTGGTAAATTTAAAAATGCAGAAGATGCTGATTCTTTGATAAGCTGATCTGCAGCCATTTCATTTGGGTTATCTCTGTATAAATTTGTTAGTAAGAAAGTTAACGTTATATCCTTTAGAACATTTATTTTTCATACACAGGACCTCATTAGCGGAGGTTTGGTAGTGACAGTGGAGGTCTGTCTTGCCATTAATGTAACGGCCTCCAGGGAGCAACCAGGGACACCTCAGAGGTATTCTTGTGTAACACGAGAAATGTAAAATGTGAAGCTAAACTCTTGTGGGCGGTCTAGTCACCTGGATTTGTTTCACTTCTACCCACTGCATTAGGGACCTCACCAGATCGTTCATTGGGGTCTTACGGGATAGCTGCTTGTAGTGGGAGAGGAAAAAAAAAATCTTTGGGACCTGAAACCCTCGCACAGTCCAGGCTCACTGTACTAGCATCAAGCTAGAAACCCTTGTACCTGTGGCTGTTTTCATTGACATGGTTTTATTGTTCATCACCTTTGAGAAGAAATCAATGGCTGCTTTTTCCCACCCCCCCCCACCCCCCGAACAATATTTATCTTCAGCAGTTTTAAACCAAAGCCTATGGAAGGCAATTAACACTGATTTCAGTGAATTTGGCGCTGGGGCCAAATGTCCGTACCCCAACAGAAGAAGGTGTACATGCTGTCTTCTGCTGCTTTTGTGCTGCGGTGGAAATCTTGTAGATGTTCTGCACACATGGGCAGGACAAAGCATGGCAGGGGGAGAGGCTGTCCTGAGGTTAGTTGTGGCTATAACCACTTAAGTTTAATTCATTGTAGCCTAAGCATTAGAGCCCATCCTTGGTTTCTAGTACAATCCACATGCCAACAGTTGCTAAATTTTCATCCTATTTAGGATGGCAAATGCCTTAACCTGGATTCTGTGACTTTTGCCAACCATAGGACCCAAGTCCTAGTGTCATGATTCTCTTTTGAGGCCAAATTAGAGACCTTGTCCAGAGCCAACTGCCAGGCTTAGCTCGTACGCACTGGTCTTTGTGTTTTCCTCCCATGTCCACACAACACTCGTGGTGGCTAGTCTCATGTGTCCACCAAGGGCCAGCACTTGAGCAAGCCACAATTATGGCAGCATATTCACTGCCAAAACAGATGTCCCTGTCTCCTCTGTGGAGATTTGGTCCACAGGCCGGAGCCAACCCATAGGCCTCCAGCTGGCCTTTCTGGTTTAGACCTTTCAAAAAGCTCCAGTTAAACAAATAATTGCTGTATAATGAATTAAAAGCTCTGACCTACAGTTACTTACAGAAAACATTAACTTCCAGGGTCAACTGAAATTTAAGAATATAATACAGAAAGATAAATCTGTTTCTGACACAAAGACCAAGAAAATGTGTGAGGAGGTTTAGTGAATGAGAAGATAGAAAATGGTCCCTTCTGAGCAGAAAGTAAAAATAATATAGTGGGAAACAAACTTTTTCCTTAAAAGTCTGCAGTTTCTAACCTGCTGGGAAAGAGAAAATGCTCTAAATTCTTCCCTGGTTAAAGTGTTGTAGCAGAGGGGGAAGATACTGACCAAAGGGACACAGAGGGTCCTGCATTTGACATTTATGAGTGGGAGGCAGGATTACCAGATGTTCATAAAAGCGCAGCTTCCAAATTGAGTTCCATGAAGCCAAATATCTCATTTCATTTGGTTTTCTGTTTCCCCTATTGACTGAGTTACAGCAAGATCTACCAAGAGGATAATCGCATACTGGGTGGGGGGCTGGGTTCCGCAGCTAAGAGGGCTTTTCAGTCTCTGACTGCAGTTAATCCTCAAGCTTTTATGTGACAAAGTACAGGAGACCACAAGCTGGGGTGGATGTATCTCCACATACGACCTACGTACAAGCTTATGTCAGCCCAAGGCAGAGTATGGTCAGACCTCACTTGGAGAAAGTCAGCTCAGGTACCAAATCAAGTCAGTATAATAGTTGTCATAGTTTTTTCCTGTTACCCATAATGGGGCATCTGGAGGGACTGGACTTCACCCACGCTACTGTCCTTGGTGTTTTCTCAGTGTCTGAAGCTGCACATCCTCCCTGTCTAGGCAGCAGGTTGGAGACACCAGTGTTCCTCATCCTTGGAACAAAGACACTCTGAATTTCTGGATCCCACTCCAGAGGCCTGGCTCCTAAATGTCAAACATTGCAGCCCATTACTTCTAGGCTCCTAAATTTGTTTCCAAATCTGACTGTAAGCAGCTCTGAGATCTAAACAGTGGTTTTATTTAGCAGCAAGACAGATGGTCTCAGTGTCTTTTGCTACCTGATGTACGAGGGATCTATTAAAGCACTTGGCATTGCTTTGCATCATGTGGAAGCAAGGAAATTATTTCACTAATGCAACTCCACACCCCTAAAAACTAGAGCAGCCACACACACAGACCCCATCATCTCCCCCTGCTCTTCTGTCCCTCACATGGAGGGAGGATCCCACAGGGATCTTCTTATGGGGAGCTGAATAACACCTACAGCCTTGAGACAACTAGCTGCACTGGGACTACTGTCATCCCAAATTCCTTTATTATAGCCCATTGCAATTAAGCATTTGTGCATATGCATATGCACATATGTATGACACACTGTGCTTGAAGACATCTTCCTTTGTGCATTGCTAGTCCCTAGATCACAGGATTTAAACTGTCTCTTCTGCCTCTTTAAACAGACACTGTTCCCTGTCGTTTCTCTAACAGCTGTGGGCTGCATCCTGCCAGCTGTTCGGTAGATGTCTGGATCAGCTGTTAGGGCTGCATGTTGGCTGGAGCTGGAGTGGGGCCTCTTGGCTCAGCTACAAATGTCTTCACGTATCTCGGTCAGAGCTACTCCTAAACAAGCCTTGCATTAGCTCTCAAGATGAAGGAAGGAGTTTTGAAGTGAATTAATCATCTCCATGGGAAAATAAGGAAAGGAAAAGAATCGCTAAGATGATGGATTGCTCTGAAAATGAGTTTGGGTTGTGTGTGTATGTGTCATCACAGATGTATTTCTCACATCTGTGCAACAAATGTTAGGTATTTCAGGTAGGAACCCTGGTTTGTCAAAGGCCAGCAAAACAAGGTTGGTGGAGATTTAGTGCTGAATTTTCAAATCCAGTGAAATGGGACTGGTAACAATATCATCAACTGCTTTAAATCACCTTAGTTTATTACATGCAGTCTTTGCAAAACCTGGGTTGCAGGCTAGTCAGAGAAGAATGGGAATGAGGCAGAAGGCAAAATGGGACCCTTCCAACTTCAACTGGAGTATAAACTCCGAGACAGAGCTGTAATGACTGAGAGCACAGGTGAAGCAGGCCAGCTGCCTGCTCCTCACAATACTGTGAGACTCCACCACTGTGGAATTCATCAGGTACCAAGAAACAGTGTGTCGTTGCACAGGTAGCCTGGAAAACAAGAATCGAGTGTAAGCCAGGATGGTGACCGTTTTCTGATGATTGTTTAAATCCCACCATTCTTAATAACTTTGCTACTTTGCCAATGCATTCACTTAATGTGCTTACCCTAGAGCTGCAAACTGCCTCCCAAGGCATCCCCAGGTGTCTAAAGCATAGGCTGATAACTCGCCAGCTGTCATAACACTTCTGACAGCTTCTTTGATGCAGTTTAAAGGCTGTCAGTACAAATCTCTGTGCCGTGTTGGAAAATGGCAATGTGAGGACTGCAAAACCTATGCTCAACGCAATATGAACATCAGTTACCAAGGACTGGCTTTCTCAAATTCAGACTAAATTATTCCTGTCTCTGTCATATTATTCACATCCATTGCTAGCAGGAGGTGAAAGGAGTCACTGCTTCCCCTCTCAGAACTGGAAGTTGCCTTCAGATTGCAGGCCCTCCCTTATATATGGGATAACAACTCCTGGTCAGATGTGCCAGCGCTTGTCCATCCTTAGTCTGCGGGTTTCGTGGCAGAGAGTTGAGATCTGGGAGCTCTCAGCTCTGCCATGCTGGGAGTTTCTTCAGGGGAGAATGGAGGTGGGGATGAGTGAGCCTGGGAGAGATTGGGTTGGGGATTCCTCTTTCATTTTTCCTTTTTCTCTCCTCCAAAAGGTAGGTGCGTGCCACTGTGCCTGTGCCAACATAATCCAGCTCTGAGCAGAGCTGAAAGCATCAGTGGCGCTGCCTCATTTGTGAGCACGTGTGCATCTGAGAGTTACTGCCTGCTGGAGTCCCTGTGTGCTGGGGCGTCACCCACACCAGTGAGGCAGGTCCAGCTTGTTCTTTCCCCTCTCTCTTCACCGTGGAATGCAGATGTGGCACCAGGCCTTTTTCTCCAGGGGAAGCATTCTGCGTGGACAAAGCAGGGTGGAGCACTTGTCTTCAACACTGGGCAGAGATGGGAGGGAAGGTTAGCAGAAGGCAAAGGAGGAGAAAAAATGTCTCCACTCTCTCCATTTTTTATTGTTTTGTTGTTGTGGTGGTTGCTGGTTTATGTCTGTCTGTCTTCAAGCTCTTCTAGGCAGGGACTGTTTTACCCTCCACGCTCATGCAGTGCTTGAGACTGCAGCTATGCTATCGTAATGATAGTGGGATTAAATGTGAAGCTTTAATATGCGACATATCAAGCAAGCCTGTGTACATGCAGAAATCACCGGTGAATGCATGTGCAGGAAGATCTGTGTGAACATGCTAAGTATTATCTGAGCAAGAAGGGACCTATAGAGAATGGACTTGTTGGAAAGCAGGATAGTAGCAGAGCCCACGCATGCGGCCAGAAGGAAAACAAAGAGGCTCTGGGAGTTGAATAAAGCTCATTGTTTTCCTTCCACCGGATTTTTTTTTTTATATTTGTTTCTAGTGGCAGACACACGAATGTGCGAGGCCCTTTTAAACCCCAGTCATGTTACAGACAAAGCAACTGGACAGAGATGAAGGGAAGGATGATGCCTCACAAGCAAGTCCAGTGGCAATTCTTCACTTCCCAGTAGAACAGGTTTTAAATCTAGAGGTTATATACTTACACGTGTGTGGGTGCATATATAAAAAAGAGGTATTTCAGGTGCTTTCCTTTATGTAACCATGAGCTCTATCCAAGCGTCTGCTGGATCAGAGCCAGCAAAGTGAAAGAACGTAATGAGGAAACATGCAGAGGATGATGCTTTTAATCCTAGCAAACTTTTCATTCTTCTGATTTTCTCAGCCCTGAACCCTCCCAGCTAGCATTTATCCACTTATCGTCTGCTCACAAAATGAGCTTTCCCCCAGTTCTTCAAACGAAAAACCTCTCTTCCACCACCAGAGCCTGACTTTGATCTCTGGGCTCTGCAGGGCACTTACCCAGACAAAAGTGCATTCAGAGATGTACACACCTGTTCATGCCTTAACATTCCACATCTGGTTATTTCATACTACATCAGCTGTATTCCTCCGTCTCTCACTGCCTCTTTCTCTCAGAGCTGGCACTCCCAGCTCCTCCACGTGCAGAGCACAGCTGAACCAGCGCTATGGTGACTTTCTGATCCTAATGCCTGGGCACCACTGCCATTTCTCCCCCCACTGATTAGCACAGCATTTCTGCAGGCTCAGAAGGGGCTGCCACAGCATGTTTTCTCCCTGTCCTTTCCCCACCACGCATGTGCATATTGTTGCATGTGCATATCTGGGTGTTAGATTGGTGTGTTTCAGGAATAGGCCTCTGTGAGCTTTTCAAACAGGGACCTGGAGGATCTTGTACATGCAGTTGAATAGTTTGAATGAAAAGACACCCAAAAAAGTTTGGGTGAAAATGCTTATCCTGACTTTAAACAGAAGGGCATTAGGGCACTTCCCTATGTGTCAGCTAGTTCCAGAAGATAAACACCAACTATCACTGCATGAAACAGAAGATTAAGTGTTAAAAGACAGCGAAGGAGCCAGGGGTGGGTGGCCTAATCCTTCAGCTGTTTCTTCCAGGTCTCCATAAGTGTTCCCACTCCTGTGTTTTCAGAGATTTTCATTCAAGACTCATCAGCAGCCTGATAGCATTTCATTATCAGGTCTTTTCTCAATGTCTCCTCTTACCTTCAAAAACTATAAAAAGAGAGATTTCCTCTCTCTTTCTTCTTTTCTGCTTCCACATGACCTCCAGTTACACATTTTCATCTTATGTCCATTAGAGCTGGCAATGGCACACTTTTGGTAAGCAATCATTTTCATGACTTCCTATATAAATCAGTGAAGTTTAGTAACTGCATAATTAATCTGTGTCATGACACTGAAATAACTGTTTATTTTTGGCCATTGATATCTCTTCCTTGAGTTGCTGTTTTCCAGTACCTCCCTAAGTAAGATGGTCCTTGCCCAGTGAAATTTTCCAAATTAAAAAAAAAACACCAAACCAGAATGTTTCAAGAAATGATCACATTTATAAGTCTTTGTTACTTCTCTGTTATGACTGTAGCTTCATATCCAAGGTTTTGCCCACCCTCATATTTGCAGTCGCGTTGGCACACTGACTCCTGTTTGGAAGATCAGCCCTGAGTTTGTTTCTTTGCCAGTTCTGAGTTTTTCTGCAGTTTTCCACTATGTTCTCCAAGATTTCAAGTGGCACAGTCATCTCAACAGCTGGTCCTCTGAGTGCACTTTCATTTAGACATGTGTTTTTCCAACTGTTTCGAATCAAAAAACAACACCTTTTACAGGAAGTCTTAGGACAATTTTATGCAATGCTGCCCCAGTGGCATGTCATTCGAAAGCAAATAAGGATCAGGCTAAACACTGAAACCACTCTTATTTCTCCCATTTTGTTTGCAGCTGTGGGAATGGCATGTTTGTTTTATGTTTATATTTTTGCAGTCATGTCATGGATTATCTTGCTGAGAGTTATGCACCACCACTGGTCAGTGAGCTACCAACCAAATATATCAATCTAAATCAGATTTCTAAACATTTTTCTTTTCATATGCTTTATTCTTCTAGAAAGAGCTGTTCTTAAACAGACCACAGAGTTACGTTTATCTCCTTCTTCTTTTTTTCAGTGTTTCCAAAAGTTGGACATTTTAAAATTGCTGTTATCAGGAAGGGCGATAAAATTCCATAAATAAAATCTTTGTAACTCAGATGTGCTGGAAGAAATAATATGGCTTTGACAGCAGGTCATCTGTGTGAGGACATCGCTATAAAAAGAAATCTTCCCTAACTAGCTTCAGCACAATCTACATCTGTGAAACTCTTAGAATTGAAAAAAACCACTTCTCTTCCTGTGAGAAAAACACAAGAATACAATTGAGCTGAAGGATTTTCGCAGGTATTGACTCACAAAATCAGTACCTTGGAAATTATAAAAATACACTTACTGGAGTCTCATACTTGAAATGTTTTGACAGAAAACACGTGAGCAGTTCCTGGAGCTGGACATGTGCTCATCCCTCTTACCAAAGCAGGTTTTCAGTCTCTATTCAGAGCACTTTTCTTTCCTGGTGAGGCTAATGATACAGCCTGATCCCTACCTGGAGGGAATCCAGTCCTGCCTGCAGATGACAGAGCAAAGAGCAGTGAGCTCCTTTTGACCTTCCATGACAGAGGTGGTGGGTGGTGGGTTCCCACAAATTACTTGGGGTAGGTTGGAAATATCACTTGGCTGTGTAAGAATTGGCAGAGGTCTCCCTGGACAGCCACCAGGGTGGTGGGGAGGAGCTGACGGCTCTGGAAGAGAAAGCCTGAGCTAGGGTTTGTTTTGCCTTTCCTAAAGGAGCTTAACTGTGGGATGAGAATGACAGTGAGCTGATACGGATGAGTAGCTTGTCTTCTAATGCAAGGTAGGGTTTGTTTTTTATCCCGTTTGCAAATACACACAAAGGAAAAAGGTGCTGCAGGTCAGCTGGTGGAGGGGCAGAATTATTTGCAGGACATCCCCTTGCAACAACAGCAGACATGTTTCAGTGGATGACCAACAAGAAGCTGCCTCCCTGGCTTCCACTAATCCTTTATCACTCAAGAAAATCTTCCTTATTTGTATTTACTTTAACTGAATCCTTATCAGTGGGGGAGCAACTCCTGAGGTATCAGCCAGTCTCCTGTTAAAGGCTGTACGTTGTGCTGGGGCTGGGGCTGCAAACGTAGGCTACAAGGCTGTCAAGGAAGCCAAACCATAGCCGGCAGAGATCAAAGAGTCTGGGACTCTTATGCAGCACCCTGCTCTACAGATTGTACTGATGGCCCACAGAAAGCAGTCTGAAATCAGGGAAAGGCCTCAGCGGGAGGGGGATGAAGGTTTGCCTTTCCCTCCTCTATAAACTATTGTTGCACTTCAGGGATCTTTGATCTCACTACAAGGGATGGAAGGGCGGGAGGTACTGGAGGACTCTTTGTGGCTCTCAATGCTATCTCAGGTCTTCATCTGAGATGCAGCAATGAGTTTAATTCAAAGACAAATCGTGTGAACTCCATGTGTGTTCCTAGCCCCAGAATCAAAGATGTTCTCAAACAAGCATAAATTACAAAGCACCATGGAAAAAGGGAGTGAAGTTACACTGCTGTTAGCAAAGTTAGAACCTGATACTTCTAATAATTTTAATAGCTTCATATTGTAATTCCTCCCTAAAACTTTTCTTTTCATTGTAGACAGAGGACAGACAGTGTTTGCCTTTTTATCTAGCCCGTTTTCCTTGATGTGATGGGAGTGGCAGTGATGTCAGTGTAATGCCCTGAAGAGTAATAATGAAGGTTTAAAAAAATGCAGTAACACAAAGGAATGCAGTGCTGTGACCACAGCTGGTCTGCAGCTCCTTATCCCCTGTAGAAATTTGGGCAGGGAAAGGGAGGGGGAGGGTTTTTTGCTATATTTTCCAGACCCTATAATCAAGATAATGAAACCAAAAGGATACAAACTTCATGGATGTAGGTAAAGCTGAACAGCAAAGTTTGAAGATAGATCAAGACAACCAGATGAAGAACCCATCAGCTGCATCAATTGGTTGCATTTACATGGGCAAGTCTCCGTCCCCCTAGGCACACACTTTTGCAGCTAGGGCAAAATTTAATGGGGCATGCTCACGATCCATGTCCATTGTGCCAGACACTCACTCTGAGCCAACCTTTAGGTGCATTGGAGGGTGTGATGGAACTGGAGGGTGATAGCTGCTGAGCAAGAGACACCTAGCAGCATCTCATGGCTGGTACCAGACTGAGACTGCAAACCAGTGTTGTGGCCATCTGACCTTATGCTGCTATTTCACACCCGAAAAAAGATACCTGAATACATGATGTGTGTGTATATGCTGCAAACGCATCTGGAAAATGCATTTTTCTTTTGACAACCCTGGCTTATGTCAGAGAAGAAGTGCTGGAGCAAAACAGTTTCAGCTGTTTGCAGAAACTGGTAGGGAGCAATGGTGCAATAAGCTCCTAGTTCTGCAAGGTGCGGAAAATCCAATGTGAGCTTCTTAGCTTCTTCCATTTCTATTGACTGATAAGAACACAGGGCACTCAGAACATGGCAAAAAGGGCTTGGTATGACTCAGATCAGTAGTTGATATTCCCTACAATTTGTAAAGGTTTGGATTCCTGCCTAAAACAATAAAAAACCCGAGATCAAGCTTTATTCCAGTTCTTTCATGGATATGCTATACCTTTAGAAGAGAAATGAGGTGCTTCCTTTAATCAAATCAGTGCGTCTTTTTGGAGCTGTGATTTCAGAAGAGTCCTTTGCTTCAGACAGATAAAGGAGGAGTATTCATGAAATCAAAGTCTCAGACATCTAAGATCCTCAGAAGAATGTTCAACCTTCCATTAACTACAGCAGCAGCCTTAACTCCAGAATTACGGTGAGTGAGTGTAAATCCTATTAGGTGTAAATGCCCTTGAACTGAGGGAAATTAGCAGCCCACAAGGAGCCTGAATGAAATGGTCCCAAGTTACAGATGCACTTGTGCAGTGTGACTCTAACTGCAAATCAATTTTTGGATTTTCATGAGAGGCAACTAAGCTCATAGTGACAGCTTCCAAGGGCACAAGTATGGGACTTTGCTTGCCAAGAGAAAGCAACTTACATAGTCAGTAGTACTTGAGGATGGGGGTGTGGGGGTGGGGTGGGGGTGGGGAGTGTGCCTACTATTAAGATGCACCACAGTTCTCCATGGAGACAAAATAAGAAGCCAGCTATCTCCCACTGATAGTGGTAGGAAGTGATATTATCAGAATATGGTGAGATCACTCTCCCTGATCCCTAGCCACACAGCAGCTGCTGCAACTTGCTGGCACGTACCTAGAATCACTGGAAAACCTATGGCCAACAGCTGGCACCTTTAGAACCTATTATTCCCTTTGCTACCTCTGCTGAACTAGAGCTTTCTGGAACAGTATGAATTAATTCCCAACAGTTGTGAATCCTGCATAATTCATTTATTCATGTGGCTGTAAAAGGCATTAAAATTTAAGAGTCTGAAATAAAAATGAGTGTAATTGCACCTGTTTTTAGATTCCTTCCCATTCTGCTCTACCGTTTCATTTTTACTGCCATTTAAATGGCACAATGTTTAATTGAAAGCTCTGAATTGCTGATTGCTGTTAGAATGCAACTTCTCAGTGGGGAAAAATACACCCTTTGTAAATTATTTGGAAATGAAGTGGTATCTTTGCTATGCACAAGCTCAGATACAGATGTGGAAAACCAGAATTAGAGCTGTGATAGTGCCCATAATTCCTGGCTTAATGAAGATTCATAGGACTGTTTTTAGTGAGCAAACTGTGTGAACCCTGTGAGAGCTCTGTCATGTGTGGGGACACAGGGCACACATTTCACCAAGACTCCTCCCATGCTGGGTTAATAAATAATCAGAAACCCTTAGAAATATGTTAATTTGTTTAATCATAACTTCGGAAATTGAACATCACAAACTTCTGGGAAAAAAAAAAAAAGACAATTAAACATAAATCAGACATAAGATAACTTGGGAAAGCTGCACACCATAGAACTGAACCCAGCCAAAGGGCTGTTTTTCATACCACATAAGTGATGCTTTACACATGCAGCACAGTATATGAGGCACTACTGTGCAAAGTGCCGTACCCAGAGGAAATAAGGTAGCTCTCCCCTAGGAAGAGCAGGAAAAAGGAGGTGAGGGCAACTGAGGGAGCTCATGCTGTCAGTGGTACACCCATGATCAGGGAGCTAAATGGCGAGTTTATACAGTGATCTCAGCATGCCACCTCCAGAGGCTTTCCCAACGGAACAGTGGTCTGTGGAACAGGCTCCTTTCTGCCAAACGTCAGCTCTAGCGAGAATTTTACGTGTTTTGGGATCAATTGTAAAGGAATGACAAAGTGTAAGACTCAAAGGATACCCTTAAAAGAGGAAATGTCCAGTAGGGACAATTGGGGTGAAATACACGGTGTTTGTGCTCAGGATTCCCTGCACACTCCTGCTATTATTATGATAGAATGGAGCTGTTTGGGTTCATTTTTCACTTCATTCCTGATCCAAAATTTTGGCCAACATTTGAAAAAACAATGGACACCTGAGCTGGGTTTCAAGTTGACTCTGATTAGCCTGTGGTTTTAATCATTCCTTCGTTCTTGCTAAATTTGCGCCTGAAAAAAAAAAGCACAAAATTCAATGCATATCCGTTGTTATACATTTTCTTTTTAAATTTAGAAATATTGGGTTCACCTGTATACAAACCTGCTGGAGAGGGCATAGGAGGTAATATTTCTTGATAGTATCTCTGGGAAATAAAACTGCTGATACTTTCGCATAGCTCTGGTTTCCAGCCACTGTTACGTTTTAATGATATGATCAATAACCATCTAGATAGAAGGGACATTTCCTACCACACAAAAATACAATAGCTTGAAACATGAGAAGTGGTTTCTGCATCCCTTTAACTGGTGGTTAACCTCATCGAATTACTGCACCTGCCAAGACTGTGAGAACTAAATACAGCTGGTGTCAGCGTCTGGCCAACTGAACCCAACCCTATGTTAATTTGAGCAGATGTAAGCAACCACATGGTAGATTCTGGCACAATGTGATGATACTGTGCCTCATCACAAGCTGGAGTCATCAGTCCCAAGGTGCAGAAACCAGGGCAAGATACAGCTAATTGCTTCTCTCTCCTTGCTGAATCCAGCCCTGACAAATCCACAAAATCAAGGAGTAATTCAGGCTGGAAGGGACAGTGTCCAGGAAGCTTGAGGGAGGTCCCAGAGGCTACTTTCACCTTAAGGCATCTCAGAGCAGTTAAGTTGTCAGACAGAGACAAGGAAAGAAGAAAGAGCCTTAGGGGATACCTTGTCTAGGTGTCTGCTAATCAGAAGCACTGTACAAACAATAAAACAATACCCCAGTATTCCAAAGGCTAGGGGACAAAGTAAGTCAACTCAGAAGTGTAAGAACAAAGAAACCATGATCTTGGACACTAGCAGGCAAGGAGAGTTTTGAGAAGGAATGTGATGAAGAAATGAAGTAGTTAAGCAGATATGATTTGAGGAGAGGTCCTATCTGGCATGCTGCTTTTGTTGTATTTGTGTTTCATTTTGCTTTTTTCAGCAAAGGAGCTTCCTTGAAAACTAAGCAAGAGGGTGAAGGAGAACAAGAGAACTCCAGGGCAGCACCCTTTATTTCCTTCCATGCCTTACCCCAAAATGACCTGTACTAATTCTTTTAGCAAGCACCACATAAAATACCAACCTTCTTAAAAGGAGTTTCTCCTGAACCTCTTGCATGGTCCCAAGAATATCTTGCTTGTCCTACACTGAGCACAAGATGTCCAGGAGAGGGATGCTGAGCTATACAGACCTTTATTTTGACTCTGCATGCGGTTCAGCTCCCATTGTCTCTTCTAAGAGCTCATCATACTTAGATTTTTGAAGCCTGGAACAGAAACCTTACTGAATGCAAGGAATGCAGCCAGCCTGTCCCTCATCCTCCAGTACTGCATTATCTCCTGTATTATTTTTGTGGCCTTTATTCAGTTTTAAATGGCATGAATGTAAGGTTATCAAATCCCTAAAGTACCCTCAGTTCTGTAGAAGACAAGGGAATGAAAAAATATACACTTACACGGCAACCCGTACTCACAAACATATGGGTACATACACAGACATGTAAAGCCTTCTACCATATGTTTAGAATTACATGGTTACTCTGTGAGATGTAGTTTCTTATATATATATATATGCAGATTATGTAGAGATATGAGGCATAAATATTATAGACATAATAGGAGGCATCACTGAGAAAATTCAGATAAAAGGAAACAGAATTGTCTGTGTTTACACTTCACGTGCATGATTATTTTTTTTTAATGTTTCTGAATTGCAGCCCCTAAGCAGTCATCCATACATAACTTCCTTCCTCTGGCCATGCATACAATAGGGAGCATGCATAACATGGATGTGAATCCTTATCGCCCATTCTTCTCGTACAGAATCCCGTGGCCACGTAGTTTACAGTTAAAATGTTACTCAACACTATTTTAATGTCTAACTTTTTATGAATACTGAGGCTGTATGTGCTTTGCCTGAGCAGGAGAATCCTCAGGATTATGTCTTACTGAAGAGATGCAAATCACTGCAATGTAGTTATAAGGTGACACCTAATAACAAGGATGTTATTTCACAGATTGCCATACTTCGGCTAGGAAAACGTCTGAATGAGGTATAAGACACGTATAATGCGACCAGAAGATGTCCTGAGGTCCCTGACATCCTGAATTATTCTATCATGTGATCTTATAATTTTAGGTGACAAAGAGCTAAGCTGGGTGACTGCAGCATGAAACCAAAGAATGGTTCCTTGCATATCTGTCTCCTTGTGCTTTACCCTCATGTCTTACCCCAAAATGACCTGTACTATTACTATATGCTCCCATTATTTTCTGCGTTCTCTTTTTCTGCTCCCCTGCAGAGTAATCTTGCAGGTTTTCTTAACTGGGATTTTTCAGGTAGGGGAGAAGGTCTATGAGAAATGGAAGTTTCATGACAGGTTTGGTGATAACCTTTCTCTTAGCTGCTCTGGAGCTATGTCGGAGTGAGTTAAAGATTTTCCATCCTCAGCAGTCAGGAATTAAGAGGAGGAGAGCCAGATTCTCAGATGTTTGTTTCTGCTCCCCATGCCCACCTTTGGCGTAGCACTGGTACCACCAGTGCAGGAAGCAGCTTAGGTTACTCTGCTCTATGGATGGCTCTGTGCCCCGATCTCCCAACTGACACCTTAGCAGTCAACCACACCTATGTTAGCTCAGTCTATAAATCTCAGCCACATAAGGTGGTTAGACCACAGTAGAAGAGGAAGTTTCTTAATGTACCATCATGGAACAAAGTCACATTCTGGAGTGCTTCCAGAAAGGCCGTAGACAAGTATAGTCTTATAGTCCTTTTCATCTAAGGTGTTAACCAGAAACGTGAGAAACCAACCTGCCTCTAAGGCAGGTCGATTAAACTTTTCGGGTTGACCTCAGGCCATTAGATGAAAAAGCAAGTCCAATATTTTGATACCACTGAAATTTCAGACCTGCCACTCAGTTTCTGCCTACCTTGAAGGCACCGAAGTCTTTATTTTGCAGGGAAGTCCCTCCAGCACCTACATTTCTTTTTCTACTGATGTGCAAAGTGACCTGGTGATCTGCAAATCCTCATCTGCATTCACAATTTTCACGCCAGGCTCTGTCCCTGCACCTCTGAGCCCAAGGGGGTGCGCACTCTGACAGCAGGGCTGATGCCACTTCTGTCCTCCATGGCCCGGTAGTTACAGCCTGTCCCCGCACCAGGAGGAGCACAGCTTTTCACTCTTCCAGGCCAAAGCAGGAACACGATACTATGACTCAGCTCTAGGAGAGTTCTTGGAACCCAGACTATTATTTTCCCTTCTTGAGGCTGTACAAGTTTATGTAATGTAAGAAAGCATTCAGGAGGCCACAGGGAGTAAGAGAACGACATCCTAACAGCTGTGTTCCTTAACTGACGTCCTAACAGCTGTGTTCCTTAACTGAATTGGTGGGGTCCAGATGTTACCGGGGTCTGATTCTGGACAAAATGGAACTCTTCCAGGACTGTAGTTTTCACTCGCTTTGGAGATAGGAGACCTGACACTCAAGCCCTGCTTGAAATCAGAGGTTGGATTTGAAGCTCTCCTGTCCATGAAGAGCTAAATTGGCCTTTATGAAAAAACAGTTTACATTTCTCTTACTTCTGGCAGCTATTTTACAAAGACAGGATTTAAGCCTAAGCTCCTTCTTATTGTCTTTACAATCAGCTCAGCAGCGAGCTGAGCATGCAGCGTAGCTTGCTGCCTATTCCTGTTCACACTCCGCTGCAGAGAGCAAGTCTGTGAACTGGCCTCCAATTCTCATCCTTAAAACAGAAATACTGGCAATTTTCTGCCTCTCATGGATGTTGAGAAGGAAGACAGTAGCATGACCTTACACTATATTAAGACCACGTAAGTATCTAGAAGATGAGGAAATTTTTTGGTTTTCATAAGTGGTGCTGCCTGGTTAGATACTCAGCTAGCACCAAGTCTGGACTACTTTAAAACAACACAAACCTTAATTTATTGTACATTAGGATATCTATGCTATCCTGCAAAAAAATACTGATCTGTAAAGAAAAGGAAAGTAGCAAAAAGTACTTATCAGATAACACATATTAAATGTTGCCAGAACATTAGGCAAACATGGATTAATCTCAAAATAATCCAAAATTTTAAAATTCAGTTCAGTTTAATGAATGTTAATTTTCTGTTTAGTTGATCCAGTCTGTCATAAAAGTGTAGCAAGGTCCCTTTTACCCAAACTGAATTTTCTGTAACACAGTTATTTCCACAAAAAATTCCTGGCCAATCCTGTATATAAACTAGGGAAAACTCCGGTCTCCGTCAGTAGTGATGGCTCAGGTAGCTCAGCAGTAGTCTGAACAATATTGGCCTCTTTCCAGACTGTGTCTGGTATAAATCTGAGAAGCTTCTTGGAATTTTGGAAAAAATAAGCCACAACACAAGTTCCAGCCACAGATTAACTTGTCTATTATAAAACTTTTTCTGCTGTGTATGTCACACTAGGAAAATAATAATAATAATAATAGCAACTCTAAAAACTGTTAGAAGTTCCATTTTAGTGCTGCCAGCAGCTGGTATAGCAAGTGAGATAGTCAGGGATGGAAACATATCATCAAAATAACGTTAACAGCTTTTGCTGGACTGCTCTTTTCCAGATGCCACAGAGCTAAATGACAGTTGCTAAATATTAGAAAGGGAGAAAAACTGGAGTTGTTTAGTTTTCTAAGCAGTCAGCACACCATTTGCTTTACAGCAGTTTTGGCAGAGTAATTATCTAAACACAGGTAAAAAACCCCATAACCCTACTGTAATCAGAGTTTAGATTATATTAAGTTTATGGCACTAGAAAAATATCTTATTCAGGGTTTTGTTTGGAACATAGAGAAGTTCTGTCAGAACAGATGGGCAGGGATAGTAAAAGCCACATGAGGAGATTATAAAATAACAATGCTACTGACTTTTAGCGGACTTTAAACTCCTGTCTTCTACAGATGCCACCTTTCCTCCATACTGCAAAATTTATCAATCTCCAGTCCATTCTGTACAATGTAGGCAATTCCACAACGTCCAGTAACATTGCTCAAAATGGCAGTCTTTAAAATAAATTTATCAAGTGTGACTGTCCTGTGTAGTTGGCTTTTAGTTGTGCTAAAGTAGCACTTAAAGCTGCATCTGCAATTAGAACTGTCTACACATAATGTGATTACAGTCTCTATAGAAAGGGAAGAGGAATGAGGGGAAAAAAATCAGAAGAAAAAGTGTCACATTCAGACCTCTTCCTGAAGGTACCAAACTAAGAGCTGAAACTAATTCTGTCTTGACTGATAAAGGCGCAAATGTCTGGCAGCTCTGGATAACAGACAGCCACAGTAGCTCATCACTAAGTGTAGATGTCAAACAGGTAGTGATGGTATGTTTAGGTTCTTATAGTAGAAAGTCTATATGCAGCCTATATAGCCTGAAGCTCAGTTATGAGTCAGCCTCCTGATTTCAAAAAGAATCTTAAAAGCATTGAAGTGCTGAACCTGAATGAGTCAAATGAAATCACAGAGGAAACCCTGGCAGAATGAAAGCTGCATCACTTCTGTCCTCATGCAATGCCTTCCTGCATGACCACCTTTCTTCTTTAAAGGTGGTTGTTAATAATTTTAGTCATGAAAATATGTTAACACAACCAAGACGTGTCATAGTCCCTAAGGATTTACAACCTAAGGACCAAAAATCATGGTTGGACCAACATGGCATAGCTTATATGTCCAAATGGTCCTGTATGTATTTTTATTGCCAGGACACCAAGTTTTACAGAAAAAAAAATACACAGCAAAACTTGTAGCCAAAAAATACATATGTAAGATTTTTTCCATAGATTTTTTTCCAGAAAGATTACATTGGCCATCCAACGTAAAAGTGCCCACACTTGATGCCATTAATATGTAGCATATCATTTGTATGTATTACAACACATCTTTTGGAAAGATGCCTATAGTCTTCATGTCAAGGGTTCAGGAATCTACCAGAGAGCACCACAGAGTGTCCCAGTGACTGATACCACCCTCAGTTCCACACACGTTTCCACTGTAAGTTTCTTGGTTATAAAACCTAATAATACCAGAGAGCCATTTTGTCTTATCGCCTGAAAAAATTTTTCTTTCTAAGACAGGTAGGTCAAGCTCGCTTTTATTGCAAAGACTTTGCCTGCACACCATCTACTCTTTAGACTTTTTAGGGTTGTGGCCATGCAGGACAGGGCTCCTTTCACCTAACATATAGTTACCTAAAAGTAGCATCTTACTCACATCACCGCTATGTTCAGCTCAAGTAACTCACCTCCCTCATAGAGAGCTGGAGCGAATTGCCCTGTTGAGGTACTGTACTAGTCTATACAGTGGCTGCAGAAGGAGCCCAGGGAAATAGATTTTGAATAGATATCAAATGTTTTGACCAAATGCTTTGAGCCCGCCCTTTAAGTGGTAACAGTAATCAGCAGTAGCTAAAATTCTTACCCTGGTAGCTCATCTCCCAGCCCTGCCCAGGGAAGCAGGCGTTATTTCCCAAGGAGATCATGGCTGGACCACATTTCCTAGTAGCTTGTTCTGGCAGGAGCACTTGTACCCAAGCCATAGATAAAAGGCTGAAGCTGACAGAGGAGAAAAAACTGAAAAAGACAGACTGCTCACATAGCATTTGTGAGGCAGCAAAGTTAATTGCTATGTAATTACCACCCAAGTAAATTGTTTAATGTGGTAAAATGTGACCAGGGTTGTTACTTCTGTTGCAAGCAGTGGCTCATGATGCCATCTGCAACCCATCAACAGATCACATAGTGAATTTGCTGCAGATGTAAAGTAAACCCTCGACATCTCCAAGCATGTTGTTAAAAACCCCCATCAAGTGACTACTAACATTTCTGTTGTTTCAGATGTCACTGTGGCTATTTACACAGGGCTCGATGGTGCCGCACTTGTTCGTGTTGATGAGGGAAGAATATGGTTAGTTAAGAGAAGAGCAGGTTGGCAATGGCTTCTGAGGTTAGAAACAAAAATAAAAGGGGCATAAAAGACACATCAGTGTTCAGCCATAATTGGAAATCCAGCTACGCCGTGTGGAGAGGGGAGTGATGAGGGGGAAAGGAATGTGGTCTGTCATGAAAGCAGCTTTCTGGCAATTTACTGTGGGATCATGAGCAGTTCCTATAAACAGCAGGCAACTGCTGGATCAGCTACTGACTCCTTCTGGGTGCAACGCGCTCCATGCTCAAAGCCAGCGGGTGAGTGCGCCAGGTCAGAGTCATAACCACACCAGGTGCCGATGCTCAAATCTGTAAAGCTGAGCTAATACACTGAAAATGGAGTGAAATCCGTGTGCACAGAGATGTGATGCAAACTGCTCATGGACCTGATGCATCTTTTGCAGAGCATTGTAAGGGGAGGCATGGCTCCCTGGGAACCGTAGGGTTTGGGCACAGTCTGCTGCTGCCGGTGTTGCAGGGACTGCCACTATACATAGGGAGAACCTTTATGTCTTATTTTAACAGTATTATTTAATTACCCGCAATCTCCAGTTCAAAAGGTCATTGCAAAAAAATAAAACAGTGACTCTTTCAATCTGTGCTTTAAAACACTGATGTGTTTCCTGTTGCTGCACCTCTGGTCCCCACACCACACATCACTTGTCCCACATTAAGTGCTTGGATTTTTTTCTCATGTTTTTATGTTTTCCTATATTCATAAATTTTTGTTTTGTTTTGTTTTAAAGGAGAACATTTGAGAAGCAGCTAAAGGATCCAGGAACCACCAAGTCGCTTTAGATTTGAGCTCCTTGGCGCCTGAGGTGCCTTTGAAAATGTCTCCCATGGTTCACAGTAACCCAGACACTCAGCAAATCTCATTCAAAGCAGAAAATTGAGCCCTATAAAAAGCTGTTCTTCCTGCTGAAGGGTATCTAGGATTATCAGCACACATTACTTCATGAGAGAGAAATGCTTCCCAGCTCCACTGATTGTCACACTTTGAGCCATCTCTCATGTCTAGTGGCTATAGCCTGCTTTTGGTCCTTTGGATACTTTGCACAGAGTTGTAGGGAGCATGAAGAAAAAAGAAAACAACCTGCAAAGCAGTTTTATTTTGTTTTGTTTTAAACTCAGGTAATAGTACCTCCCTAATGCCATTTTTATGTATCCGATGTGGCTGCTAAGCTCCTTAAAGAATCTGTATTTGTGAAAAATTTGAAAGTTTCTCAAGTACACGTGTTTGATTCCTATACATCTTCCAATGTATTCTTCCAATACATCCAAGCAGGTATAAGCTTATATACCATCACATGACCAAAACAGACTTTGTGAGAGCAACATGTACATATACTTCTAGCAAATGACTCCCAGGAGCCTTTTGGTCTTATAAAAAATGAGACTGATTTTAACTTAACCGGACCTAAATTCTTCCTTCAGGTGAATGCACACACTGAGATGAAGAGAAAAACTTTTTTTTTTTTTCATCTTGTGGAAGAAGAGCAGCTTCTGGATTGTCAAGCTGTTTGCTTGCTTTCATGGAACAGCTGGTTTGGAGAAAGAACTCATGTGCATAAATCTGTGCCATTTTGCACCATGAGAGAATTTGTCTTAGCAAGAGAGAAAGAGAGAGCAAGAGAGAGAGTGATCCACAGCTATCTCCAGCCCAGGGGAATTCAACAATTTGAACTGGAGCAGAAATCTTACAATGGAGTAAACTGCCATAGTTCAGCTGATTACAGTAGCTCAGGGCTTGTTATCACAGGTTTGAAGGATATCAGCAGACCGGACAATCTCTAAACTGTGGAACAATGCTATACACTTAAAACACCAACCCTGGGTCCTCAGGTTTGTACCTTTAATTTTCAGGCAGAGAGTGACAACAGTTAGCATATGCTAAGAACAACTATGGTGTGTACTTTCTTGCATTTTTTTCCCTAATATTTCTAATTGGAGAGATATTTTTATTGGAAAAGTGATCTGCAATGTACAGTAATGCACAGCGATTTTTGCTGGTGTTATTGTGGGGACAAAGCTGTGTCATGATAATGTTTACTATCACAAAATATACTGTAGTAAAAATGGAGCCATTACTACTTCATGTTCTGTTCCATTACAGAGTATGTCAGGAACTAGGTCTTCAGCAGTTTATGCACCATGTAAGGACTGACACTGGTTACACTGGAATCATGACAGATCCACTGCAAAAGCCCAAAACATTTGCTTAACTTTATGGTTGGTTTTATCTGTAGCAGGAAATGGCATTTTGTCATCAGTTTTATAATGCCAACTAACCAACCAAATTTTTTTTTTTTTTATGATCCTCTTCTAATACGTCAAAAAAGATGCTGCAGCAATCCAGAACACAAAATACTTTCCTTGGCCTTGTATTGCTGTTCTTCTCCTTTGACAGTTTAACACTGCAGCAAATACAGTGACTGCACTGTGAGCTGGGATTTAAATCGGCAGAGATCTGGCACGTGAGACATCACAGAGGTGGCAAAGGTGTATCACAGACTGGCAATGGTAAAGGTCTGAGGTGTTAGTGAAGATGGACCATTCCCATCTGAGCAGAGTCTTTCCTGGATTTCTTACAACAGTCGTAGGAAATCAGCTTGAAAAAAAAAATTATTATCCCTAAGATGTAATCCAGTTCTTAATGAGCATCATTTGCCAATTATGTATTTTGATGGAAGCTGTTTTAATAAAATTACTTTTTTCAGTGGAAAAAATATGTCGGACAGCTAATCTTTTTTAAGTTTAAGGTCACACAAGAGAAGACACCCACAGTGAGGAGGTGGGCAGATGGCTATTTCCCAGCAGAAAATTGTATTCAACTTCAATGTCAAAATAAAGAATGTTTAGTTATTTTTAAATCAAACTATTCTGCAGCTTTTTATTCCATCAGTAATAGTCCTTTTATACTGAGTGAAGACCAAAATGAAATACAGATATTCTACAATTCCATGCAGGTTGTAAATTCTATTTTCTGACTGGGTCCAAATACAATAGAAATAAACAAATTGAAGTGTGAGTTGTTTTTTTGTTGGGCACGGGGATCCTTTTGGAAATATATTAGGTTTGCCTAGAGTGTAAATCAATAAATGGTGTAAATAAATCTTGCAATAATTATTTTGAGGAAAACCAGAGGACCAAAAGAATAAATAAAGACAGATATGTTTATGGCATCCTCGTTTTCTTTTTAAGAAACAATGAAAAACAAAGCCTTCACAGCTCAAGGCCAGTTTTGCATTCTAGTTCCTCCCAGACATTTTTTTTAGCAATTTTTAAAGTTCACAAATCAAGGCAAGGGCATGTTCTCTTGTTCTCCGTGGGCAAAGCATATAGTTTTACCACAAGGGGAAAAGGGCAGTGAAGTTGATCTGCAAATCTCTTACTTGAGCCTTAGTAATTTTAGACAGGTGCCCTTTGCTTAGCAATACTTTTTTCTTGAAAGAATGTATCTTGGCACAAAGGGGAAAAAAAAGAAGTATTTGTAGACATGTGGCCTTTAGAAAGCCAATGGCTTACAAATTAATTTTACTGGAGGCTGTAGCAATTACGAGGCTTGATACTACCATCTGGATATTCACCTGAATCTCACCGCAGAGTCCATTTGTCTGTCCAGGTTTCTGATGCAATTTGTTGAGAAAATGCTGTAGATCTTGACATGTCTTAAAAACAAAGTATTGTGGTCATCTCACTGTTAAAGAGAATCAAACTCCAGGTCTGTGTGCTGATATTCAATGCCTCTCAGAGTTAGGTGCTCCGTACATGGAAGCTCACCTTTTGCTCTGCAGCTGCCACTTCTGTTTTTTTGACTGTCGTCTCGCTGAAAGCAAGAATGCTGCCAGCTAGGAATGAGCACTTGTGCTCGTCAAGGAGATTGAAATGCCTTTAATTGAACATTTTTGTATAGATTGAGGAGAGAAAGGATGCTGTCCAAATGACAGCACCTGTCTGGGAAGCAAAACATTTTTTACGGAGAGGTGCTGGTTTCAGGGAAAGATCTATTGGCAAAGATCAGGGCAAGGGACATATTTCTGCTCAAAGAGTGGGAGACTGAAAGTAGTTGGAGAACAAGTCAGTAACCTAGAAAAAGCCCATTCGGATCTGTCATCTGCCCAGTAATCGCAAGAGCACTGAACTCCTGTATCCAGAATGCCTTCATCGACAGGACGTGGGCACCGTAACTATTGCCCATTTCGCACACAAGACACCAAGGGATTGAAAGTAATTTTTCTGCATAAAGCAGGGCTTTGTTTTCAAAACTACGAAGCATTCTGTGTGGTGCAAGGAACCATTTCCAGCCCAATTCCAATGCTAGCACAAATAAATGAAATCAAAGAAAATAATAAAGTTAATTAAGGTAAGACAAGACAAGGCAATCCTTTTCTGGGAAGCAGAGAAATCCAGTGAGCAATAATACAAAGGAAAAGATCCCAGTGTCATCAGCAAACTTAGGGTCTAGCTTATACCGTCAATAAAATAGTGTCTCCCAAGTCTGAAGGTCCCTCATTCTATAATCTTAGGTTTGGATCCAGGACCCATGGACAGAAATGTATCTCACACCAGATATGTGAGATATCCTTTTCTGTCTTCAGCAGGGGGGGATGACTGCAAAGGCCATCAAGCTCATGGCAGAGCAGTCACCAATGCCATGGTACCTTTTGAGACAACAACCTGATGCCCACCCAGCTACGACCCTTCCAAGCTTGCCTGGGTTTCATGAGACTCAGTCTCGTGTGGTATTCTGGGAACCTCACCCACATCGTTTATGACACTACCTACATGAAACATTTTAAACCCGAAGGTAATGGCACATGTTTTGAGAGGTAAAACCACTTTGCAGTGTTTTTCCCAGCTGTGTCACTGAACTTTCTGTGCTTCTGGAATGTTTGGGTTCTTGTTACTTCTGTGCGGCTTTGGCTTCTTAAGCTATCTGCTTTTGAGGTGCCTTTTTTTTTTTTCCCTAGTAAATAAATCCAAAATTTAAATAATGATTAAACAATAATTCACTAAAGAAGATAGTTGTGGCATGTTGACTCAAATGTGAGTTTATTTTCTATAATAAAATATGCCAATATTTATCCTTATTTAAAGCACAATTTTCTCCTGTAATAGAGTCAATATTAAGGGAACTATCTATCTTAGAAATATATAAGGTGCCATTTTTCATTGTCTGGAGATTGCAAAGCTGAGAAATATTGTAACTGCTGCTATATGAGCATAGCTCTTGAGCCAGCTTTGACAGGGAGACATGAGATTTTTCCATTAATCATTCTTTTACTGCTACTCAGTTTCAGTCATTAACTTGTAATGCCCAGAAGGCTTATAGCACAGAGAATTTGACTGCTGCCAGTGTAAAATCACCAATAAGAGGCAAGGTTTTTTAAAATATCTGTAGCAATTTGCAGAGGTTTTTAACAGCAGAACCCAGAAGGTAAATAACTCTTCAAGGTTTTGAAACTTGTGAAACTAGTTATAAATTCTCAGTATGAATATTGATAACATTATTACAATACAGTTGTATTGTACAAATTGCAGTACAAAGATGCTTACACTCAAAGCCTGACTGCTTTTCCATTGAAATCATACCAGCTGTGGCCTTGAATCAAACCCCTACATCTATGCAGCTTGAAATTATGAGATATTAAAAATGCAGCTCTCAGTGTCGATCTTTGCTCTGTTCTAAATGTTGGGTTAATTTTGCCCCACAGATTGAAACCTTACATTTACAGCTTGGCCTTCCAGGGAAGGAAAAGTATATAGCCCTGCAAATGTCACTGCTTCATACTTCTCAGCACACCAGGGCAGACACATAATTTTAAACAATGCTGTTCCGGAATGCTTAGCTGGCCATTTTTCAAAGGTAAAGAACATCCTTGAATCCAGGAGCTGTATTTTTCCTCATATATTCAATTGCATTGAATTATTTGTGCATAAGCATCAATGAGTCAGTACTAATCTCAATACCTAGGTAACCGTTATCACCTGCATCACAGAAAATCATCAACATCTTTTTTGTTTGCTGCCTGGCTACCATGCAGCTAATAATGTCAGTGCCCTGATCTGAAGTGAGATCCAGCTCTAAGGAGTAGTGAGCAATATTTAGGTGGTATAAAACGAAAATTAAACCTGTTGATAACAGCTTTATGTTTGAGGACTTTTACAGGAAAGGATAGTGGCTGAAACTGATTCCCAAGCATGGGTTTGGTCCTTATTCTCTATATGTTGTACAAAACAGTTTACGTGGACCACATGCATAAGCCTGAACTTTAGTGACTGTGAATTCTGACACATAACTGAAATAAAAGGACAATAACTCCAGATGTCTTGAAATAAATCTCGATTCTCCTGCTCCTGGCTACTGTTTCAAATTGACCAGCTTGTTGGCAGGACCAAAAGTGTATGGTGAATTTGATTTTAAGGTGAATGTTCTCCTTTTTTAACCTGGTTAATTTGTCTGGAGACCTTCCTGCCGATGGCTATCTAGGTAGGGATTACATTTCAGCCTGGCTTTAAGTAGAGACCTCAAATTCTGCCAGAGTACAGAGCAAGAAAGCTTTCACAGACAGAGAGGTGACAAGAGGCAGCTTAACTTTTATTACATAAAACATTTCTCTGATTGTTTTGGCAATGTCCATTGTGGTTTCAGGGACATTAGTGAATTCATTTGTGGCAATTATATGCGACCACTGTGGAATTCTAAAGGTGTTCCCTGGCAGGACCAGTGTGACCCTGTGGAACTGGGTGCAAGTCCCCTAATGAATGGGAGACACCAGCTTTCCCCAGGTTTAAATTTGCCTTTCCTTCAACAGGTACATTACTGTCTACCCCAGCATGCTATATAACTCTCAGCTTCATCATTTAGTGAGGAAGACTTCCCTAGTTGCCACCCAGTCTTCCTAAGAGGATGCAACTATTAGGGCTTATCGCTCACCTTCCTAGGACTCTGGACTCCATGCCCAGCAAAACCGATACTTGAAAACTGCAGAAGAGAGAGCAATTTTTAAAAGGGGATGAATTCATACGCATGTCATGAGAGCTCTCCCAGCTACAAGAAATGTCTCTGCTGCATTGCTGCAAATGCAAAAAGAAAGGAAAAAAAAAAAGGTAGGTTTGCTTCACCTTCCTTCATTGCAACAGAAAGCTTCTCAGCCCTGTTGACAGCTACACTGGTGTACTTAAGAAGATACCTGTTGAAGACACTTTCACAGCCACACACCTATGTGAGTGTTGCATATTTCAGCCTAACAGCCACATGTGGCACATCTGTGGTACCTGAGGGAACTCTGACACAGTGTTTGCATTCTCCCTTGCACCCAAACTGCATGCACGCAGCTCCTAGCAGGCAGATTTACTGAGGCTTTGTAAAGAAAATCTCCTTTCAGCTCCATCTGGCATGGTATATGGCATGTACCATATGCAGAAAGGGAAGCTGTGATGGCTCTTTGGCACTGCCCTGTGGAGCCAGGCAAGGGGACTCCGTATCCAGCAGTGTGACAGCTCAGCTTCCCCCAGCATCTGAATGCAACATCACAGAGCAGGACAACAGGGCAACACACCCTGGCTGAAGCAACGCTGCCACTCAAATCAGCACAGCCCTCACACTTACGTGTCCTTGCTCTAGTAATCAGGGCGAGAGGGTGCTGGGATCAGGGAGGCTTACACAGGTTTCATCCCAAACCCCAGATATGGAAGGTGGGCAGTGTATGTAGATCTGTGGCAGTGCAGGTCTCACTGCAGGCACCAATGAGTCCTCTTCCTGCCTGTGTGGTTCCCTTCCTCATGCAAATCTATCATCGTCTTCTTTCCCTGCTTCTTCACCAGTGCCACAGGGAAGGAGCCCCCTTAATGAAGTAAACTGGTTTCTGAAGCTCTTAATCTTTTTTTGCCATCCTGCGCACAAGAAAAAGCAATGCCATGATGGTCTTGATGACTTTGATGGGCTTGATGATCTTAAAAGCCTTTTCCAATATAAATGATTTATGATTCTATGATCATCATGGGTAAATTCTTATTGTAAATATACTACTAGCAGCATGTACAGCTTATAAATAGTGCAAATTCATTACCTGAACACCAAAAAATTACACAAGATCGAAGCTTGGTGGGATCCAGCCAGGGCCATGGGAAAAGGAGTGTGACATCCCTGTAAGGATGGTGGCTTGTCACAGGTGGGAGATGGGATAGGGGATGGACGTGCTGTTCTTATTTTGGCAGCACCATCTGGAGGAACTAACAGCAGCAAGTACTCAGGCCATCACTGCTAACAGGACTCTGTCCCTGCTGATCATACCCTCTCCCTTGGGTATAAAATAAAAAAGCACCGCCTTGGGTCCACTTAGACCCTAACTTCAGGTGGAAGAAGTGGCCACTTGCCTGGGAGTATCTCCCAAGCAGGCAGAAAAATTTTGGGGCAATCATCTCACTTGAAAAGCTGCCTTCTAAGATAGAAATTAGTGGGACCAGTTTTGAGGCCACAGCCAGCATAAAGATATAAGTGAGGTGAAGAAAACAAAGGTTTAAGAAAAGTGCTAAAGCATAAACCCTTGAAACCTTTTTTTTTTTTTTTTCCCCATGCAGTTAGTGATGTTTCACTTTTGTTCTGTTATCAGCAGATTGGTTCATCTGAAATGGAGAGTTGTCAGATCTGTCACAGAAATCAGGGATACGGCTAGAAAAGACATTGTCATAGCTTTGGAAAACTGTCCCAGAGAGCCAGCAACTGAGTAGATAAGCTGAAGAAGCATGAAGAAGTGAAGTTATATAAAGGAATACAGGTTTTAAAGAAAATTAATGATCAATTCTTTCTGTTTTAAAATTAATTGCTAATTCCCAGAAGAACGTGGTATAATGAGCTGGTCAGTGAAACTTCATCTCGGAAAGCAGGTAATTCTAACATTGGGTAAAGAGAGATTTTCCTCTTCCACCACTTTTCAGCTAAAAACACTGTATGAATCTGATAATTCCTTTTTCAACAGAAGTGGGTAGAGAAAAGAAGAGTGAAAGATCTCAGATCAAGCAATGTGACAGCGTGAGACAGCCCTGAGCTGATGCTGCCATTGGAGGTAGACCTAGAACCTAGCACTGTTTGGGACAACCTGAGTTCACAAAAAAGAGCTGTTGGCACTTTCCCATTTGAATTGGAAGGAGCAGATCTGTGAGAGGCATCAACCAGTTTCACTTCAGCTGAACAGTTCTGATATTTATTGTTTCTGTTCTCCTCAACTGCATATCACTGGACCCTCTGATAAATATGGATGAAGATGCATCCCAGGCTTACAAGCGAGCCCCACTGCCT